>NC_052357.1:39299549-39420123 GCF_009727055.1 Benincasa hispida
GACCGTCATCTGCTTTCTGTCCCAACGTGATTTATTAAGCTTTCACCTTGATGCACCGTCTCTATGCGGCCACCTTCTTGAGCAGATCTTCGCGAACGCATACGATCATATAGCCTTGCGGTCACAATCTCTTAATGCGCTCGGATTTTGAATACCTTGGATCGCAATTCTGCCTTGCGCCAACACATTTTCCTGCACAAAATACGTAAATTAGGTGCTTTAATGCGATGGACGCATGCAATCACAATGTTCTTATCTTAATGCTTTTGGACACAATTTTACATATTCTTACCCTCGCAATCCTACATTGTTTTATATCTTTGCGCTGTAATAACATGCATTTCTGCCTGTCATCACACCCCCAATTTAAAACAATGCTTGTCTTCAAGCATAAACTAAAGATTTTCTCTAGAGAATCTGTCGCCTTTTTCTTTCCTAGATTTCTCAAGGTGCCTTATTCAAATATATGTACCAAAATCTCCTTAATTCCTATCCAAGTCTCTACTTAAAATATTTCTAAAATTTATGGACCGCAAGTTTAACCTTAAAAAAGACTTTACTTGTTTCCAGGGCATCACATGATTTATTTCATAAAAAAAAAACTTTTTCAACTGGGGTGTTTTCAAATGATTTTTATCCTTGCGTAGTTTAGATATTCTTTCGTAGGATCCAACTACGATTAGGATCCGATCGCAATGTTATGATTTTTTTTAGATGCGTAAAAATAGCAAGGTTAAAAATAAATATCGCACCCCCATATGGTGACCACCTTATGGAGGATATTATACTTGAGCAGCAACTTGTTGATGATGTTATTAACAAAGTGAGAGCCTTTATCACTTATTATGGCACGTCGAGTGCCAAAGCGAGTGAAAATATTTTTCCGCAAGAACTTGGAGACTACCGTCGCATCGCTTGCAACACACAATACCACTTCTACCCATTTGGAAATGTAGTCGATGGCCAATAAAATGTATTTGTGACCATTTGATGGTAGAAATGATCCCATAGAGTCTATGCCCCAGACATCGAATAGTTCCAATTCTAAGATAATATTCATAGGCATCGCATTCTTCCATGAAATGTTTTCTGTACGTTGGCACCGGTCGCATTTCATTGCATAGTCTCTTGCATCCTTGAATAAAGTTGGCCAAAAATATCCACTTTGTAACACCTTTGCTACTATGCATTGGCCTCCAAAGTGTTCTCCATATGGCGAGTCATGGCACTGCGATAATATGCGCTAGTGAGCAGAATTTGGTATGTATAGGCGCAAATTCTGGTTTGAATCCCCTCTTATAAAGATTTGGCTCATCCCAATATTATGATTTACATTCATGTCTGAGCTACCTCTTTTAGTGGACTATGTAGTCCTTGGGAAATTTTTTGCAAACCAGAAAATTGACCACGTCCGCATACCATGGAAATTATTCAATTTTAAATAGTTGCTCATCTAGGAAAGTTGCGTTCACCTCTGACTAGTTGCGGTCGACTTCTAGATTTTCTAATCTTAACAAATTGTCTGCAACCTGGTTCTCCGTCCCCTTGCGATCAATGATTTCCATGTTGAATTCTTGAAGGAGAAGAACCCATCAAATCAATCTCAGCTTTGCATCTTTCTTTGTCATCAAATATTTTATTACCGAGTGGTCAGTGTGAACAATTACTTTGGATCCCAGCAAGTAAGCTCTGAATTTCTCTAATGCATCCTCTCTTTCATGATCGGACTCAATGAGGTCTTCTTCTTTCAGATATTTCATGGCTCTAATAATATCAAACCTAAGCTTCTGTCCATTCACGTAAGTGTGATCTTTCCCTTGTACACATCAATTTGAGTGCGACCAGTGGATAAAAATGGCCGTCCTAGGATGATGGGTACATCCTTGTCCACTTCATAATCAAGGATGATGAAGTCTACCGGTAATATAAATTTTTCAATCGTGACCAGGACATCCTTCACCTTCCCTTCTAGATGAATAAGGGACCTGTCAACTAGCTGGAGAGTCACCGTCGTAGGCGACAGCTGCCCAACATACAACTGCTTAAAAATTGAAAGGGGCATTAAGTTGATGCTGGCCTTGAGATCGTAATGTGCTTAACCAGTGTATAACCCACCGATCGAGCCGGGTATTGTGAAACTTTTGGGGTCACACATTTTTGGTGGAATTATGGATTTTGAACTTTGCGTCAATGCCACAGTTGCAAACTTACCAGTGCTTCTTTTCTTCGTCACCATGTCCTTCAGAAACTTTGCATACTTTGGCGTTTGTTCAGGGATGTTGATATGCAACTGTTTCAGCATGTCCATGAAGGGTTGATACTACATTTCATCATTTTTATTCTTTCTAAGTCTCTGAGGGAATGGTGACAGCTATATTTTCACGGTTCCCTGTTCTATCGGCTTCGAAGTGGACGCAATCTCTAGTTCCATCGCCTCTTGTTCTTCTGTTTCTTCTTGAGTCAACGGGGTCTGTGGTTCCATCACAATTGAAGCAGTCCTACTCGGCTCCTTCTTCTCCTCTGCCACTGTCTTTCTGCTTCGCAATGTCACAACTTGACATTGCTCCTTTCAGTACTCCCTGGGTTGCGCGGGAGCTTTGTTGAACTCAGCAGTGCCCCTTGCGGTCTACTTTTGATTTCGCCCTCAATCTGTCCTATCTGAATTTCAAGATTACGGATGGACATCGCTTGATTCTGGAGCACTGTTTCATTCTTCTCAATATACTGCTTCAGTAACCTCTCCAAAGATGAAGATTGCGGCGCCTGCGAACTACTAGCTTGATTTTGCATTTGACCGTTTGTTCACGGGAAAAATCCTAGTGGCTCTTCTTTTTGCACCATTGGTTGAAAATTTTGTTGTTGATTTTTCCACGTGAAGTTAGGGTGGTTTCTTCACCCAGGGTTGTAAGTATTGGAAAAACGATTATTCTTCACGAAATAAACAGATTGTGGGTTCTTCAGACACTCTTCCATTGGATGGCCTTCACTGCAAGTGGCACAACTTGCGCTCGTTTGGTTGATTGCATTGACCTACCCCTTATGCGTTACTGGGCTGTTGATTGCAATTCCTTGTATTAAATTCATCATCGTAGTCATTTAGTTTTGTAGGGATGCGATGGCCCCATTACTTGCGTCACTATCTTTAATTCTCAGTCTTTGATTTCTTTCTCTCTAGTCTTCATGATTCTTTGAAATGCGATCAAGTATATTCTTAGCCTCGTCGTAAGTTTTGTCGAGCAAACCTCCAGCTGCTGCCACATTGGCAGCCGTCTGCGATGCAGGGTTCAAGCCGTGGTAGAAAATTTCCATTTGTAGATAATCTGGTAAGCCATTGTGCGGGCAATCTCACACCAGTCTTTTAAACCTCGCCCAGGCGTCACTGATCGATTCGTCAATATCTTGTTCAAAATTAGTGATGAACTTCCTCCTTCTGGCGTTCTCTGTTGGGGAGAAGTACTTCTTCATGAACTTTTCCACTACCTATTCCCATGATGTCGTCTCCCCTGGTTCGAGTAAATAAGCCTATTTCCGTGCCTGATCACACAATGAAAATGGAAACAATGTTAGTTGAAACTTGCTCAGCGGAAATGTTTGGGAATACAAACGTATTGAAAATTTCAATAAAAGTCTGGAGGTGGGCGTGCGGATCCTTGCCACGCCAACCGCCCAACTGTCCGGAAGTTTGAATCATCTGCAGCATCACCGGTTTCATCTCGAACCTTGATCCGTCCAAAGCTGGCCTCATGATTCCTGGTGAGAAATTATAAAGGTTGGGCAACGCATAATCCGGATGGGCCTATTGCGGTCATTCGCCAAGAGGATGGGAAAGCCAGAACATTCGCATAGAGGAGTATCTGTATCACGCATGCTTCTCCACTGATGACAAAATGACCTTCGAGACTCTTCTAGGAATTCCTACCCCTATCAATTTGAGAGTGACCTTTCAAAGAGAATGCGATAAGGCCCTTCTTAAAGTAAAGGGATGGCTCACTCTCTCTCCTGCTCTAGGACATTAACATTAAGGGGAAGAGTAGCCATATTGGATATATCTAGTTCGTATTTGAGTTAAGCAGCAGGCCTCGTTGGAACAGTTAGATAATCAAAGCACCTAGTCTTCTGTTCCATACTATTATGTTAAGTGAAAAAGTCACCCTGTTCGCCATGATATTATTTACATTTGGTGCTCTATCTTCTGGTTGATCCGCTATGTTGGGATCTTTCTATCATTGTCATTGGCGGCTGTTTCTTCTTCTTCTATGGAAAGTTCTCTCAATCTCTGGGTCGTAATTGGGCTCAGGAATTTATCTGTCGCTCATAAGACGCCCGCTTCTTCCCTTACCGAAGGAGAGGCAGTGCATAGAGATGGAATGTCTGAAAAGAAAATAAAAAAGTTACCATTAGCACAATCTGTACTACCATAGTCCCCGGCAACGATGCCAAAAACTTGATGCATTGAGAATATGATGAAATTATGGTGTATATTGCAATGGTGGTGTATGCATTGTGCATGCAAGTTGTCCTAGCAAGATCCAAGCATAAATCCTACTAGGTTGCCTGGTAAGTCCAGGGTCGAACACAGGAACTATGGAGACAGTATACGACGGTAATTTCAGATTCCTTTGCAGTGACAAATAAAATAATGAGTTGGTTGGTATGTTTGTTTAAGGTAAAAACTCTATGCGGCAGAATTGAGAAAAGAGTTAATAACACGAAAGTTACAATGAGCATGCGGGGGAACGGGTTGAGAAGGGATTTAGCTAACACTTTCTAAGATTGCGTTCACGTTATGCGATCATGCTATATGCATACAACAGCAAGTCATCTCTCAATGCAAATGCTATAGCTCCTAGTTTAAGGACGCATGCGTTGTATACGATAATGTCTATAGGACTTATGTCTAAGTCTCTACTCTTTTCTATGCGATGATGAATAACATACACACAAGGCGACCGCATACTACCATAACCTATTTCTAGAGGTACATGCGATGCATGTTAGCAAACAGAGCTTATCTCTAAGTCTTTATCTCTTGCTTATGCGATTCTAATCTAACTTTCTTAAGCCTAGATTCTAACCTAGCTCTCTTAAGTCTAGATTTTTTCTTTAAACTCTCTCTCGAGTAGCTCTAAAAGGGTGATAGACACATGCATAAGACAAGATGATCGCATAAAAATGAAGATCTTAGGTCATACTATCTAAGTACTTCTCAACCTATTTGAAGTGTAGTTACTCATGCGTAATGTAAAGAGAGCGAACAGATGTAAAGATGCAAGTTCCATTCTATAAATGAAATCAGAATACAGAATGACAATGGAAATAAAGATAGGGAGCCTAGCAGCAATTTCTTACTTCCCAGGGCTTTTGCATTGAGTTTCTCTACTCTACCCAAAAGAATATTCTTGCTTTCGCAAGAGGTCTACCCTCTTTCCATTCTCAATGCTTCTCGGCACTCTCTCGAGCTGACCAGGAATGATCTTTCGGCGTCTTCTCTCTTCACTCGCCTCTGCCTTCTAAGTGCAAGAAAACTATGAACAACGACTAACTATCTTCTGTATGGTGAACTCTCTATATGGCTAAAACTCCTTTTCCGGTGGTGGCCTTCAGTATTTATAAAGATCAAGGTGAAAAAGCTTTTCTCTCAATTGATTGCACTGATGGGATATCATTAAATCTCTGTCTGATGCGTCAATTAATTGTCACCGAAAAGTTGAGTGTACTTGCTACAGTGTGTCATTAACGGCTTGTCAACTAAATTTGGATTCGACCGTCATCAGCTTTCTGTCCCATTGTGATTTATTAAGCTTTCACCTAGATGCGCCGTCTCTATGCGGCCACCTTCTTGAGTAGATCTTCGTGAACGCATACGATTGCATAGCCTTGCGGTCGCAATCTCTTAATGCGCTCGAACGTGAATTCCTTGGATCGCAATTCTGCCTTGCGCCAACGCATTTTTCTGCACAAAATACGTAAATTAGCTGCTTTAATGCGATGGACTCATGCGATCACAATGTTCTTAACTTAATGCTTTTTGACACGATTTTACATATTCTTACTGTCGCAATCCTACATTGTTTTATATCTTTGCATTGTAATAACGTGCATTTCTGCCCATTGTCAGTTAGTTATAAACAAACAGAAATATGAGGTTTTGAGTCAAAGCTTCTTCAGATGATTATGGATCATACATCATTATCATTTAATAGCAAACGTACATAGGAATCATTCCAATCACTATATACATACTAAAGGATTAAATCAGAGACTAAATAATATTTACTGTTGAGATATTTAAGCCTTAATTTATGTATTATGCATATATTTAGGCTATAATTAGGAAATTTGATTATCGTTCTTTCCATAAATTCCCTATGTAAATCTCAAGTTAACATAGAAAATATTCATTCAAATATTATTTCAACATGGTATCAGAGCGCTAAGTATTTTCTTATTGTCTTGTTTAGCCATCGCCTCTCTGTCTCCATCGACGGTCGTTGACAGAGATAGACCAGATTCATGCAGACCATCCCAATCTGCCCCAGTACCTTGCATTGATTTACATGTCCCACACTCTGCCACTCTTGCCTCAATCTGTCGCTGCTCTCCAACTTGTGCATCTTTAGATCACACCACACTGCTTTGTCCCGTCAAGCATCACCATCAGCTCATGAAGTTAAGCTCGATCTGTTCGTGGGTTTAACTCTCTTGCCAATATTTCAGATACACACCATTAGATTTGAAGCCCAACGCCGACCACACTACCCTCATTCAAACTTCTATGCTAAAAATAAATAAAAATAAAATCGTTCACCTTTGTTCAAATTTGTTTGTAAATCCACATTCATCCTTGTTTAAATCCACCATGCAAATCATCTCATTGATCATGGTTCTTCCGACGTCCACCATCAACTATGCCACGCTAACGAGATCCATATTTGAAAATCAATGCCGCTTGTACCAGATCCGTTCGTGGGTTCCCATCTATCTAGACCTGCATCGTTGTCTCCTTGCCTAGATTTGCTTCGCTCTGCTCTGCTTCGTCCAAGCCATACCCTCGCTCAGATTTGCCACTATCCTTGCCTTGATCTGCATCGTCCCGCCTAGACCCATCCACTACACCCTCCAGTGCCCTCCATCGTGAGCCTCATACAAGGAAGAAAAAGGAAACCATACCCAGATTTTGTATGACCTTCGGTTTTTTTTGTCCAAACCGGTTCGGTTTAAGGTAAACAGATCAGTTTTGTGATGAGATATATAAGCATGCAACAGAAGCAACAAAATCAATAAATACTCTAATTACATTTAATTTGAGTTTTAAAAGCATTCTTTGATAGAAAATCAGAAGAGGGTTTCTTAATAACATACCTTTGATGAATTCTCCCAAATCTAAGCTGTTCTTCACGTGATTTCAACTCCAATTCCCAATGAACCACTAAGAGATCTTCTCTACTATTCTCAGCCTTGAATTTAAGTGGTGGGACTCCAATTAGAGTGAGTTTGTGAAGGGTATATGTGTGGGTTTTTGGTGAAGTTGAATTGTTGTAGCAGTCTTCTAAAAAACTCGGAAATTCTTCTTTTCAATCTCCAATTTTAGAGTTTTTATACACAAAGTGCATGCAAGCACTCAAACACAACTCAATACCAGCAACAACTTCATGAAGAAGTGGGATTTGTGTGTAAATTTGGGAGGAATAACTTCCTACTTGGTGGAAAATGGTTAAACCAAGTTTTCATTTTTCAATTTTCAAATTTTAATCAATTTTAAAATTAACTAAAATTTGACTTAATTAATTCATAATTAATTGAAAATTAATCTGAATTTTAATTAACTAACTAATTTAATTTCAAATATTAAATTAATCACATGCCCAATTTTATATCAAATATTTAAATATTATAAACTCTCCTATTTCATTTAATTTCAGTAAATTAAACGTTAATTATATCAAATATAATTATTCAAACCCTAATTTTGAATTTGAATTTATTCAATATTAAACCCTAATTTCAATTTGAACATTTTCAAATTGAAATTTAATTTGAACAATTTAATTTGATATCATTCCAAGTTCACACAATTTATTAATTTAAGGTGTTCATGTTTTACGAACTAATAGAGGAACCTTATGGACCTACAGATCATGAGCTCCAACGATTTAAGATTAATTGGCTAAAACTCTTTAAACAAAATTAATCAGTATTCATCAACTATAAAGTCACATTACTATAGCTCGATAGTTGCACTCTCCTCACTGTAGATATATTTGTGTCCACTTGATTTAACCATGATCAATAAATCGACCATTCACAGGTTGTTCGTAATAATGGCTAGGTCAATATGTTGTTTTACCTCCGATATTACATCTTACTCCTTAAGTTCCACTCCTCTAATGAACAATTAGTTTGTGTTCCAATCACTAAACCAGATCCCTCTCGGACCAATGAAGGGTGGGGCCCTTGTTCAAGACCTGGATTCAGTACTTAAGAGAACAACCTTTTTTCTATCCCTAAATCGGGTAGGCGGAATTCCTTATTGCACCCTATGTCCCTCTACCTGGTCTTACCCTTGAAATTGGAAGCTTATTGAGCCGACGCTGTTAAGCCAACTCTCATCTCTACAAATTTAAGGATAATCCCGAATAAACAGGAATTCATAGTTACCTCAGGATTAAGATCGAGTTACCTAGGTCATCTAAGTGAAAGAGTCAGTCTTAAATAGTAACCAGCGTTATAAAATAAGAGTGACTTATTTCTTGGTCCAATCTTATGCAAACTCATTACATAGGACACCCCTACTCCTCATGTTAATACATGAACAAATCAAGGCCACTTCATTTGTAGCATCTTTACAACAACTTGTAACAACTATAGAGTGGATCGCATCCAATAGTGTCCAGAGTAAGGTACCCAATCTTATTCGTATACTATAGATTATTTTGACTATTTACTTGGACCTGATCTACTTTTTTGTCTCCACATAAAGTTCAAATATTCATATAATAGCCATGAATCTTAGTTTATTGGATTTAGACTTTAAATGCAATTTATAGATTCAAAAACGACTTTCTTAAAGTAATGTTGAATAACATCTTTATTGATAATAGAATATGTTTAACTTTACAAACGGCAAGTTTTAGGATATACAACCCAAATTTTGATTCCATTGGTTTGGTTCAATTTAGTTCCTTATCTTAATTGGATTCATTTGATTTGGTTTGGTTTAGTCAAGTCAGTTTTGATTTTGGTTCTTTTCATGGGTTTCAGCCTCTGATTTTTAGTTTGTCTCTGTTTTAAGTGTCTCTATTTCATTTCAAATCGGTCGTTCGTGGGTTTTTTTTTCAAACTTTTACGTAGATCTCTATTTTTAGCTCAGATGTCGTAGGTTTTGTTTTAGATCTCTATGTGGGTCTCTGTTTCTAACCTAGAAGTTCATGAGTTCATGTTTGCAGCCAAGAAGTTCTCGTGTTCTAATTCTTCATGGGTTTCTATTTCCTGCCCTGATCTACTATGTTTTGATTTAGAATTGCGCTTCCGATTCGGTCATCCAGTTGTTTCTGTTTATCCGTTCAAACTGTCCCTACCACATCGAATTTGAGGGAGGGTGTTGAGATATTTAGGCATTAATTTATGTGTTATGCATATATTTAGGCTATAATTAACATAGAAAATATTCATTCAAATATTATTTCAACATTTACAATCAAGACATGAAATTAGCTCAAATCCTCACTACATAAAAATTTTGGTTCATCCAATCCTCTAAAACTAGAAAACAACCAACCTTACATTCTTATCAAGATGATGAAGCTAAACTTCGACATCATTCAACTAGATTACAAGAGCAAAACTAAGAGAAAGGCTAAAAATAGAGATAGTGGAAGAGAGAATCGGGGAAGGGGGTTAGAAGCCTATAATCTGACCTAGATTAAGAAACAAATGCTTTTATATCAATGCTAAAGCATCGTGACACTACTAACAACATCAACCCCTAGCATCTCACAGGGTCGAGCAATGTTTCCATGTTTCTTCAACTCAAAAGCATTGAACCAAAGGCTGTGTATCGTTGAGACACAAATCTATACGGGTACTTTTATTTTTTTACACCTTATTGAACTTGGTTGCTCCAATTGACCCCTAAATACTCCATTGAGCTCCAAAATTCACTTAAGACGTCTCAAAGGCTTCTCAAGCTCAATTTCCTACAATTGAGCATATTTAACCATAAAATTCGTAGAACTAACAAGATTTAGACTAGGAAAAATAGATCTTTTATGGAGTTGTGATAAGTTAGAAAATTGTCAACAATTCCAACAATCAAATGAATTTATAATAAAATTGTAGTATAAGCAATATGGGTCGATTCACAGGAGCCCTCCTTGATTTTCTCTAGTTACATGCCAAATATTTTAGGTACCAATGGGAGGTTGTTCGTGATTGCAACGGTGGATTGTAAATTGCTAAGAATGTAGATTGCTCATAATGAAATTAAAATGGAGATTAATAAATGTTAAAAGTCTAGCTTAGGAATTCGGATCCATGCATTTGCTTAGTCAATCATAGGATACTAAAAATAATTATCCATACATGCAAGTGCCTAGCCTACTTGTTCGCAACGTGATAATTGCCCTAAGACATTAATTAAAATATTTAATTAAACTAAGTGCTCTGTGAGTTTAATTGCTCAGCGAATTGGGTATGATGGCGCTCCATAAACATCGCAAACTCGCATTATGATTAAACGAAAAAACTAAGACAAATAGCTACTTGGATAGCCTAAGTATACTAACCGATTTCATTCTGAATTAATTGATCATGCAATGTTGTAAATCGGACTATTCTAAACAACCTACCAATGAGCACACAAGCATCCTTCAGTTCGTGCTACTTGATGATTAACATATGACTAATTGTCACACATCATATGTAAGTCTCTAGCAAAGCAATGAATAAATAGATGGAGTGATCAATTCAAACAAAAATTCAGAGCATAGAAGTTCAAATATATTCAAGATCCACAAGCAATCAAAGAGTAAATCCGAAATTTACAAGTCCTCACAACCTATACAAATAGGTTTCTTTCTAATCCTAAACTAGATAGAAGTTACCTTAGCCACAAATAATGATAATCAAGCTCCATATGGCAAAGATCATTCCCAAAGTAGCAAAAACACAACTAATACGGTGAAAAATGGGGAAACAACTTGAGAAAGACAACGAGATTCGAGAGATGCCTAACCTAAATGAGGAAAAAAGGATTTAATATCTAGTAGAGAGTGTCACAACACTTTGCTATGCTGGGCTAAAAATCCTCAGTGTCACATAACGTCGAGTGACACTACTTGGTCCTTTCTCATGCAGCATCACAACATTAGGCTATTGTTTAACTAGTGGTTTGTAACATCGTGAAGTTTGGCTCTAGAGTATTGTAACATTGGTCATAGAGGCAAATTGGTCATTTTTCTCCTTTAACTCGGTTGATGGATTAGGGTTTCAGGTGATTCGTTTTAATTTCATTTTTATCCTAATGCCTGGTTCTACCTCTTAGATGCTCAAAACCTACAAAGTCATGAAAATAAACACATAAAGTTCAAGAATGAGCTCGAATGAAGCTGAGTGAGGTAGCATATTTCAGGTGTCAGCAAGCTATTAATAACTCAACCTTTAAGATGGAAGTTAACAAAAATACGTGGTGTCTAGAAATATTACTTGTTTGTTGGCACCTATCGCACGTTTTAACAAAAGTATAACAATCTTTAAATAAAGTAAGTCGGTAAAAACCATATTGTATTACTTGGTTGTTGTATGAGTAGATTGAAATGGCCACAATAGAAGGAGGAATGACCATCATGAATTGTATTGGTTGTTTTCTTCATAGCAACACACCTTCCTATCACATTGTCGAAATAAATTTTAAATAAAAGTGGGTCATCTCAAAGATAGAATCTTACTTCATGCATGAACCTTTCTTTTGCTGAGAATTCAAGTCTAGTGGTAGCACACCCTCTGCAATGTAGTTAAGCAAATCAAGACAAATGAATCTTTACTTGATATAGTTGTTCATCAAGAAGACCCTCAGAAATGGGGTAGGTTTAATGAGCACTCTCAAGCTCAATCCTTGATAGTTGGTCAGCTACCACCTTCTCACATTCGTTCTTATCCCTAATGGTGAAGTCAAATTCTTGTAATAAAAGAACCAATTCATGGACGGTAAAAGGACTTATCGAAGGTCTTTCCCAACCAACCAAAAAAAATTTATAATACTAATCAATAAAACCTATACTGCTTAGTTGTATGAATGGCAAGACCAAGTTGATCCGTAGAAAAGCATAAAGATTAGTTTCATAAAGCCAATTCTTTAATTAAATTAGTAAGAGAGGGGTTTGGTTTGAAATAAGAACAAGAGAGCTAAAATAAAAGTGATAGATTCTTTAAACGTAACTTAACTATATGCTTTTAGTTAAGAAAAATGCAATAGTGATCCTAGCATATCACTCAGCCGTCTTAAACACATGATCGAATTAATCAGTGATGTCGTGTTAAATGTCCTAAACTATTAATCAAGACTTGCATACTAATTAAACTAAATGCCAATTAATTAAGAATGTAATCCATCCAAAATCAACCAAACACATGTATTAATGATAATCCATATTGACCACTAGATTTTGTTTTTTTTTTTTTTCTTTTATCTCTAAGCTACTCAAGCAAACTACATAACTCTGAAAACGCCATATATGTCACACACCCATGAGATGACTCTTGGTTCTTTGGTATTCAACACATAATGATTACGAATTATATGTTAAACTTATGGCGATTAGCATAAGTAAATAGTTTGGTTTGTCACTCCTTACAATTAAAACATGATAGAGAATAAAATCAGGAGATAGAGATGTTAGAGAGATAGAAATATATGCATAAAGATTTGACTCCTCACAATATTATAATGGATTCATGCAAAGTTGTTAAACTAAAACATAACTAGTCAAGAATACTACCGAAAGGAAGAAGTTAAAGATTTGTCGACAGCTAGCTAGAATACAATCCAAAGAATTAAAATCGAAAACTAAGAAAAGGCTGACGGTGATAGAGAAGAGCTAAAATAAGGCTCCATTGCTCGAGTGTAATCCTTGGAAAGCCCTAAAAAGGTCATTTATTTGTCTTTTATTTAGATAGGATTTCATGTGATTTTATTAGATTTGATATTGTTTGTTAGTGATTTTCAGACTTTTAGTAAAAGGATAAGATTCAGAGCTAAAACGAATCAAAAAGTTCCAATTATTCATATACGAAATAAACCGTGACCAAATGCATCAAAGGGGAAACAAAAGAGGTAAAGAAGCAAGGTTGTCCAAAAAATAGGGCAGCGCGCAACACCTAACGGCACTGCAACATGGCAGTGAGGACAAAACAGAACCTCTACGATAGGCTGTGAAAACATCGCGATGCTATCAAGGAGTGCCGTGGTGCTGTGTTACAAAAAAGGAAAAAATCCTGCACTTTTCAAATTTTTTCCCTATTTATTATAGGGCTTGCACCTGACTTCCACTTTGGAGTTTTTAAGGCCTAGAGAGAGGGTTTTGAGTAGATTATAGAGTCTTCATGATGTCGGAGAAATCAGAGAGCAATGAAAGATCAATTCTACCATAGAAACGCAACTGGAATGTGGGATAATTCTTCTTTTTCCCTTCTATATTCTTGAATTCTTTTATGTATTTTTGCGTTCTAATGGTGGTTTTGTCAACCCATGTTAGGCTAAACTCCTCATAGTTTTAGGGCTAGATGAATTCTTTAATTTAATTGTTAAACATTTTACTTCTTGAATATTAACTTTCATTTAGACTTTCTAGCATGACCGTTCTTAATGCTTTTGAATGTTTGATCAATGTTTGAATGATTCTATGATTTAAATCTTACTTGAACAAGTAGTCTTTAGATTAGATCTTTCATATTAGACTATCATTTAAACACACTAGAGTAGTCGGATAACCGTAAAGATTGCTGATGAAGAGTCTTAATGCTGTGCTTAATTATCTAATTTTAAGTGATTAGTAATTAAGAGTTAAGTGAACGAAAATATTGTTTTTGAAAGATTCAATCCGAATAAAAAAAAAAAACTTCTAGATCTAAGTGTTGTGTTAATTACTTTAAGAGTCAAAGCAAGTGCATTAGTAATGTCATTAACGAAATCTATTCGCCAAAACGTCTCTAAGTTAATAATCTTCATATTCAATCACTTTTATTGCTTTCTTAGTTTTATTTAATTAATTTAGCATCATAAGTTGGTCCCCTAAATTTAATTGGAATGATTTTTGAATAGCTAAACATAAATTCAATTGCTTGAGGATCATACTCGACCAAGATTGTTTTAATCTATATTATTACTCAATGTGTGCGCTTGTATCATATCAAGTTTTTGTCCCCCTCTCCCTCTTTCTTGTTACAAAATCTTAGAAAACAAGGCATATTATAGAAGTGGTGATGGCATCGTATGGTCTCAGTTCTATGACAAAACTAATGAGCAAGATGTTTTCATATTTGTACTGGCATCACAACACCACATAACAACATCGTGGCACTATTGCGTCACAAGCCTACTGTCTTTAGCGTCATGCCTAACATTGCACAAAGCTAGGCCCTCATGAGTATTTTGGTCTTTTTGTTCTTTTTGAGCCTGAATGCTTCGTTTGACCCCTATGTTTATCGTTTTGGTCCATTTTGCACCTGAAATTTCTTGAAAGTCTCATTTACTCAATTTTCTAAGAAGTAGCCCAATTTACTCTAGAAAAGATAGCTCCTTTCAGGAGCTATCACACATCTTATATCATTCTGTACTTGGCATCTTTTCACTAAACAAAAAGTTTAAAGCAACATGATTAATATACATAGTCACTTTAAGCCAAAATAAATAGGACCCAACCCTCTTATTGAAATCCTATGCTCCAATACATACCTTCTTTGACCATGAAATTACATTTCTTTCAGTTCAGGATAATGTCGGTATCCTAGACCCTTTGGAAAGCTAGTAGAAGATTAGTCAAATATGTATTGAAAGAAGAAAAAAAATAGAAGAGTCATTCATAAAAACCTCCACAATATTCTCATGCAGGTCATCGAAGATGGCCATCATGCAACACTAGAATGTTGCAAGCGCTTTGCACAACCCGAACAACATCCTCTTAAGAACGGTTAGATTTTGCATAAATAATTTATGTATTAAATAATTTCAACACCTCAACTTTAACTAATTCCTTTATAGCATGATAAGTCTCCTTTGGTGTTATATAGATGGGCTAAAGGCATCTTCCATAAAAATTTTATGCATTACAATAGAAGAACTAATGCCTCTTAGACCCTAATAAACCAAACTAGATAACTATTACCACGCACGACTCAATAGTTTTTTTACTTCTACGTTATTCAAATCAATAGAGATGGTCACAATAAAAGTAGAAGAATTTCTTAGGAAAGCGTAATGTAGGTGTGCACACAATTATTTTAATTTTAAAGTAGGTTGTTTCATTGATTCCATATTAGTATCAAGCAACGGTGACATATATTTATGATCTACAATGACAGCTAGACATATCCAATTATTCATAATAAAATGCAACATAATCACTAAATGTATCTATCCTATCTAAATAAAGATCCCAACATACTATTTTTCAAATAATTAACAGACAAGATTAACTACCTAAGTTCGAACACAGTTTCATCCACAACATTTATCCTATAACATGTACTTACACCATCATGTCGATACTTCATAGACTGATAAATGTTAATAAAGTCATTCTCATGATAAAAAAAACTTAAAAGATCAATAAGAGAACAATATGACAACAAAAGTTCAATATAATGAAACAACATTACATTGAAGATGAAAAAGGGTGAAAAAATTATGAAGAAATAGATTATTTTCCCAAAATAGATATTTCCTCTAAAAGTTATGACCTTGAAAATGTGAGAGTATAAGGATGCAATAGAATTGTCGCAATGGTACCCGATTTTCCAAAAGTGATAAAAACAGACATGCACATATATTTGGTCAAAACCTATAGTGCAATTGTGAGTGTTTTGAACCTAACTTAAATGACCAAACAGAACGCAAACAATCAGCAAAATAAATCGAAAGTAATAAAGAACGAACACCAAGATATATAGTGGTTCGACCAATTTGGTCTACATCCACTTTGAGAACCAGCTTCAATCAATTTTATTACGAGCAATGAGAAATTTACAATTACTGATAATCAACAATAATCACCAATCTGTAATTTGATAACCACTGATACTGAGAGATTCGCACACGACGTCATCTCTAAAACCGATAACGACCCGCTGGAAAACCAGCCCACGTCAAGTGCACTGCCGCCCACCTCTAACCGACAAACACACATGTAGCCTCACCGTCGGACAGAACCTACTGCACATTAGAGCACAATTTTTGCCACAGGACGAGAACGAAAATCACGCTAGACCCACGTCAGACGATACCTATGTCGGACTCCCAGCCTACACGACAAAAAACGAACCGCTGCCTTTTCGGACACAAACGTCCACCACCAAATGCCTCAACCGGTGAACTCACGCTGGTCACCTTGCCTACACACTGCTGGAGAAGACCCACATGATCAAACAATAGTCGGACCCTCTCTCTTCCTCTACATGTGTTTCTCCCTATAAAACTAGCTGCCTTACTTTTTTCTTCTCTTAAGCTTCACGATTTTTTCATCCCTAAAGAAGAAGATGGGTTTAATTACAAAAATTTCATTTGCTTATAATTACCATAATCAGATTAGCTTTATCTTACAATCTCTTTTGAACAGTTTTATACCTTTTGAGACAAATCCGTCTTTAAATAAGATAGAATTTAACCTCACTACCCTTCTTAACGAGCTCCAGCGATTCCAAAACCTTACTTTAGGTAAGGGGAAGGAAGTGGAAGCATATGTTGCTACCACTAAGAAAAAAATTATAAGAGGATCGTCCTCTAAAAATAAAGTTGGACCCTCTAAAGCTCAAATGAAAAAGAAGAGAAAAGGGCAGGTTCCCAAGATAAAAAAGGGAAAGAATGATACAGATAAAGGAAAATGTTTCCACGGTAACCAAAATGGACATTGGAAGAGAAATTGCCCGAAGTACCTTGCAGAGAAGAAATTTGTAAAAACGGCACAAGGTAAATATGATTTACTGGTCGTTGAAACATATTTAGTGGAATATGATACATTAACCTGGATACTAGATTCAAGAGCCATTAATCATATTTGTTTCTCGTTTCAGGAAACTAGTTCTTGGAAAAAGCTTGAAGAATGTGAGATAACCCTCAAAGTTGGAACAAGAGAGGTTGTCTCAGCTAAAGCAGTGGGAGATTTGAAGTTATTTTTTGAAGATAGATATCTAGTACTAAAAAATGTCTTGTATGCACCTCTTATGAAGAGGAATTTGATATCTATCGCTTGTATTATAGAACAATTATATACAATATCTTTTAATATAAATGAAGCGTTCATTTTTTGTAAAGGTGTTCAAATTTGTTCTGCTACACTTAAAAACAACTTATATAAGTTAAGACCAACTAGAGAAAATTTTGTTTTAAATACTGAAATGTTTAGAACATTAGAAACTCAGAATAAACAAAAGGTTTCTTCCAACGCCTATCTATGGCACCTAAGACTTGGTCACATAAATCTCAATAGAATTGGGAGATTAGTCAAGAGTAGACTTTTAAGTAAGTTAGAAGATAACTCTTTACCTCCATGTGAATCCTATCTTGAAGGAAAGATGACCAAGAGATCTTTTTCAGGAAAAGGTCTCAAAGCCGAAGTACCCTTAGAGCTCATACATTCAGACCTTTGTGGACCAATGAATGTCAAGGCTCGAGGTGGGTATGAATATTTCATCAGTTTTGTTGATGATTATTCAAGGTATGGTCATGTCTACCTGCTTCATCACAAGTCTGATCTCTTGAAAAGTTCAAAGAATATAAGGCTGAAGTTGAGAATGAATTAGGTAAAACAATAAAGACACTTCGATCAAATCGAGGTGGAGAGTATATGGACATACGATTCCAAGACTATTTGATAGAAAACGGGATCCAATCACAACTCTCTGCACCTAGTACGCCTCAGCAGAATGGTGTATCAGAAAGAAGAAACCGAAGCTTATTAGATATGCTTCTCTCTATGATGAGCTATGCTCAATTGCCTAATTCCTTTTGGGGATATACACTTGAATCTCTGTCCATATTTTGAACAACGTTCCCTCTAAAAGTGTTTCAGAAACACCTTATGAGCTATGGAAAGGGCATAAAATTAGTTTACGTCACTTTAGAATTTGGGGTTGCCCAACAGATGTGTTGGTACAAAATCCCAAGAAATTGGAACATCGTTCAAAGTTATGCCTATTTATAGGTTATCCAAAGGAAACAAAGGGTGGTCTGTTTTATCATCCTCAAGAAAACAAGGTATTTGTATCAACGAATGCCACATTCTTAGAGAACCACATTAGAAATCATCAACCACGCAGTAAAATAGTGTTGAAAGAAATTTCAAAAGACGCTACAGATAGAGCTGGTTCATCTACTAAAGTAGTAGATAAAACTAGTACATCTGGTCAGTCACATCCTTCTCAAGAGTTGAGAATGCCTCAACGTAGTGGGAGGGTTATTCATCAGCCTGACTGTTACTTGGGTTTAACAGAAACACAAATCGTCATACTTAATGACAGCATAGAGGATCCATCGACCTATAAATAGGCGATGAAAGATGTGGACCGTCATCAGTGAGTCAAAGCCATGGACCTCGAAATGGAGTCTATGTACTTCAATTCTGTCTGGAAACTTGTAGATCAACCAAATGATATAAAACCAATTGGTTGTAAGTGGATCTACAAGAGAAAACGAGATCAAACTGGTAAAGTATAGACTTTCAAGGCTCGACTTGTGGCAAAGGGTTATACCTAGAGAGAGAGAGTGAACTATGAAGAAACTTTCTCTCCCGTTGCCATGCTTAAGTCGATTAGAGTAATTTTATCCATTGCCACCTTTTATACTACGAAATTTGGCAAATGGATGTCAAAACAACCTTTTTGAATGGCAATCTTGAAGAGAGTATCTATATGGTTCAACCAGAGGGGTTTATAGTTCAGAGTCAAGAACAAAAGGTTTGTAAGCTTGAGAAATCCATTTATGGATTAAAACAAGCTTCTAGATCCTGGAATATAAGGTTTGATACTGCAATCAAATCTAATGGCTTTGAACAGAATGTAGACGAGCCTTGTGTTTACAAAAAGATCGTTAATTCTATTGTAGTGTTCTTGGTTTTATATGTCGATGATATTCTGCTCATTGGGAATGATGTAGGATATCTTACTGACGTCAAGCAATGGCTAGATATACAATTCCAAATGAAAGATTTAGGAAATGCGCAGTATATTCTTGGGATCCAAATCGTTCGGAATCGCAAGAATAGGACACTAGCCATGTCTCAAGCATCTTATATAGACAAAATGTTGTCTAGATATAAAATACAAAATTTCAAAAAGGGCCTATTGCCTTTCAGACATGGAATTCATCTGTCAAATGAACAATGTCCTAAGACACCTGAAGAACTTGAGGATATGAGAAATATTTCCTATGCTTCCGCTGTTGGAAGCCTAATTTATGCAATGTTATGTACTAGTCCTGACATATGCTACTCAGTAAGGATCGTCAGTAGGTACCAGTCTAATTCTGGACGTGATCATTGGACTGTTATTAAGAACATCTTAAAGTATCTCAGAAGAACTAGGGACTACATGCTCGTGTATAATGCTAAGGATCTGATCCTTACTGGATATACTGACTCTGATTTCCAAACTGATAAAGATGCTAGAAAGTCTACATCTGGATCAGTGTTTACTCTTAACGGAGGAGCAGTAGTGTGGAGAAGCGTAAAACAGACCTGTATAGCTGACTCCACATTGGAAGCTGAATATGTAGCTAATTGCGAAGCAGCAAAAGAAGTAGTATGGCTGAGGAAATTCTTGACAGATTTGGAAGTTGTTCCAAATATGCATCTACCCATCCCCTTGTATTGTGACAACAGCGGTGCAGTTGCAAATTCAAAAGAACCTCGAAGCCATAAACGGGGAAAGCACATCGAACACAAGTACCACTTTATCAGGGAAATCGTACACCGTGGTGACGTTGTAGTGACCCAGATACCTTCTAAGCAAAACATTGCTGATCCTTTTACAAAAACCCCCACGGCTAAAGTTTTTTAGGGTAACCTACAGAATTTAGGTCTACGGTGTTTCTAAACTAGGACAGGTGGGAGATTATATTGGGCGTGAATGTCCTAGTTTATTGTATTCATATGTTTATTGTACTCATATGTAATATTAATTTCTCACAGTTAAATTCAGCATCGTTTGATCCTACTAGGAGTTTTAGTCCAAGTGGGAGTTTGTTGGATTTTATATCCTAAAACTCGTAATTTGTAATATCATATTCTTATTCAATAAAGCTATTATTGAAAATCTTTAGTAAATTTAAATTCTATATTCATGAATCCAATAAACTAAGGTTTCGAGGCTATTAAGTTTAAGTTTAAGTTTGAACTTTATAGTGACATAAATGTGGATCAAGTTCAAATATATAGCCAAAATGGTCTATAGTATATGAATAAGATTGGGCACCTTATTCTGGGGACACTATGGATACGGCCCATTTTGTAGTTAGTACAAACGATGTGATCCTAAACCGTTCATATGGAGATATGAAAATGGGAGCATCCTATGTAAAGAGTTTACATAAGACTGAACCATGAAAAAGTCACTTTTTACGTTCTAAATGTCGTTTTAATGTATAAAACTAACTATTTCGTTAGTTGATGACCTAGGTAATTTAATCTTAATCCTGAGCTAACTATGAACTTCTGTTCACTCGGAATTATCCTTAGATCTACATAGGTGAGGGCAGCTCATTATCGTTGGCCCAATAAACCTCCAATTTCAAGGGTAAGATCAGGTGGATAGCTGGGAACATAGGGTGCAAGACGGAATTCACTCCTACCCATTATAGGGATAGCTGATAGGTTGTTCCTTTTAGTACTGAATCCAGGTCTTGAACAAGGGGCCCCACTCATTGGCTCGAGAGAGGTTCGGTTTATAGGTTGGACCTTAAACCAATTGTTCATTAGAGGATCAGTGGAACTTAAGGAATAAGATATAGTCTGGAGGGTAAAACGGTTTTTATGACCCAGCCGAGATTACGAACAACCTGTGAAGGATTAACTTACTAATCATGGTTATATTATATGGACACAAATATATCTATAGTGGAAGGAGTGCAACTATGGGACTATAGTGGAATGACTCGTGAGTTAACAAATGTTGATTAGCTCCATCAAAAGAGTTTAGCCAGCTAATCTTGGATCGTTGGAGCCCATAATCTATAGGTCCATTAGGTTCCCTTATTAGCTCATATGGAATAAATTTAGAACAGTAGAATAGAATAATTCGAATTGTTCGAATTAGGTGAAGAGAGAGAAACCGATAAATATATGTGATATAGTGGTCGATTTTTCAGTTTAGAGATACAGCTTTAATATTTAAATGTGATTTAAATATCAAGAATATGAATACGCTCATTTTCGGAAGCTCGAAAATAATGGAAATGGTCAAAGATTTAAAAAGTCAAAGAGTTGGCTTTTGACTTTGAAAAGTCAAACTTTGACCGACCTCATATTCAAATGTGATTTGAATTTCGAGAAAATGAATATGGATTCAAGCTTGGGAGGTCAAAATTAGTCAACATGGAAAAAATCATAAAAAATCAAAATGTTGACTTCTTGGTCAAAGTTTGACTTTGACCAAATGACTATTTTGCCCGTTCACTAAAGTTAGTGGGAAAATCCAAACTTTTGTTGGATAATTCCACTAACAAAATAGTGGGCTCGGTGTTGGCTTATAGTGGAGACATTAAGCCCACTTAGATAGTGGATTCTAGGTGTTGGGTTTTTATGAAGTTGTTTCATGCAATTTTGCATGGTTCTTTTCTATAAATATGGGCTTTTGAATTTGGATTAAAAACTTTTTGACAATTTGCAAAAATTAGATTTTAAAAATTGGGCTGAAAAAAAAACCAAAACCCAACCCAAAATTCATTCTTCTATTTTCATCTGTTTCTCTCTCTCGGGTTCTTCATCCATCGGGTCCACAACCCGATTCTGAGTCCAGAGGATAGTAGGTCAGCTCTAGTGGTTGTCCGGTTCGTGTTCGAGCGAAGATAGGAGAGTTTCGGGAGCTTCAAAGTTAATGTTTCTAAAAAACCCTAATTAATTGATTTAGGGTTGTATGTTTAATTTATGCAATTAGATCTTCATTTCCGCTGCGCGTGCCTATTTTTCCATCAATTTAAACATATGGGCTAGAAGAACCTTGGTTAACATATCTGACAAATTCTCAACTACATGAACCTTGACCAGTTCAACATCTTTCAGAGCCACAACTTCTCTGATAAAATGAAATCTGACATCGATATGCTTAGACCATTCATGATTAGAAGGATTCTTTGTAAGATGAAGGCTATCACAACGGACGATAGGAATGAACTCCTGCGACAACAACCCACCAATTATCCTTTTCAACCACACTGCCTCTTTAACAGCTTCAACCACCGAAATATACTTTGACTCAATAGTAGACAAAGCAACAACTGACTGTAGAGCAACCTTTCAACTGACCACATTACCAAACAAACGAAAAATGTGACCTGATAGAGACCTTCTTTTGTCAAGGTCTGCAGCGTAATCTGCATCTGTGAAGCCTTCCAACAGTGGTAATTTATCACAATCCCTGCTAAAACACAATGATACACAAGCACTACCTTTCAAATATCGAAGCACCCATTTAACTGCATTCTAATGCTCCTTCCCAGGATTTGACATAAACCTACTTATCATACTCATAGCATATCCCAAGTAAGGCCTAGTACAAATCATCAAATACATAATACTTCCAACAACATTAAAATAGGGAATATTAGACATCTCTAACCTTTCTTGTTCAGTAACAGGACACTGAGACGAAGATAGCCTAAAATGAGATGCTAAAAGTGTCGAAACTGCCTTACAACCAGAAATATTATACTTCTCAAGCAGTTTATGCACATAACTCTCCTGCTAAATTGTTAATAAACCTTTCTCTCTATCTCTTTTCACATTCATGTCTAGGATCCTTTTCAGTTCACCTAAATCTTTCATCTCAAATTCACTACTCAACTGTTTCTTGAGATCACAGATTTCAGAATAATTCTTAGACACTAGGATCATATCATCTACATACAGAAGTAGATAAATATATGTACCTTTCTTAGATAGTTTCCAATACACGCAAGCATCATATGAGCTCCTATGAAACCCCTGCTTCAGAATAAAGGTGTCAAACCTGATATACCACTGTCTCGGTGATTACTTCAGTCTATAGATGGATTTTTGAAGACAACAAACCATGTCTTCCTTTCCTTTCACCTCATAGCCCTTAGGTTGAGCCATGTCCTCCAATTCTCCATGAAGGAAAGTTGTGGTGACATCCATCTATTCAACAAACACATCAAAGTGAGCAACAATAGATAAAATTAATCAAATGGACAAATGCCTCACCACCGGAGAGAAAATCTCATGAAAGTCAACTCCATCCTTTTGAGTGTAGCCCTTGGCTACCAGTTTAGCCTTATACCTAGGCTTGCTGTCACCTCCTGTACCTGGCTTGATTTTATAAATCCACTTTGACTTAATGAGTTTCTGATTAGGAGGCCTCGGAACCAATGACCATGTCTGATTCTTCTGCAATGAGAACAACTCTGCTTCCATATCATCCTTCCATTGTTCCTTCGAATCAGATACAATTGCCTCCTCAAAAGTGAAAGGCTCTGCTTCAATACTATCAACTGCACAAGTAAGAGCACAAGCAACTAAATCAGCATAACCATAACTCGTAGGAGCCTGTCTCACCAGTTGAGGCTTGTCACGTGTAAGTTGATAGTTTTGTAGGTCACTGCTACTTGAACTTTCTTCATCGAAAGCTCCCTCATCAATCAAAGTCATTTGCAGTTGAGGTTGTCTACCATCAGAACTGGATGCCTGATCACTGGATTCGCCTGAACTAACTGATGGTCGTGCTTTAGAATCAATTCTAACCTCTGCCTTAACCTGATCAATTGTCTTTTGTTTCTGCTGCTCTTTGACACAAAATGGCATCTCTGCTGATAATATATTTATTTCTGCTCTCTTCCAAGCACCAAAGTTTATATCCTTTAACACCCTGAGAATAGCCAATAAACATACATTTTAGTGCCCTCTTATTCAACTTTCCTTCTTTAACATGAGCATAAGTTGAACATCCAAACACTCTGAGATGATCCAAACTTGGAGCTTTCCCTATCTATATCTCTTGAGGAGTCTTTAGGCCTAAAGCGGAAGATGGACTCCTATTAATAAGATAACAGACTGTTTGGGCAGCTTCGTTCTAAAACTTCAAGGGTAGTAAAGAATTTGTCAAGAGACATCTTGTACGCTCCATAATTGTTCTCTTAAATCTCTCAGTTAAACCATTCTATTGTGGAGTGTACGTAACAGTGAAATGCCTCGTAATTTCCTCAGATTTGCAAAATTTATCAAATTTGTTATTCAAAAATTATAAATCGTTGTCTATCCTTAGATACCTTCCTGCCTGTTTGGTTCTCAACTTGCTTTTTTCATTCAAGAAATTTCCCAAAAGCTTCATCCGTCTGTTTCAGTGGATACATCCAACCCTTCCTTGAAAAGTCATCGATGATCGACATGAAGTATCTCGAACCTCCAATAGAAGGTACCTTTATAGGACCCCACAAATCTAAATGAACCTAATCCAAAATTTCTTTGGTAGAATGCTTCCCTTTCCCAAACTTCACTCTAGTAGACTTTTCCATTATGCAATTTTCACAAAATGGAAGTTCAATGTCTTTAACTCTTCCAAGCAAACCTTGTTATGAAAGAGCTTAAAGACCTCTTTCACTCACATGAGCTAGTCTGTTATGCCATAACATAGACTTATTTTTTCTTTCCCAGATGTAACAGCAACACTACCTGAAACTACAGTACCCTCCAACACATAAAGACCATTCCTCAAGGTCCCTTTCAACTTAACCAAAGAACCCTTGATAACCTTCAGAACTTCATTCTCAGATTTATAGGAATAACCTACTCTATTTAATTCACCCAGAGAAATTAGATTTCGTTTGAGTTATGGAACATAGCTTACATTTGTAATAATTCTGATCATTCCATCATATGTTGCAATTCGAACGAACCCAATTCCTTTTATGTCACAAGCACCATTATCACCAAACAAAACTGATCTCCCATCATTTTCATGAAAGTCAATCAAGAAATCTCGATTAGGAGTTATGTGAAACGTGCACCCTGAATCCATAATCCAGGCATCCTAAATATCCCTGCTGGACACCATCAAGACCTCTGTTGAATCATACCCATCAGTGACATTTGCCGCACTAGATTCCCCTGCATGCTTGTTACTTGATGCTTCCTTGCTCTTATTCAAAGGGCAATTTTTCTTAAAGTGTCCTTCTTTATGACATAAGAAACACTTTCTGACTTTCCCTTTTGATTTTGACCTGGATCTCAACTCTTTTCCTTTTTCGTTCTTTTTCTCACTTCTGCCTCTGGCCATGAGTAATTCTTCATCATTGCGTTCCTTTTTAATCTTAAGGTTTCTCGTTTTCAAGGCATCCAACACTATATCCATGTACAATGAATCTCGTCCATATTTAATAGCTTCCTTAACTTCTCGATACAATTCAGGCAATGAATTCAGAAGAATAACTACTTGATCTTCATCCGATATATTCTCATCGATGTTATTGAGATCAACTATAATCTTCTGAAATTCATCCAAGTTCTCTTATAAGCCTTTACTAGAGTCCATCTTATATCCAAAAAGTTTCTCTTTCAGATATAATTTCTTCCATAACTTCGCTGTAGTAGTGGCCTCATCTACTATAATCATCGAATACGCCATTTCATCCATATACTTTTTTCAGCTTTTGCAATTGTTGGGAGAAGGTCATTTTCGTCTAAGATTTTGGCTACCTTTTGTTGTACCAAAATAGCTCTAATCTTTCATCAAATCCATCTGTCAAATTAATTTCAATAAAAAATTATCCTGAACAAAGAATATGTCAGCACACTACCACACACCCTCCTTGGATCGAATGGAGCGCTGATACCACTTGTGAGTTTTGAACCTAACTTAGATGGTCAAACAGAATGCAAACAATCAGCAGAATAAATTGAAAACACCAAGATATATAGTAGTCAACAATAATCACCAATCTTTAATTTGATACCCACTAATACCGAGAGATCCGCACACAACGTCGCCTCTGAAACCGAGAACAACCCGTTGGAAAAACAGCCCATGTCGAGTGCACTGCTACCTGCTCTGATCAGCGAACACACGTGTAGCCTCACCGTTGGACACAACCTACTGCACGTCAAAGCACAATTTTCGCCACCAGACGAGAACGAAAATCACTGCAGACCCACGTCGAACGATACCCACGACGGACTCCCAGACTACACGGCGAAAAACGAACCGTTACCTCGTCAGACGCAAACGTCCACTGTCGAATGCCTCAACCGGTGAACTCACGCCGGTCGCCTTGCCTGTACACTGCCGGAGAAGACACACATGGCCAAACAATCGTCGGACCCTCTCTTTTCCTCTGCATATGCTTCTCCCTCTAAAACCGGCTGCCTCTCTTTTTCGTCGCTTAAGCTTCACGATTTTTTCAGCCCTAAAAAAGAAGATGGGTTTAATTACAAAAATGTCATTTGTCCATAATTACCATAATACTGTTGGGCTTTAATTTCACCAAAAATCCAATAAAGCCCACTTAAATTCCTTGTTATTTTCTACAAGCAATGTCCCACCATTGTCCATTTTTTAGCTCTGCAACAACATTTTAAAGCCATCCTTGGGGTTGAGACACTTCCTCCTTAGATCTATGGGTTTGAACTCCAATTTTCATGATTTGATTGCTCAATTAAATCTAATTTGATCCTGATTTGATCAAAGCACTCCAAAACAACTAGATTTACTCAATTTCTTAACACTGACAATGAAGTACATGAGAGTAACAAATTTAGCCTAAATAAAGGACATAAAATAGTATAGTAAATGTGTCATTAGGCATGCATAAATTTTTTAGTTATTCAAGAAAAGCATAGTGTTGAGACTCTATCCATAGTGTCTTAACGCTGTGATGATTTTTACTTATTGATTTCTTTTGTTATATGATTTTAGGGTATCCTTTCGTTAGACTTTTTCATAGTTTTTAATATGAGCAAGCACACGCGTCGAGTAATAATATAGTTTAAAACGACCTGAGTCGAGTATTTTCCTTTGGAAAATTGGTTTGATACTCTTAGCTACTCAGAAATTCTTCTAATTTTATTTAAGGAACCGAACTGTGATGGAAACTAAATTGAACTAATCCTAGAAAGCAAATAAATGATAACATCAAGGAAAAACTAGGCAAAGACATGTCTTAGGGTAATACTAGGCAAAGACATGTCTTAGGGTAATGACTTCATTAAATGGATTAACCAAATTAATTTTTTAGAACGCAGATTGATTTTATGCTAACTATAGACCTAGGAGTCTTATATCTAGGTATCCTCTTCAATCCTTTCTAATACCTAACCACTAATTCAATTTGATGCAATTAATTGATTGGCTATAACATTAAGTTTCTCCATTATTGATCTTTATTACTCTCTTATCAATCTTGTGCATACTCGAATAACAGTTTAACATGTTTGATCTGACCTAACACTCTCCCGCAAGCAAGACATTAAGTAAAGAACATTCAAACAATGGTCAATCGCTCAAATGCATTAAGATTATACATGCTAAAATAGATTATGCATAAATCAAATCCAAAAAACAACTAACAAGGTCTTGAGAAATCCATAAAACTAAATCAGATACCTTGAGAATACAAATCAATCACTCATGTCTACGATATGAATAAAGAAAATTGACAGTATTCTAAAGAAAAATTAAGGATTAGAGAAGGGAAAGAAAGCAAGTCGGGCTCTTAACTATTTTCCTTAACCTGGGGATCACTCTTCGATGGTCTCCTTGACCATCAGCTTCTCTAAGCTTCAAGATGTCGCCTCTGCTAAAAAATCAGCTCCTCGTGGAGGCCTTGACAAACTATCAAAATAAACCCTCAAAATAGCCTCCTAAGCTTGACAGCCAAATGTTGTATTTATAAAATTTTTTACAACGTTGCAGTCCTGTCTAAAAAATGAGTTTATGTCGCGCTGGAAAATTCATAGCGCCACGGCATTATCCTGTTTTTAGCCCTCTAGGGTTTTTGCACCGAGCACAACACCGCAATGCACCATGCACGCTCCCTTCCGTGTTTTTAACCCTCTTTTGACCTATTTTCTTGCCCTAGGTCAAAGTTTGACCTTCTTGGGATTTTGGTCATTTTACCCTCAAAATTTCTTGTTTCGATCCAATTGCTTGATTTCTTATAAATTAAACAAATAAAACATCAAAGAACATAAATTAAGCATGAAAACTTACAGAACTCTAAGCCTAAGAAAGCACTTTTTGAGTGCTTTTACCATACCAGACTTGGAATTTTGTTAGTCTCAAGTAAAGAAAGAACAAGACTATAAGAAAATTCAAACAAGCATGTAAGTGATTCAAAACATCATCATTCAAAATAAACACATTAGAATCATTAGCAGAAATTTTCAAGCACATTCTAACATTAAAGGATTTCAAGGCCAAATCTTATCATCCCTCATGTGTGTGTGCGTGCGCGCAAGCCTTTTCAAGTAAGTCATACTAGCTTGTCATGATTTTAAATTAACCTCTCTAGTTTTTCCCCTACTCTAGTTCAGTGAAACTCATCCGAATTTTCTTTAATCGATTGTGTAGCAAAAAGATCACTAGATTGAACTTTGTTTTGTTTTTAAACAAAATTAGAACTTCTTAAGACATACTACCTTCATTTTGGCTTGCCCACATGGGTTACATGAATGATATCCAACTACAAGCAGTGTCTCAATCGAAGTGCCTAAGTTTACTCACTTACTAAGCTAGCATAAAAAGGAAGGAGGAGTAGTTGTCTTAGAAACCTATTTTCTTTTGCTTATTCTTTATTTATTTTTTTTCTTTTTCAACATGCCTTTCTTTTCCACTCAATCTATTAGCAGAACTACATAATACATAGAGAACTTCCTAAATGATTTCAAGATCTTTCGAGGTAACAACCTGATTAACTCAAGTAAAAACATGCTTCACTAATAATAACTAAAAGAAAATGGCTACGTGCTCAAATATGCAAGAGACTTAAAGAGGAACTTAAAGATAACTTAATTTAGGAATATGCTATCCTATTTCCATAGCAGATTATCTTACATGCAAATTTAGGATAACTCATAGCCAATCATAATCATCACATACTCATAAAATTTCACAATTACAGCACATCAAATTTCTATTCAAAACTGGGAAAAATTCTTCAAAATTCAGCCACTTAAAATATTCATTCATAACATGCATAATCAGTTTTTCCTAAATAACATGCGTAACAGGATAAAAACAACAAGAAAAGCAAAAGTATACCATATTTTCCCACCTTAAACTTAGAAACATGCATTGTACTCAATGCAATAAAATAAAATAAAGCATAGAGAATATGTGAAATGGGCCTGATTAGTGAAGTAGTCCAATAAAGTTAGACTTGTGAACTACTGTTTTATTTGAGGGCTCCTGTCAAACAGAGACTCAAAATATATAAGATCAAATACCATGAAAGCTGAACAAAAATAAATAAATGGAATAATGAAAAGCAAGTAAAACTTGGGTTGCATCCCAAGCAGCAGTGGATTTAACGTCTCAAGCTAGATGATAGGGGAGATTATACGTCAAGGTACATAGAAATTCTCCCATTTTTCAAGTTCCTTCTTTCTCGAATCAGTATAACCTACAAAGTCTTGTAGGCTTACCCTCTTCTCTTAGGTACCTGAAAGCGTGAATTTATTTTTGCTATTTTTAATTTGTAAAAAGTAAAAGACGGAAATTAAAAGTAGGTTCATATTTACAAGGCTTATAAGAAAGAGAAAAATCAAGAATGGGAGCACTCTCAAGGGATAGAACAATAGGCCTTTCAACCTTAATCTTAATCACTCGAACGTCTTCATCTAAATTAGGCACATTTTCCCTCTCAATCTCATAAACCTACTATTGGTGCGACTCTAATGCATCTAACTCATCCTCATTAGAAGACCTCTCTATCTCAGTGGTAATGGAAAAATTCTCTTCATACAAAGCTCAAAATGCATCAACTATCAAACTAAGCTGGTCTATTACTACTTGAACTTCTACCCTATCCAACCTCTCCCTCCCAGCCATACAAAACCACCTAATTAAGTTTGGATTTTAAGATAAACCCTTTTATTTGATCTTCTAGAGAAGGTTTCTCCTTTACTGGGGTTGGATAAGTATAAAAATCTCTATAGTCATGGGAAGGATAGCTGACAGGATAAGGATATGAGTTAAAAGGAATTGGTGGTGGTGGTGGTGGTGGTGGTGTTGGACCTACGTTATGTTAACAAAACCTATAAGGCCACCCATAATTATAATAGGGCATAATTAATCATGCAAACACTACAAAAAATCAACCAAGTGAAGATTCAAACAAAATAAAAATAAAGATACAAAATAAATAAAACTAATTTACACCCTAAACTAAAACTCAAATCTCTTATATTAAAAGAAATCAAAATACAATTCTCCAGCAACTGTGCCAAAAATTTGAGACGGGCAAGCACACACATTGAGTAATAATATAGTTTAAAACGGTCTGGGCGGAGTATCGTTCTCTAATAAATTGGTTTGATACACTCTTAGCTACTCAAAGATTCTTCTAATTTTATTTAGGTAACATAATTGTGGATGGAAACTAATCTAACCTGATCATAGAAGGAAATTAAATGATAACGTACACCGAGGCAAAATTAGACAAAGACATGTCTTGAGGTCATGACTTCGTTAAATGGGTTAACCAAATTAATTGTTTAGACCTCAAAATGATTTTATGCTTGTTGGGGCTTATGTCCTCGCGGTGTATAATATATAAACAAAATTCATTTATTTATTTAATAAAATAAGGAGTTATTTTATTTGACATTTAGATTTGTGTAACTTAATCCAATAAACTAAGATCCAAAGTTATTTTATGTAACTTCAACAGTATATGGTTGACATATAGGTGGATCATGTTCAAGTAATAACCTAAAAGGTCTATAGTATATGGATAAGGTTGGGTACCTTATCTTGGTAACACTATGGATACGACCCACTTTGTAAGTGTTACAAATGATTTGATTCAATTTGTTCATGTATAGACATGCGACTGGAGGTATCCTATACAAAAAGTTTGTATAAGATAGAATCACAAAATAATTAATCTCTTTTTGTAACACCGTTGACTTAAGAGATTAATATTTAATAGGATGACCATATGTAACTCAATTTCAATAGGATGTCCTTTGATTTGTATGAGTGAGAGTGACCCGAGTCATCGACTCAATAAGCCTACCATTTTGGCGACGGGACCGAATGAGGAGTTATAGAATTCCTAAATTTAGAGTAAGTAGATGAGTTGTTCTCTTAAGTATTAACTTTGGGTCTTGAACAATGAGTCCCCTCCCTTTCATTGACCTAAGAGGAATTTTGTTTATAGTTGAACTATAAACATATTGTTTATTAAAGGATTAGTGGGACTTAGAAAGCAAGAGGTAATTGCAGGGTAAAATGATAATTTGACCCAACTATAATTATGAACGATTCGTGAAGGATCGATTTACTGGTTATATCCATGGATATAGAATATTCTATGGTTGCTTTGTGCGAAAAGTGCAAATACGGATCTTCAATGAAGTGACGGATAGTTAATGAATGTTGATTAATTTAATTAAAGAGTTTAATTAATTAATCTCGAATCATAGGAGCTTCTAATTTGTAAGTCCATTGGATCCCCCTACTAGCTCACTAAGGATAAAATAAAGATTAATTAGTTTTGAAAGAATTTGAAATGTACAAATTAGATACATTATATTATAAAGTTAATTTTGAATAAGATTCAAAATTAAACTATGAGAGAATAATGTATTTGAATAAGATTCAAATATTAAATAACATGAATGAGATTCATATTAAAACTATAGGCTAAAATAGATTATGCATAAATCAAATCCAAGAAACAACTGACAGGGTCTTGAGCAATCCATAAAACCAAATTAAATACCTTAAGAATACAAATCAATTACTCATGGCTTCGATATGAATAAAGACAGTTCACAACGTTCGAAATACAGAAAACTAGGGATTTGAGAAGGGAAAGAAAGCAAGCCAAACTCTTAATTATCGTCCTCAAACTTGGGATCACCCTCTAATGGTATCTTCGATCATCATCTTCTTTGAGCTCCAAGATATTGTCACCTCTGCCCAGAAATCAACTCCTGGTGGAGGATTTGACGAACTATCAAAATAAACCCCCAAAACAACCTCGCCTAAGTTTGACAGCTAAATGTTGTATTTATAAAAATTGTCATAGCGTCACGATGTTTTTTAAAAAATGAGTATCTGTTGCACTAGAAAAGTCATAACGTCACGACACTCTAAGGCAGCGCCCCAGTGCTACACTATTTTTAGCCCTCTTGGGTTTTTGCGTCGTGCATACTCCCTTTCATGTTTTTCACCCCCTTTTGACCTATTTTCTTGGCCTAGTAAAAATTTGACCTTTCTTGGGTATTTTGGTCATTTTACCTTAAAATTTGCTTGTTCCGGTCCAATTGCTCATTTTCTTACAAATAAAGCATCAGAGAACATAAATTAAGCATGAAAATTAATAGAACTCTAAGTCCAATAAAATACTTTTTGAGTGCTTTTCAGTTTATGCATAGACTTCATGAAGAACTTTGGTTGTATTATCCTAATGACTGGGTATAGCTCCCTGCTTCTTATTCAAGGGCGATCAAGTTCAATTGTGAGGCTATGAGGCTTCGAGTTTCGTTGCAAATTCAGTGTTTAATTTAGGTATTGGTATCCTTTTATTCTTGTTTTTATTCCTCGTGTGTTTTCATTGATTTAATTGACACTTCAATTATATTTGATTCATTGTATATATGTTATACTTGCAAGCTCATAAGGAATTAAATCCATGAAAGCTTAATTGATTATAGGATAGGTAATTGTCTCGATTGATTGCTTGATTATAGTAGCATAAGAGTTGGCTCACGTGTATTTTTTTATGGCTTTTCTATAACTACATAGAATAAAATAAATGAAATTGGTTTAGTGTAACTATCTCTTCTACCTAGTTTTATCTTAGTCTTTCCATCGTGGCTCTATACATGTTATTATATTAATATAGAACACTATCGTACCCAATAATAAGATACCAAGATTTGGTTGTAATACTTTGTTATAAACAACAACCTTATGAAAGTTGACTTTAACACAATTTTTTCGAATAAAAAGATTAATTATTTAGATGCTTGATTGATTTATTTATTATAAGTTTGGGATCAAAATTACAATCCGACGAGACTACCTTGAAATAATAAGATTTGATTTCTTCTTCTTGCTTATATTTGTCTTTAGTTATTTTTTTTCTTGTTTAATTCTAACAATCTCTCCTACTTATGTTTATTTAAATTTGTCTTAAACTATTCCTTTGGTTCTTTGAAAAATTGACATGGTCTACTATTTCTATAGGTTAGATTAGGAAGCTAGCTGGCCTCAATAATTCGAATAGTCAAGTTCCATCTCTCTAGGGATGTACATGAGTTTGATTGAGTTGAGGATGTTTCTTGGACCAACCCGAAAATTCGGGTTAGTTTGATTGACAGTTCAAATGATCCAAATAAAAATTCCAACCCAATAAAAATAGAAAAATTCAATCCAACCCAACCCAACCCAATCCTTACATTTTAGGTTAGGTAGTCCGGATTGTTCCGATTGTTGGATTATTTGAACACTCTTACATCTTCCCACATGTTTATACATTGCTCTTTTTTCTTTGCAAATGTGCTAATGGCAAACCAATGTTATTTGTGAAGATGAACAAACAGGACAAAGATTCCATAACTTTTTTCTTAAGTAGAAAGAGAGAGTATTATTGGTGTGGGCTTTTATGTACAGAAAAGCCGAAGGGAAGAGAGATTAAAAAAAAAAGGAAAGTTTGAGTGAAGTGACAGAAAGGGTATATATGGTGTCAACAAAAATATATGATGTTGGTTCCATTCAATCGAAGAATGAGAATCAAATGCATACTGATGTAGTGGTTGTTGGCGTAATCCGATTACGGGATGACGAGTAAACATACTGATGTAGGTTTTAGTAAACATTGATCAATCGTAATTAAACGAGTCCAAGAAATTTCTATTTTTGTTTCTTGTTTATGATTCCCATAGAAGTAAATAGGGCCTTCGTATCTATATTTAGTCTATGAATATTTCAAAATGAATACTTTCGACCATGTTTGATAACCATTTGGTTTTAAATTTTTTAAAATATGTTTTTGGTTTTTAGTTTTTAAAAAACCATACATGTTTGGTTTTTGTTTTTAATTTTCTATTTTTTAAAAATGGAAAAAGTAGATGCAAGTTTGATAATTTTTTTTTTTGTTTTTAAAAATTCAAAATAAGTTTTGATGGCTTTTTTAGTTTTATGTTTTTGATAAAAATAAAATCAAACCTTTTTTTTTTTTTTTGCAATATTTTTCTATCTAATATACATAATTATAAAAATTATATATACTTTTAACTTTTTTAAAAAATTCATATTGGAAAAAAATATTAATATTTTAAATGTTTTGATAACCCGTGAATGCTTCAACCACAGGAGTAGCGACAAACACTACATGTGAATAAGTACATATAAAAGAAATTGAGATTTGAGCGAATGATTCTCTATATTTTTATAGACTATATGTGACAACTCAAATAATTACATATTCTACGGAATTATTTCTTTTGATAAAAGGTGTATCATTTCATTAAAGTTAGTGTTGATATTAAAAAAAATAAAAAAAAATAAAAAAAACTTATAAAGAGTTGTGGCATTCTAAATTCTTTAAAAGTAAATTAATTTTATGAATAGTTTCCCACAATTTTAACTTTTAATTTTGAAATTGTTTAAAAAATTGAAGTTGTTCCCATCGAAAAGAGAGAATTAATTTAGAATTGAAGTGTAAAAATAATTAGTTGATATTTATCCTTCAATTTCATAAAAAAAAATGGAAAATGTTATTATAAAATGGAAAAAAAAAAACTGAAAACAAATGTTGCAATTGTGATTCGAACTGAAAGCACTCTAACGTCTAGGCACGCACCACAACCGTTGGATATCATTGATTAAACATGTCAATTTTTATACTTCAAAAGCATGTACGCGTGCATTTTTAAAATCAGAAACAGGTCTTTAAAAACGGTTCTTTTTTATTTATAATTTTTTTAACAATTTTGATAACGTCTTTAAAATAAAAAAAAAAAAACAGAAAATTAAATCGTAAATCAAACATACTCATTTTCAAAAATTAAAAACCAAGAACTAAGAGGTCGTTTGGCAACCAATTAGATTTAGGTCTTTTATTTTTTTTTTTAATTTTTAAAAAATGAGTTTTTTTTTATATTTCCAATTAAGTTTTCTGTTTTTCTAATTTCAAAAACGTTTTTCAAAATGCTAACAAATTCTAGAAAAGAAAAAAGTCGTTTTCAAAAAAGGTTGTTTGTTTTTCAAAAACGCACGCGATGTTATTATATCGTAAGGATGGGTTTTTCATATTATTTCCGTGGTTATGGTATCTGCCTACCACCGTGCCTGCCGCCTGCGTGCCTTCGAAGCCGCGGATTGTATCATTTTAAAAAAAATTTCCCTTATACAATAACAATTTTCATTTTATGTGCAAATTGTAAAATATAACGGTCAATATAAAATAATGATAAAAATGGTTTATACTATTATATATATAATACAAAAATAGATGTTCAATGCTTAGTGTCCTAAAAATTATTTGTCATTCTTCCATCTCTCCATATGTCATTTTTCATGTTGTCTATGCACCTTATAATTATTCATTTTTTGTGTCCATGTAAGATCGTAGTTACCAAAATAGTGGCATTTGGTGGAATATAAAGTGTATATACATTGGTGAGAAATTTTCATAAATTTCATATTTTTATTTTATAATTTTCTTTAATTATTTTATTTTAACTATTTATTTTAATATTATATTTTCTTTATATCTGTGTTTCCGTTGTGCACCATTTTGCTTTTCATTTTTACAACAGGTGCAAGCTCTTGTTGTTTCCCCTGCTGAAGATAAGTTCAAAAGGTAGGTCGATTTTTTTCTCCTTATTATAATTAATAAATTAAATGTTATTTTGCATATTTGTACATATTAAATTTAAAATATAAATACAATGTTTTATGATAGTGTTACCATGACAAACTTTATAAAATTAGAATTTGCAGCCCTTGACATTAATGACAATAATTATTTTTCATGGATACTCGATGTTGAAATTTACTTGGATGCTATGAATCTTGGAGAGACTATTAAAGAAGGGAATACAACATCCAGTCAAGACAAAGCAAAAGCTATTATTTTCCTTTGTTATCATCTCCACGAGAGATTGAAAATGGAGTTTCTTACAGTAAAAAATCCTCATATCTTGTGGAATAATTTGAAAGAAATATATGGTCATAAAAAAACATTTATTCTTCCTAAAGCTCGTTATGAGTGGGTGCACTTAAGAGTATAAGATTTTAAATCAATAAGTGATTACATTTCTGCATTTTTTAAATCAATTCAAAGTTGTTGTTTGCAAAGAAAAATTATTGATGCGGATATATCAGAGAAAACATTTTCTACTTTTCGTATCTGGAATATGTTCATGCAGCAGCAATATCGGGAGAAATGTTTTAAAAGATATTTTGAATTCATCTCATGTCTTTTTGTGTCAAATAAAATAATGAGTTATTGATGAAAAACCACGAATCTTGACCAATTAGAACAACATCATTCCTTGAGATGAATGCTGTGAATTTTAATAATCGTGATCGACGTTGAGGTCGAGGTCGAGGTTGTGACCATGGAAGAGGAATAAATAATTATTATTTTCATGGTGGTCGTTTTAATCATTCAAATTTCAAAAGAACCACTCGAAATGATGATCATAAAGTAAATGCTCCACAAGATAAGAATTCAAAAGGTGATAACAAAAATGCTTCCGATGTGGTATGACTGGTCACTGGTCACGTATTTATCGTATATCAAAACACACAGTTAATCTATATCAAGCTTCCTTGACAGAAAAGGGGGGAAAATATAGGAGCTAATTGTGCCTACCAAGATAATAATGTATTTGACCCATCCAATCTGAAAATTTTGGATGTGGCAGACTTCTTTGAATTCTTGAAGAGAAAATCGACACAGTAGATGGAACAATAAGTGTTTCTTTTGACTTTGAGAATATCTAGAATTAATGTTGTTGTTTTCTTTATCTATCTTCACATTTTTTTTCTTAGTTAATGTTAACCTTTGTATATTCTAAGTGTTGTTTTTCTTATTGTAATTATTTTATTTTAATGAGAATCATTTTCATATTGTGTGTGATTAAAAAATTATCAAAGATCTACGTTTGTCAGACAATGGAATTACACACACAATACTTATAAGTAAAAAAATACTTTTCTAAATTGACAATGTTGAAAGTAAAAGTAAATACAATATCAGGTTCTACAAACTTGATTAATGGTTTTGGAAAAGCAAATCTTACTTTGCCTAAAGAGACAAAATTTACAATTGATAATGCATTGTACTCTAGTCAATCAAAGAGAAATCTTCTAAGTTTTAAAGATATACGTTACAGTGGTTATAATATTGAGATTGATAGTAAGAATAATGTGAAATATCTATATATTATCTCTACCGTCTCACGTGAAAAAACGTATATTGGAAAAGTTATCTACTTTATCTTCTGGATTGTATTATATTCATATACGAGTAATTAAAACATATGCAATAATGAACCTAAAGTTCATGAATCCAGACATATTTACAAATTGTTATGACCAATTAGGTCATCCGAGGTTTATAATGATGAGAAGAATTATTGAGAATTCACATGGACATCCATTGAAGAGCTAGAAGATTCTTCAATCTAATGAATTATCATGTGATGCTTGCTTTCAAGACAAATTATGAATTAGACCATTACCAGCTAAAGTGGGAACTGAATCACTTGCATTTTTTGAATGAATATATGGTGATAACTCACCAAGTGGACCATTTAGATATTTTATGGTATTAATAGACGCATCTAGTAGTGTTGGGATTGATATCCTAAATCTAGTATATCTTGTGGTTTGTAGTTTTGTTAACACAATTTATTTATTTAATAAAATTGGATGTATTTTATTTGACATTTAGACAACATTAATTCAATTCAATAAACTAAGATCAAAGGTTATATGATGTCCCTTGAATAGCATGTGATTTACATATAGGCGATTCATGTTCAAGTAATAACCTAAAATGTCTGTTGTAAATGGATGAAGGTTAGATATCTTATCCTTGTAACACTAACGATACAGCTGATAGCACCAAAAAGGTGCTATCTCTCTCATTAATTCGGGATCGTTAGGCTATTTAATATGTTTAATTGATAATTTGTAGGTCTCGAATGTATAAGAGGTCGAATGAAGCATTCGGGGCGAAAAGACGATAAAACAGCCAAGTTGGGAGCTAAATTACAAAAAGGGAAAGAAAGTCGAAGTATTACAATTTTGCCCTCAGTCGGAACATTGCAACGCTCAAAAGGAGCGTCGTGCAACGCTCAAAGATAGAAGTGTTATATTTGTGTGGAACAGGGCATGCAATGCTACGAATGCCAAATGGAGGCGCATGCGTTGGCTTGCGCAGCGTTGCGACACCCGTGCACAGCATTGCAACGCTGCGCACCTGCTATATATCACATTTTTTGTCCAAAATGTAGGTTATCATGTCGTTTTGTCATTTTTGGGCGTGTATTCCTTCTTTCCTCAACCGAATACTGTAATTTCTTGCCATTTTTAGCATCATAGAGCTTGATTATTGGTTTTAAAGCATGATTTGTGGCTAAGAAGTAAGTACTTAGCTTGAGTTTTGTAGTTTATCTCTATTCCTTCTTTATTTTTGAGACTTGGATTGTAATATTGCTGAGATTGTTCTAAATTTTATGAGATTTCATCTCGAATTATTCTTCAATCTATCTTGCATGGGATAATCTGACAAATTAACTATGTTAGTGAGATTGATTGCTTTGATTAGCCCTAATTTGTAATCGTTAGGTAGTTAATCACCTAGAAGCAGGTTAAGTAAGTTTGTGATGTCAAATTGGGATTCCATTTGATAAGCATTATTTTTTAATCTAGATAAATCTCTCTTGAATAGTTGGTTAGACGACGGAAATCAATTATTCGGCTTAGCGTCGCCCTTAATCTTAGTGCTTGTTGTTTTATTGATTAGTTGAGGATTCTCACTATTTCTTTAAATTAACTCGATCTTAAGGACTACCGACTAGTATTCTAAGTGAGTAGGCTAAGCTTTCATTCAAAAATCTCACATTAATCTTATGATTAAATCCATGATAGAATTGAAAGGGAATAGAAAAAACTAGGCCGACCCGAGCTAGGTGTTTTGTACGATTGATAACTTTCACACAAAAATTCACTCAATTCACTCTATGGATATATTTTACTCCGCACCATTTTAATTTTTGTACAACTTACGTTATTCATTTTCACAACCTCTTCCCCCCTCCCCCCCCGGTTACATTCTATAAGTTTCAAAGTTAAGAAATCTAAATCGGCTCTCTGTGGATCAACTCCATACTTCCCTTGCTATATTTAGTAAAGTAGGTAACGAAAATTAATTTGGGGTACGATACGACCTAGCGCATACCAAATTTGGCGCCATTGTTGAGGAGTCAATGGATTTCCTTTTTTTTTTAGGCTTATAGTTCCTTCCTTGCTAATCCATTTTCTCTTTTTGGTGCATGATTGACACTCCCAAAGGGTCTAGACTATTCTATTTTGCAAAAATTTATCGGAAGGAGCGAAGAATCAGAAGAGAGAGGAGACAACAAGTTAGGCTTGAAAGAAATATTTGTGTTAAAGACAGGCCAGAAGAAGAGTCTGAAGAAGAATCCTGAAAACGCACCACCAATCATGGTTGAACATGAAAAGATACTTAGGGAGCTCGCAACACTCAATTTTACTCAACAACCTCTTTGCATTGCCTATCCAGAAACAAAAGGTAATTTTGAACTGAAATCTGGATTAATTCACTTACTCTCTTCCTTTTCTGGTCTACGAGGAGAAGATCCGCACAAGCACCTGAAGGAATTCTACATTGTGTGTGATGGCATGAGGCTAAATGGGGTGACCCAAGAGCATATCAACATAAGGGCATTCCCCTTCTCGTTGAAGGAAGACGCCAAAGAAAGACTCTACATCCTACCACCATGGAGCATTGCTTCCCAGGAGGAGTTGTAGAGGTAGTTCTTGAAGAAAATTTTCCCTACATCACGAGTTGCTAGCATAAAAAATGAGATCTAAAACATAATGCAGTTTGATGGAGAAACACTTCATGAGTACTGGGAACTTTTAAAGAAGACCTATGCAAAACTACCTCACCATTAGATTTCAGACCAGCTACTGAGTCAGTATTTCTACGAGGGGTTGATGCAGGCCGACAAGAGTAGCATTGATGCAGTTGCAGGAGGAGCCTTAATAAAAAAAACTCCCACTGAGGAGATGAAAGTGATAGCAACCATGGCTGTCAACTCTCAACAGTTTGGCACGAAAGCCTCCATCAGTGTGAAATTAGCTAATGAGGTAAGTGAACTTCGTAAGGAAATATCTAACATTGTTTCTATTGTGAAATAGTTAGCAAAGACAGAGAAGGGACAACCTGCTATTGTTTGTCAAATGTGACATGGATCGGGACACACAGCTGATGTTTGCCCAAGTGCTCAACAAAGGACAAAATCTAAGGTAAATGTTTTTGGAGGGTACAATTTCAATGGGCAAAACAGACGACGAGACCCCTATAGGCAAACATACAATTCTTGGTGGGAGGATCACCCAAACTTCAAATGGGGCAGACAGAATGAGCAAGCTCAACCTAGTCATGGAGCTTCATCTAGCTCAGCTATGTCCATGGAAGATATTGTTAAAAGTCTAGCTAACCATTCTCTTAAATTTCAACAGGACACCAAGAATGCCCTTGACATTTTAGGGACTCAAGTCGCTCAATTAGCCACCTCAGTGAGCAAGCTGAAGAGACAGTCTGGAAAGCTCTCATCTCAACAAAAATTGAACCCTATAGAGAATATGACTATCATAACACTCAGGAGTGGTAAAGAGTCGGAGCTACCTGTTGAAATTAAAATTTAAAATGGTTGAAAAATATAAATAAAATCATTTTCTGAATTTAGAAAACCAACTTTTTTCTCCTTTATAAAACACTACGTCTTTTTTCAAAAAAACACAACTTTATACCAAGAGATGTGATTATATGCTACAAATAGTCTATAAAAACATAGAGAATTATTCTCCCACTTCTCAATCTTTTTTATATACACTCATATGCTATCGTGTTCATTATGTTTTGTGGTTAAAGTGTTGCATTTACACGTTATCAATTTCTCCTATCTTGAGAGATACTTTTTCATGACACTTTATGTTGATACCCAATTTTGAACAAATAAAACAAACCTGACCTTCACATGACACCTGCAGTAAATTTGTTTGATGGAGAGAAGAATGTGGTTTGCAAAAGAGAAAATCTATATATTGGTGTGGAGCTTGCAATGCTTAAGTCAAAAAGTGAAAGAGTATGGAAGCTAAATAGTTCGAAAGTAAGTCTCAAATTACCCCATATGAAGTTATAATTATGTATTTATAGAGAAAGTTGATCTGAGTGCTTCCCTAGAGTTTCAAAGTCACCTTAGGATAATTAGATAACCTACCAAGCCAAGGGACATGCCCAGTTTCATGTTTGGTTAGTGTCGGCCTCGACCTTGACCAAGGTCGAACATCTTCTTTAGGCCATATTTTGATCCTAAAATAATCTTTTGGGTCAAAGCATGGGTAAAGCATGCATTTTTAGGTGGTTCGTAAGGCTCGGCCCCAGACTGAGCACACTTGACCCAAGTCAACCCCTTTTCCTATATCCATTTTGGTTATAAGTTGTCATGTTCGACCTGTATCATGCTTTCTTCTTGATTTTTTCGTCCTTACGTATGTTAGATGTCAATTATATCCTTTAGTTCAAAATCACTCATAACACTTTGAATACAATAGAGTGAACAAAATTGTCATAAGAAAACATCGTTAATTCATTAGGTTCAGATTAATCGTTTTCATTATTTTTTTTATTCTACTATAATTTACTCTTTCATAATCGATACTATTTTCTTATATTTTCTTATTTTCTTCTTTTGATTTGTAATTAATCAAAATCAAAAGCATTTAAAGTATTGATATCATTTTATAAATATGGAATTTTAAAAAAAATGTTTAAAGTAACTAAAGATATAACTTTATAGCTATGTATATTAGATAGAAGAATATTTTAAAAATAACATGATTTTATTTTTATAAAAATAATATATAAAATTAAAATCCATCAATAACTTATTTTGATTTTTTAAAAAATAGAAAAAAAAAACACAATTATCAAACATTTTTTTTTAGTTTAAAAAATAGAAATCCAAAAACAGTTACCAAAAATGTTTTTGATTTTTTGCATTTAGAAGACAGAAAACAAAAAGGATTAACCAAACATGTATAATTTTTGTTTTTTAAAAACTAAAAATTAAAAGCAGGAAATTATTTGATAACCATTTCGTTTTTTATTTTTATTTTTGAAAATTAAGTCTATTTGATTCACATTTTTTACAATGATTTACATCTTTTTTAATTATAATTGTTGAATTATTAACTAAATTCAAAAAACAAAACCAACTTTTTGAAAGCTACTTTTTTAGTTTTCAAAATTTCACTTGATTTTTTAAATCATTGGTGAGAAGTAGAAAACAAAGGAAAAAATTTTGAGGTAAAAGTAATAGTCATAGGCTTAATTTTTAAAAACAAAATGATTACTAAATGGGTCTAAATGATTATTAGGAAGGGCCTAAATTTTCCTTTTCCTTCCTTCCTTCCCACCCTTCTCTCATCCTCTTTTCCAATTTCCCCTATGTTTCCCTTCTTCTTCTTTGGAAGTTGTGTTGCTGCCACGCCAACCAGTCTCCTTTACCTCATTATTTTATTAGCATTTTCAAAATCATTTCTCTCTACATTTTTCATGGAAAATTGTCTGTTTTCATCCAAAAACTTTTTTCCCATTTAAAAATAACTTCATCTTTAAAACTTACTTTTTTTAACCCTTTTTTCAACATTTCAGACTTTAAGTGGATGAACCCACCACGTAAAAATAAAAATTTTCTTCTCAATAAATGGTCATTTCAAAAAGTTAAATCAAATCTCATCTTTCCATGGAATTTAAGATTTTCTATTCTTATTCTTCTCATTGAGTTTTCTCCACCATTATTGAACTTGCTTCTCGCTAAGACTTCCCTATCTCTGTAAAAATTCCCATCTTTCATCTTCTTTTACCCCTTCCCCGATTCGGATTTTGACAAAAGGTACCTTTTCCATTTTCTTTCTTTATAAATGTATGGATTCTATTGTTTATAGGGGGAGTCTATGTGATTTGTAGCAGGAATGTGTGGTGAAAAACACAAAACCTCTTTTTTATCATCCTTTGAACTTTAACAAACTTGAGGTAAGGACTATATGTTCGTCTGGGTTTGATTTCACATTTTTTTGGGTGTATTGAACTTCACGAGACAAATATCGATAAATATCTCGTGAAATTGTTGTGAATATTTGTCTCGTGAAGTATTCGCAACCGTGAGAAGTTTTTAAAATAGCTCGAAAGCTCTCTATCATTTGTCTCGTAATGTTGTAAGTTTGTCTCGTGAAATAACTTTAGAGAGATAGAGATCAACTCAACTTCACAAGAGACGAAAGACTGACTTCTACTTCTGGTGAAATTGAGTTCATTTCTGTCTTTTCTCTCGTGAAGTATCTTAAAGTCTGAAACTTTGAGAGACAAATTTTTCTTTTTACTTAGTGGATCCCTCCACTGAAAGTCTGAAATGTTGGAAAAATTATTAAAAAAAAAAAAAAAAGTAGATTTTAAAGATGAGATTTCTTTTGAATGAGAAAAAAGTTTTTGGGTAAAAACCGAAAAATTTTGATTTTTTTCACCGTGCTTTCTTCTTCCTCCAAAATCTTCTACAGGTTTGAATATCCAAAAAGAACAAATCGAAAAACATAAAACATAATAATAATAAATTATGAGAAAAATAAGAAGAAAGAAGGAAGAAGAAAGGTCTATAACAAAATATACGTACTATGTACGCGCGTGTGTATATATATATAATTATTATTCTATCAAAATTCTATTCAAATATTAAGAAAAATTATCACGAAATTCTTGATGATTGACAAGAAAATGAAAATCCACCCAAATATTTTAATAAAAAGTCACTAAATATCCATTTGATTTTCCAGTATTTCTCCAATAATCTTAGGATAATATATTCCGTTTAAGGAAGCCTTAAACACTTGTTAGAATTAAGGATTAATAGTTTTAAAATGAAACCTTACTGGATAATGTAAATTTATTTTCTCACAAAAAATTAGGATTTTAATTGATACCTGTAAGAAAAAGATTATAATCGAATGGAGTAAGATCACAATTAACATAGATTGAGAATAATAATAATCAACAAAAAAAGGGAGAGGATAACACACAATGATTTTACGTGCAAAATCCTAAACAAAGTAGAGCAAAAACCACGGACAATGATAAACGAAATTCACGCTATATGAAATAGGAGTTACAAAATTTCTTTCTTCTAAAGGAATAAAAACTCTCTTATATAAGAACTCTATTTTGTATCACAACTCAATTGATTTGAGATTTTGGATAATTTGGTAACCTTGGGTCTCCACATATTTATAACCCAAAGAAACTTGACCATCAAACATATCGAATAGCTCCAAACTTACCTCGATCAATGTGGAAGATCTAAGAATCACAAATTAGCCTTGGACAATGTAAAAGATCTAACAGTCACAAATTGATGTTGGACAGAATGTAAGATCCAATACTTCTAGTTGTCTTCCAATAAAACTTCTTAAATAATAAAGAACTTCATTATTTAATAATATGATTACCGGTTTGGGATTTTAAACCATATGACTTCAAAGTCAAGAGATATAATTTTTTTAAATAATAATAATAAAAAAAAAGATTAAAATGATGTATAAAATGAGAATTTTTCTTGAAAGGACACCAATCTTCAAACGAAAAATCTAGGGTAAAAACAAAAAATAAAAATCTTCTTATCCCAAGATAAAGGATGAGTAATGCATCTCCAATCATACTTGACCACTCCGATAACGTGTTTTTAGTTCAACAACAAGTGAGATAGGAGATTCAAACACACTTCTAACATATTGTTAGTAAAAACATATATCTTAACCAGTTGAATTATATCTAAACTGATACTATGATGACTAGTTATCACGTTGTATAGAATTCGGTGCAAGGAGAATACAAGAACAAGGCCAAGGGGACCTACAATGGAGCAAGTAAAAGACATTCCAATTTGTTTCCATTTCAAAATCAAATGGACACATCTTTGGTATACCCTACTCGTCTCGTGTGTCATCATTTTCTTCCTTCTCATTTTCTCCTTGTTTGTTTCCCCTTTTCATTATTCCTTTTCTTTCCCTTATGCCTCTTAGCTGTATAATCTCATTACCATAATTATTATCATTACTAATTATTAGTAATATAGCAAGGATAACAAGTTACCACCTTAAAATTTTCAACTTTAAAAAGAATAATGTGTAATAAGTTCTTTAAATTTTCGTATTGTTCTATGTAATCAATTTCTAAACATTGAGATGTTATCCAACTTTATGTTTTACAAATTCTTAATTTATCGTTTTAAGTTCAAAATACAAAGCTTTTGAAGGCTAAAGGTTAATGAAAAAAATGATCTTTTTTAGATACTTTTTAAACTTTAGTTGACTTTCATTAGATAATTTTTAATTAAGAAATTAGAGGATATTATATTAGACACAATTTCGAAGGTTGTGTAACCAAAATTGTAATTTCCTTTTATCATTAGTATTAGTTTTTGAAAAAAAAAATACATTTTGGTATTTAAGTTTTGAGTTTAGTTTCCTAGTTGGACCCTAGGTTTCAAAATGTTATACTTTTACCCATGAGTTTTGAGTTTAATTTACAATCGATCATTAAATTTCAAAATGTTACATTTTTACCTAGTTTTAAGTTTAGTTTTCTTTTGGTCCTTAAATTTCAAATTTACTCTCGAGTTTTTTCGAAGGCTCATTTTGGTATATGACCTTGACTTTTAGTTAACAAATTTAAGATAATTATTATGTGATACTTTTTAATTAGTTTTAATGGAGTGATGAAAAATTAAGTAATACTAATTTAATTTTTTATATTGGTTAATAGTATTCAACGAAAAATCAATGTTAAGGTGTAAATCTTAAAATCATAGAGACCAATTAGAAATAAAACTTAAAACTCAAGAGTAAAAATATAACATTTTAAAAATTTAGAGACCAAATAATAGAAGTTAAACTCAAAACTCAACAAAAATGGATAGTATTTTGAAATCTAAAAACCAAATAGTAAAAACTAGATCCAAAACTTAGTTAATAAAAGCTTAGGGTTTTTGCCATTGGTAGTTTCAAAGGAAACGAAAATGGCTTTGAATTGGTAGTTAGGATCGGAGAGAGGGTGAGGAGATGTCAGTATTTTTTCAGTACAGTAAGAATAGGGAATTCGAACTACAGATTTCTTGGACGCTAATAATATGTCAGTCGAATTATCCATACTTAATTTCATAATATTAATAATACATAATATATTTAAGTAAATAAAATATGTTGAATTAACATTTTATTGTGTGCCATCTAATTTTTCCACCTTTCTTGGAGATATTGTACTTTCTTAGCTTCAAATTATACAATTTAAAATTAAAATAACATGGGATATGGCAAAAGTAGAGGAGAAATAATGGGAACAAAAATTGTAATAGTAGCAACCACTTTACAAAATCATTATGCAAAGATAGCAAACTCGCTCAATTGATATTGAATATATATTAGTAACTAAAAGATCTATGGTTCAAATTCCCCTCTATATTAAAAGAGAAAAAACACATAATATATATCTAATTGGATATATTATTGATATCCCTAATTAAGATTGTTAGAATATTCATTATATACTTTATATAAATTCTGAATGATATGAATAGTATACCGATGATATATCTTATATATACGCGATTTGATATACTACTGAAATTTTGGAAGGGCAAAATTGGAATGAAAAAATATTAAAAATAAAATTTCAAATATTTTGTCATATATATTTGCAAAATCCAAATTTGGTTATCTTTGCAAATATGGCAAATAATTTAGGTTTGTATAGTAGGAATTGTTCAAAAAAAAAGAAAATTATATGACCATTTTCTTTTAACTTCTCGATTATGGAAATTTTCATTTATCTAAAAAAAATATTTGAATTTTAAGTCAAATTTAGAAACAAAAACAAGTTTTTGAAAACTATTTTTTTTTCAAAACTTAGATTTTTTTAAAAATATTAATAGAAGGTGAATTTAGCATAGATATTAATGGATGAAAGTGAAAATGGTGTTTATAAGCTTAATTTTAAAAAATTAATAATAGTAATCAAATAAGGTCTTAGCTGTTTATTACAAATTTCATTATTGTTAGCTAATTAATTAATAATTTATGAGATAATTAGTTAAATTCATCCAATAAATTTATATTTGTAAAAATGAATTAAGTAATAAATTATTATTTATTTATTAAAATAAATAAATATTGTATTTTTTTAACATTGATCTCTATTAGTTAGTCAATTAATTACCTATATTTAAAATAAAATTTTATATAAAATAAAAAATAAATGACAATGGTGTCAATAATTCACAATTTTAGAAGATTAGTAAAGAAAATTCTTATTAAAGAACCTGAAAAGCGTATAACAAACAAGAACATAGGTTGCTTGTATCAAAGAAAAATATTTTTTTATTACTTTTATTAATTAAAAAGTCTAGGAAAATACAAATAACATGGTCACTACATCATGATATAAAGAGAAATTTGCAACATACATAGGTAACAAATAAGATGGGGAAGATTTGCTTGATTTTCCCCCCTTTCATTGGTGAAGGAAGGTTCATGAATGGGGAAAAAAGGGGCCCTTCTCATGTTTATTATTATCATTAAATATTTTATTATTAATAATTCCTTTAGAGGTAGATTCACTTGCATTGATGGAACAACTTTATCAATTCAATAAATGATTTAGAGTTCTTACAATATTTGTTCATACACGAACGTATAGATCTATTAATTAAGGTTGGCGTAGAATAACTAGAATCCTATTTTGATCTTTAAACTTTCTTAAATAATATCTTGGACCTTAAATTTATAAAATATTAATTTTAGTATTTGTAGACCGACTAGGAAACTAATTTTTATATTTTACATTCACTAAATTTAGACATTTGAAAGTATATAGATTAAAATAAAATAATTTTCGAAGTGTAGGATCCAAAATATTATGTCAACAAAACAAATTTATTTTGGTTATTGTCATTATTCTAACACCAAATATTCACCATTTAAGCCACAATGGATAACAATTTAGTTTTTGAAAATTATGTTTGTTTTCTTACAATTTTTTAATTATAGTTTTTATCTTTCTTATGAAAAGATTTGAATTCTTAGCTAAATTTCGAAAACCAAAAATATTTTTTTCAAATTATGTCTTTTAGTTTTAAATTTTTTACTTCGAGTTTAGAATTTGGTTAAGAATTCAACCATTGTATTCAATATAGATGCAAATCATTGTAAAAAATGTGAATAAAATAAGTTTAATTTTCAAAAACAAAAAATTAAAAACAAAATGGTTATCAAAGGAGCCTAAATCATTACAAAAAAATTCAGTAGAAAATAATCTTTTAAAAAAAAAAAAAAAACAAAATGTATCAAACAATGTCTTAATATTTCTTTTAACCAACTTATATAGCTCTAGTGTACATATACATATACTATGTTAAATGCACATTATTCAACTATTGTACAATTTAAAAGATGAAAAAATGGCAAGAATTATAATATATACTATATATATATATATATAGTATATATACTATATATACAGACTGTGTTTTAATTCATAGACAATAATATTTATTTTGAAAATTCAAAGATAAAAGTGAAACAAATCGAATTGCGTCCAAACTAAAATAGAACTTTTAAAAAGTTAAAAAATACAAACTATCATAAATTGACCTAGCGGTGAATAAAGGGTATGAGTTTGATAAAGGACTAAGAGAGTCGGGTTCAATTCATAGTGGCCGTTCAACTAAGATCTAACATCCTACGAGTTTCTTGGACACTCAAATATTGTAGGGTCGAGCATGTTATCTCGTGAGATAAGTCGGAAAATATATAAGCTGGTCCAAATAAAAGTTAAAAAAATAGAAAGAAAACAAATGTTGAAGGTTGGTGGATAAATGAAATATAAGCATTTAGTGTAGTATAGATGATTTTGCCTTTAGGTTTGGCAGGCTGCTTTGTCACTTTCACAATTTGGCTTTCCATGCTTTAAGTAGATAAGCAATCTCTGTTCACAAAACTTTTGCATAACCACACAAATACACATGGATATATCCCTTGTGACTTTATATTGCTTTAACCTTTTTTTTTCCTTTTCTTTTCTTTTTTCTTTAAGAATAAAACATCACTCATGTTAAAGCTATAAACCTTTATGCTATTTCATACTCTATATGTGTACATATTTGTTTGTTTTTTCCCCTTCAAATATATACTTCTTTTCTTTTTTTTAATCATTCTCTGTATTAATGGCTTTTAAAGCTATTTTGTAGCTTTTTATTTATAAATATAAATACTTAACTTTGTCCTTATAATGTCTGTATCATTTTTTTAGTTTTATCCAAAATTTTAAATTTTATTCTTTATGTATTAGATTTTCCTTTTTAATTAAGGATCTTTAGTATCAGAAACAATTATATTGTTTCAAGAATAGATTTGAAAATTTGTTTCTGTTAAAAGACAAATGCAGTATTACATTGTTAAAAGTATGAACAATATACCAGTTGAGCTACGTTCTTGTTGATTGTGACAAATGATTTTAACAATATTTTTTTTTAAGATGAATTAAATAATAAAGGCAATTAATGTTCAAAAATTGATTATGTAATCCATGAATGAATTAAATGGTAACAATGATTTTTTCTTCTTTTTTCTGACAAAAAATGGTAATAATGATTGATCTTAATATCTTATACATAGTTTTAAATAATCTTTTTCATTAATATAAAAAACGAGAATAAAGGATATAGCAACAAAACATGTAAATATTAGAAGGCATACATAATAGTTTGAAGGCAGTTTTTAGACAAATTATAATGTTGATGGTGAAAAATGAAACTTTTTCGAGTCATCTTTTAGAGGAATATTAAAATTTAAAAATAAATTTAGATTATTAAATGAATATTTTATGATTTTTAAATAAGTTGATATATCTATTATTTATATTATATGTACATTAGTGATATTTTAATACTTATTTTTCATATTTCATGAATTTTTCTACAATATAATAGAAATATCAATTCATCTCTCATGTCGATGTCGAACCCATAAAAACGTAAAAATATCGATAGAAATATTGGCATATCGAGCGAAATTTAATATTATGGTATATCATGCCTATTCATATTAAAACATAAGAGATTTTGAACTATATGTTTTTTTTTTAAAATTCATTTTTTGAACTAAGTTAAGAACGTAACATGTATTTTGATGTCACCTCATTAATAAATTTGAATTTGTAGTGTTCTATGAACATAGTTGAGTCCTTAATTAAGCTCGATTAGGTTTATTGTTATTGTTATCATTATTAATTTTAAAAAATATTTAAAAATAAAAATTTAAACATTCAATTTCTTCCATATATATGTCAATTATCATTAGGCTCACTTTAATGTCAAACCTTAAATGATATCCTTGTTTTTTTAATACAAACGATAATATAAGAATTCTCAAGGGTTAGGAATATATTCAAATTGAGCCATGACAAATACATGAGACAAATTAAATTATATATTTAGGCTTTAGCCAAAAATAAGTAATATGTTAATTATCTAATTACACCTTTTTATGGATATGATCAACTAATCAAAAGATGAATAATAATCATTCAATTATGAATTAATTATCGTGATAAACTTGTGAAGGGTTTTAAAAGAAGTCTAAATAGTCTTTCAAATCATTTCGATGGAAATATGATTTAACATGTTAGAAGATTATATGATAATTTGTATCTAGATTAATTGCATGATAGTTGAATGGTGGAATACACACAAATAATGAAGGAAAAAAAAAACTATAATATGTCGTATGATCTCATACCTTGTCGTGTAATTTTTCATCTGAAATAAATAATTGAAATTTTATTAGATACATTTCAATATCATCAACATATTGATATTAGACAATTAATCTATATTTTTAATATAAGCCTTAAAAATAATTTAAAAAAATATGAGATAAAATATCATCATAATAAATATAAGTATTAATCATATATAATATCTTTTTTTTAAAAAAAAAAAATGAAATGCTTATCTATTAGTTTAAATTATTTAATTTAATTTCTTAATTTTCATAAGCTAGCTTTATATAAAAAATAATAATAATAACAATATCAGTATTTCCATCAATACGTTGACATTATAGTAAAATTGAGATTTAAATATTTTCATTGATATTGACCATAGAAACCAAATATAATCGCCTTTTAAAAAAACATATATAACAAATTGAACTACAAATTTGTAGGGAGTCTTAATAAAAGAAAAACGCAATGCACGCATGCACTCGTGCACTCGTGCACACACACTACTTTGAATTATTTTTCTATATGTATTGATTAAAAATATAATTTTTTTTTTTTTTTTGTCTAGTTGCATAAATGGAATTCAAACCCAAAATAATAGAATATATAGTACAAGGATAAAATATTTACATATATATAACAAAAAATGGTAAAAAAATCACTAAAAAGCCCACGCCTAGCCACTATTTTGTTCGCTTCTTTATAATTTTCTCAAATTGAAAGTTATCACTGATAGCCACTGATAGCTGCTATCACTGGTAACTGCTAATAGTGGTAGCTTTCAATCTTAAAATATTAGCTTTAATTTTCTATTAGTTATCAGTGGCTATCATTGATACACTTTCATCAATTGGAATAAACCTTCAAATATTAACGGTTAAGGCTATTAGTGGTTATCAATGGTTGACTTTTATAAGTAGTAATCAATATTGAAAGAAAATAATAATTTTGAAAGATTGAGCTATACCAGTGATGCAAAAATATTAGTGGTTATAGCTGATAGACTTTCATAAATAACTATCAACTTTGAAAGATTAACACAGTAGCTATCACTAATAAGCTTCTATCATGGCTATCACTGATAGCAGCTATCAGTTGCTATCACTGAGAGACTTTCATCAATTAAAATCAACCTCGAAATATTAACACTTAAGGTTAGCAGTGATAGACTTCTATAACTAGTTAGGAACTTTTAAAGAAACTCATTATATAGATTTCACCTAACTTCTATCATCGATATCACTAATATCACTCATATCGTGGTTATCAGTGATAGCTTTTTTCACTAATAACATCACTGATAAAATGCTATCAATGATCTCACTAGTATCATGTTATCGATGATCTCATTGATATCATGTGATATATAGCTCTCTATCATTGATAACATGTTATCAGTGATAGCTTCTATCACCGATAATGTGCTATTAGTGGTAGCTTTTATCATTGATAACGTGTTATCAGTATTAGCTTCTATCACTGATTTGTCCCTTTTCTTGTCATTTCCAAACGTTCCTACGGTCCATTTTCTTTTCGATACCTTTCAAAGGCACTTCTGTAAAAATAGCAAACAGCCAAACCAAACCATTCTTCTTCGTTTGATTGTAAACAAATATTTCTATACACAAATATACAAATATTTCAATTTATACCCTTCATTTTGGGTCATCTATGCCATTTTTTCAAGTTTATTTCTTATAGACATCATATTCTTTAAAGTTCTTTAAACATGAAAAAAAAAAACTATTGGCCTATCTGATTCCATTTGAATTTCTCATTTTTTTTTTAGAAATAAACTTGTTTAATAATTATTATCGTTTCTTATTTCAAACTTTTAAGAAATGTTTCTAAAAATAGTGTAAGTTTGTGGACTAAAAAAATAGTTTATTTCAAATCCATTTTCGTTTGCGGTTTATATTTAATGTTTCGTTATAATAATCAAACTTGATGATTGACTTGTTGGTGTAAATTCACTTATTAATTGGGTATTTTCAAGTCTTGGATACGAGACTCAGTCTCATAATTCTAAGCATAAAAACATCTAATATTTCAAATGTGGTAAATTTCATAACAAGACGAGTTATGTTCCAATTGTCTTTCAACTACGGGTGTACATGGGTTGAGTTGGGTTGAATTGAGAGTATTTTTAAGATCAATCCGAAATTCAGGTTGGTTGAGTTGGCAACCCAAATGATCCAAATAAAGTCTCAAACCCAATGTAATTTGGGTTGGGTTGGATTGTTGGATTATAACTTATTTTTTTCTTTTTAATTAAAAATATGTAAACTTATATAATTAAATGCTAAACACCAAATATCTATGATATTTATTGCAAACTACAAAGACAAATATCATAACAATTTTAAAAGAAAAATATTAAAAAATCACAAATTAATTAATACAAACTAATCAAACTTTAAACAAAGATGTATATATATTATTAATATATATAAAATTCAGGTTAGATTGGGTCAACCCAAAATTTTTTTAGCCAAGTTATGACCCAACCCAACCCAAGAACAAACGTAACCCAACCCAATCCTTACATTTTGAGTTGGATAGTCCGAATTGTACGGGTTATTTGAACACCCTACCTTCAACGTTAGTTTGTTACCACATCCATCGCATATAGTGAACTTGTTTTTATTTTATTTTGTTTTCAAAAATGTTAAATTAAAAAGAATTATATTCTTATTTTAATATTATATATATTACGATGAGGAGAATTAAGATAATTAATATTTAGTTTAGTGGGTAATTTAGATTAATTAATGTTTAATTAGAATTAATTAGTTAATTATGTTGTCTTTGAATTTCTTTGTAAGGCTATAAATAACAATTTTAGGTGTGTAATAGAAAACTTTTGATTTTCTTTGTAATAGAACCTTTGTTCTTTTGTGAGAGTTATCCCATCTCTAGGTGATGGATTTTCCTTGCTTAGCTATAAATTGGACCTAAATACCTAAACCCGGTGCATCATATTGTCGAATTGATTTTCTATTATATTCATAATAATTATGTATATTTATAAGGGTTGTTTTCAAATATAGTAAAATGAACCAAAATATTTACACATATAGCAAAATGTCTCTATCTATCAATGATAGATTACTATTATTTATCATTGGTATACACTAATAAACATTGATATATATTTATGAATGTCTATCAATGTCTATGATGAACTGTGATATTTTACTTTTTAACTGTTTTTCTATTTAAAACAATTTCTCTTTTTATATTATAAAATTAATATAGTTTTTAAAACGTGAAGACGCAAGCTTGGAAGTTCATGTTTGCAATACTATAAACAGTGTTATCTAATTATAGTTAACCAATATCTATTCTAGAAAATACAAACGTATTAATTTACCAATATTGTCTTTAATGGATGAATAATATGTGTTATGCTTATAAATTAATTCTATATATCATATATCCAAATTTGGGTAATTCGAGTATAAATCAAGTAGCACAACTGCATGTACTTCATACGTAACAATCACTTTTTAAATATTTTTTAAAAAAACATATCTAATAATTTAGAGGATAGAGAAAATTAAAAATTTGTTAGTTAATAATAGTTTTGGTTTAAATACTATGTTGGTCACTCTACTTTCGGCTTTGATTTATTTTGATTACTTTTAAGTTCAACTTGGCCCCTATCCTCTCTCGATTTTGGTTCATTTTCATCATTTTATTTTATTTTGATATTCTACTTCCAACTTTAGTTCATTTTCATCATCATAAAATATTAACGGTTTTCATTCAAAACTAAGGATTTGTTTAGATTGACTTGAGAAAAAAATGTTTTTTAAAACGTTCATTTTTATTTAAACACTTTTGATAAAAATGGATTAAAATACACTTGAAAAACTATTTTGAGTAATTGTCGAACATTTCAATTTCTCCCAAAATGACTTATTTGCAAAATTAAACACTTGAAAATGTATTTCAAACACGTCAAGTTCAATGGTAGTTTCAGAACAAATTACAAAATTTATGAATATTTTGTATAATTTAGCTTACATCCAATCATCAATCAAAATGAATAGAACCGAATAAACTAAATCAAATTTACATGACTAAAATAATATTTTAACCAAATTGAGCATAGAATAGCAAAATAGTAGTTACTACTCTATATGTGTTTTCTTCTCTACCCACACTCACACACCCATGAATCAGTAGAATGAGTTTTCAGAGCCCAAAATGAAAACAAAAGCTTCAAAGGAATCAAAGTATGGTAAAACAAAATAAAAATAAATAAATAAGTAAAACCCATCATCCCATCTTTCTCCCCCACTTGTTTGTATCTGCCAATATGCATGTTACCAATAGCAAATCAATGTTTTTTATGTCAACTTTTTCTTGAGATGAACAAAATGCTTGCCAAGAGGATATATATTTCATACATTTCTGTTACTGTTTAAGAAGAAAGAGTGGGAATATTGGTTGTGGGTTGTTCTTCCAAATTAGTTTATATAACAATGTCATGATGATACCAGTTTCAATTTCTGTTTCAATCATTTTCTTCTCCTTGTTGTTACCATCAATTTCTGGTCTCAACCAACAGGGTATCTCTCTGCTTTCATGGCTTTCAACTTTCAATTCATCTTCTTCTGCTACGTTTTTCTCATCTTGGGATTTAACCCATCAGAATCCATGCAGTTGGGATTATGTTCATTGTTCAGGCAATGGATTTGTTACTGAAATCCAAATTTCCTCCATTAATCTTCAAACTAGTTTTCCGGTGCAGATTCTTGCCTTCGACTCTCTCACCAAACTTGTTTTGTCTAATGTCAATCTCACTGGGGAAATTCCACGAGCAATGGGTAATTTATCGTCTTTGATCGTCTTGGACTTGAGCTTCAATGCTTTGACAGGCAAGATTCCGCCGAAGATTGGGGAGCTGTCCAAGTTGGAGTTCTTGTCGTTGAATTCCAACTCCTTGAGCGGCGAAATTCCGCCGGAGATTGGGAACTGTTCGACGTTGAAACGGCTTGAACTGTACGATAACTTACTGTTTGGGAAGATTCCCGCGGAATTCGGTCGGTTGAAGGCGTTGGAGATTCTTCGTGCAGGTGGAAATGAAGGCATTCATGGCGGAATTCCGGATGAAATTTCGAAGTGTGAAGGACTTACGTTTTTAGGACTTGCAGATACCGGCATTTCGGGGCAGATTCCGAGGAGCTTTGGAGGGCTTAAGAATCTCAAAACGCTTTCTGTTTATACTGCGAATCTCACCGGCGAAATCCCGCCGGAAATCGGGAACTGTTCTTCGTTGGAGAATTTATTTCTGTATCAGAATCAACTTTCGGGGAGAATACCGGAGGAGTTAGGAAATATGATGAGTATCAGAAGAGTGTTGTTATGGCAGAATAATATAAGTGGAGAGATTCCAGAATCTCTCGGGAATGGAACAGGGCTTGTAGTTATTGATTTCTCTTTGAATGCTTTGACCGGTGAAGTTCCTGTTTCTTTAGCCAAATTAATTGCTCTTGAGGAGCTGCTTTTGTCTGAAAATGAGATTTCCGGTCAAATTCCGTCGTTTTTCGGAAACTTTTCGTTTCTTAAGCAACTTGAATTGGATAACAACAGATTTTCCGGTCCAATTCCACCGTCCATTGGCCGATTGAAGCAGCTCTCTCTGTTCTTCGCTTGGCAGAATCAACTGACTGGAAACCTACCGGCGGAGCTTTCCGGTTGTGAGAAACTCGAAGCACTCGATCTTTCACATAATTCTCTCACCGGACCGATTCCGGAATCTCTGTTGAATCTCAAGAATTTGAGCCAATTGTTACTGATATCCAATCGATTTTCAGGTGAAATTCCTCGGAATTTAGGGAATTGTACTGGCCTGACTCGTTTACGACTCGGATCGAATGACCTCACCGGGAGAATTCCGTCGGAGATTGGGCTACTTCGTGGTTTGAGCTTTTTGGAGTTGTCGGAAAATCGATTTCAGTCGGAAATTCCGTCGGAGATTGGTAACTGTACTGAGTTGGAAATGGTTGATTTGCATGGAAATGAACTTCATGGGAATATACCTTCATCCTTCTCCTTTCTTGTTGGACTCAATGTGTTGGATCTCTCCATGAACAGATTAACAGGCTCCATTCCTAAAAATTTAGGCAAGCTTTCATCTCTAAACAAATTGATTCTGAAGGGAAATTCCATCACTGGTTCAATTCCATCTTCATTAGGTCTTTGTAAAGATTTGCAGTTGTTGGATATAAGTAGTAATAGAATCTCAGATTCAATCCCTTCTGAGATTGGCCATATTCAAGAACTAGACATTCTTTTGAATTTGAGTTCAAATTCCTTGACTGGTCAAATCCCTGAAAGCTTTTCAAATCTCTCTAAACTTGCTAATTTGGATATCTCTCATAACATGCTCATTGGAAATCTGGGAATGTTGGGAAATCTTGACAATCTTGTCTCTCTTGATGTCTCATTCAACAACTTCTCAGGTGTTCTTCCTGATACCAAGTTCTTCCAAGACCTCCCTGCCTCTGCATTTGCTGGAAATCAATATCTATGTATTGAAAGTAATGGATGCCACTCCGAACGCAATGATCGCGGCAAGAAGTCGACTAGAAATCTCATCGTTTTCGTGTTTCTTAGTGTCATTGCGGCAGCATCGTTTGTGCTAATTGTGTTGAGTTTGTTTATGAAAATACGTGGGACGGGGTTTACCAAGAACAGCCATGAAGACAGCTTGGATTGGGAATTCACTCCGTTTCAGAAGTTCAGCTTCTCGGTGAATGATATCATTACCAGATTATCGGACTCGAACATCGTTGGAAAGGGTTGTTCGGGTATAGTTTATCGTGTTGAAACTCCAACAAAACAAGTCATTGCAGTGAAGAAGCTATGGCCTTTAAAGAATGGTGAAGTTCCTGAAAGAGACTTGTTTTCAGCTGAAGTTCAGATTCTTGGATCTATAAGACATAGGAATATTGTTAGGCTTCTGGGTTGCTGTAACAATGGCAAAACTAGACTGCTTTTATTTGATTACATCAGTAATGGAAGTTTGGGTGGACTGCTCCATGAGACGAGGCCATTCTTGGATTGGGATGCAAGGTACAGGATTATACTGGGAGCTGCCCATGGCTTAGCTTATCTACACCATGATTGTATACCTCCAATCCTTCATCGCGATATTAAAGCAAACAACATATTAGTAGGATCACAATTTGAAGCTGTTCTTGCGGATTTCGGCCTAGCGAAGCTCGTCGATTCTTCAGGCTGTTCGAGACCGTCCAATGCAGTTGCCGGTTCTTACGGCTATATTGCTCCAGGTAAGGTCCAAAAGCTTGGGGTTATTTTCTTCCACAGAGCAGTAAAATTTACTTCAAATCTGGAAACAACATACTGTTTGTTTGGTGTTTACTGTTTAGAGTCTAAACACTAATGATATATTGAATGAACGTTAATTTGCAAAAGTTCTAGGATTTCAGAAGCTAGATAAACCTGCTACTGAATTATTTTTACTTGGGGCATTAGCACAAACCATATAATTTGTAAATGAGACGTAAATCAGAAACTATTTTCAGTGACAAAAAACTATACCAGTTCAAAATCTGAATTTTATTGATAGAATTCTTTTCATATACAACTTCAATGCAGAATATGGGTACAGCTTGAGGATAACAGAGAAAAGTGATGTGTACAGTTATGGTGTTGTGCTTCTAGAGGTCTTAACAGGGAAGGCTCCAACAGATAATACAATCCCAGAAGGTGTCCACATTGTCACATGGGTAAACAAAGAACTAAGAGATAGAAAGAACGAATTTGCAACAATTCTTGATCAGCAATTACTCCAACGATCAGGAACCCAAATCCAACAGATGCTTCAAGTGCTCGGTGTGGCTCTCCTCTGCGTCAATACTTCGCCAGAGGATCGACCGACAATGAAAGATGTCACAGCCATGCTTAAGGAGATCAAGCAGGAGACTGAGTATGAGAAGCCTAATTTGTTGGAAAGAGGAGCTATCACAAATCCAAAAGCAGCAGTTCATTGTTCCAGTTTTTCTAGATCATCTGAGCCTCTAATTAGAGCTGTACCTTCTGCAGTACCATAGATTCAGGAAAAAAAAAAAAGAAAAAGAAAAAAAGAAAAAAAAAAGCTGGAGAACAGTTCACTGATTATTTCCTTTTCAAGCATGACATTTATTTGTATAGATTTGAAGTATGTAGAAGTAATAATGAGAGGCTGAATCTGTACTTCTGCTTGAAATATGTCTCTCCTTCATACCGAGTACTTCCCGTTTGTTACATTCTGATGCCGTATTTCCCATTGCATGTATGAACTAAAGGAAATGAAACCTGCTGTTACTTTACCATAAAAACTTCATAAAGCATAAGTTTGGTAGCAGCTGGTGTAACCTATATGGGGAGGGGACCAAGAAAAGAAGTTTTTGCCTTCATAACCAACTGACTTGTCTGTGGGCAGCTCAACCAACAAATAGACATCATAGAAAGACAAACTTTTGGCATTAGACAGATAAAGATCAAGCTGTAAAGAAGCCATTCTGGACCACCATCCTTTTAGTAGTTTCCATCTCAACAATAATATGTGGAAAAGAAAAAGAGAAAGCTCATGCACCATGATCTTGAAAGGATACATTACCTTGTAGCCATGTGACGCCAAAATATTGTTGGCCCCCCCCCCCCCGGACTATTTATCCGTACCTATCAGACGCCAACAGCTAGGAAGGCGAGAAAGATCTCTTACTACTACTACTACTACAACTAAGGGTAATCCGGAGAAATGTTTGAACATCGAGAAGGATATTAGAATAAAGTTCAATGTTTTACAAGAAAATGTGACAGAGCCATACCAAAAAGAGAGGCAAAGACACACATCCAAACATATTACTGATTTGAAAGGTATATTCACAGTTCACTGAATTTTATGTTTCTCGCTTTGAATTTTCTGTCTAATCAATTAACCAAATCCAAGTAATATTCTAAATAGAAAGTTTTCATTCTAATTGTAATTTCAATCTCATCAACCAACATCTACGGCAAAATATAGCTTTCGGCACAAAATGGTTAGATCCCTGCTATAAAACAATAAAAGCAGCTAGACTAAAATTTACTCCTTACATATTTCATAAAAGTAAAATGTGGACATTACACTATGACTCAGTTAAATTTAAAATATACATGGATGAGAAATAATAAAACCATAACCTTTTTTTTTTTCTTTAGTTGATATAGCCCTGGCCAATATGAAAGGAAAATCTCTATAAAAAGAGAGAAAAAAAAAAAAGATAAGAAAAGAAAACATCACAGGAGTAGGATGGATCAAATGATTCAAAAAATCAAATTGCTTTTCGGTTTGGCTCTAACAGACTGCGTGCTGCATCAAATGCCTTTGCTCAGAGATTTAATCTTCAAGCAGCAAAAAATGAGAAGAGTGATCATAGTGTCATCTAAGGATGCCACTTTATGCTACATCCAACACTGAAAAGAAAATTTTGGGTAAAAATTAGGTTAACATTACATGTAATTTAATGTTACCAAGAAACAAATGCAGAAAGTTGATGATATATCAGAAAGAAGACCTGGGTTTCTGCAATGAAGATACTGGTTGGCCACTGAGAACACAATCTAATGCCAAACTTAAGTCCCTAATCAAATTATCAAACAATATGATTATTAACTTCGAACAACTGCAGTGTGAATGTATGGATCAAAAATTGAAAATTAAACCCATGACACTGACCTCCCAGTGATAGGCTTGTTATTGCTCGGTCGAGAATCATCAAATTGACCATGATAAACCAACTCAAATGGCCTACGCCCATCCTGTTACATACTTAAGCACTGAACTTAAATCAAGTATACTAGTTATATTTACATTAAAAATGAACAAAGCAGCTTAATAGATTACCTTTTTGAACAAGAAAAACTCTGGTGTACAAACTGCACCGAAATCCCTTGCAACCTCCTGCGACTGCAATTATACATGTAAAATTAGCTTTCAAATTAATAGCAGTGCTTCAAAAGAGAAGATGTAAAGAATTCTTTGACATAAAGCTTGTAAAATCAAAGTGAGTAAGCATTAAAAATTTAAAATAGTACAAGTTACACTAAAGTTCAACTGCTTTTCAACGTGAACACACATACAACAAAAGTCTTCAGACCCTCATAACTTTCTGAGCAATGCATGTATTTAAGAAAATAAATATAGATATAAATTCTAGCCATGATATGTAGAACAAATATCACTCAAAAGTTTTGCACAGTGAATACAAGTACAGTCAGCTATTGGGTTGTAGATTCTGTTAGGATGTTCAAACAGTATCCATAAGCATGTGCCTAAAGTGCTGCAACATCATTGCTTGAAAGGACAAAGCATGATTAAGTGATGCTAAAACTACACAATCACTGGATATTTTGTATTTAAAAATCATATAAAGAATCAAATTATTTTACAGAAGTAATGACTAGATAAGAATAGTGGCACTAAGTTCTAAAGAATCATACTTCATCATATAAATATGGAAATGGATAACTGAATGCTTTTGCATCTTCTGCCATGAACTCTGGTCCATCCTGTCATCAGAAATTCCCCGAAAATTAACCAATCCATCAACAAACTACCAATTCCAATCACGAAGTTAATCTAACCTGTGGATGTGTAGTTACAGAGTTTGAAGATATGGCTACAACAGCCAGCCCTTTCTGTAAGACCAAGTATGACAATTATGAATGATAATTGTATAAAGTTATTGTATGGACTTCAAAGTTCCTGCTGTAACAACACACAGAACTCAGAAGGAAGTAACAAGAAAATCAAAGGGAAAAAAGGACAATATCCTTTATACCTTCATATAGAAATTTGAAAGTTTCACAATATCCTTTTTCAAGTGTATAACAAATGGGCAATGATTACATAAAAACATAACCTGCGAACAATGAAGAAAAGCTTAAACGTACATCCATGTCTAATAAAAAACAAACAATAATCGAACAAAATGCAAACAAATTTTACCAGTAAAGCAGGATAGGGTTCAAAATCTTCTAATTTCCATATTTTGCCTGTTAGAGGCTCAGGAAGCTAAACCAAAAACAAATTGTGATTACTGAAAATGGGGTCACACTTTCAATTGCTTAGATACAGAATTTGGAAATAAATACCTCAAAATTTGGAGCTCTGAAGCCTAATGAGACCCCTTTGGATTCGGTTCGAGCGCATCGAAGAACGAGGGTTCTCCGTCTTGGAAGAACCAAGGGTTGAAACCTCATTTTGGAGAAGCGTGGCGATGAAGTAATTTGAATCTTTGTGATCGATGGCCGAAACGGGTGGGAAAGAAACGGTGAGGCGATTACCGAAATGCTAGAAGCTGTAGCGGCCATGGTCGATAAGGTTCGAGCAGGGCAGCACGTGGCCGTTGCCTCAAAGTCAAAACCCACAATAGTGAAGTAATCTCTTCAATTTTTGTTTTCTCTCTCTCTCTCTCTCTTTTAATTATTATTATTATTATTAAGAATTTTTTAAAGGACTTTTTGGCAATTCAGCAAATATCCACTTGCTAGTTATTTTGTTTTCACTGTTTTCAAATTATATTATTGAAACCGTGCAAGTTATAAAAATTATATTTTTATGTTTTTATTTATCAAGTTTTAGATTTAAAATTTTAAAATGAATATCTACATTTTAAAAGATAAAAACAACAAATATAAAATTTTAGATAATAAACACAATTATTTTTATTGAGTTAAAATATGTATGGTTTAATATATTATATGATATTATAAAACAATAATTATACAAAAAATTTAACACAAATAAGTTTGCAAAAGTAATAAGTAATAGTTTATATACAACCTATAGTGAGTAACATAATTAGTTTTATAGTTTATAAATATATTATTAAACATGTTTTGAAAAATTATTAAATTAAAAATTAATTTATGTATCTGCTACCAAATACATCTAAAAATTTGAAACACAATTTTATTTTCGTTGAATCTTTTGTTATCAAAATTCAGTTTTTAGATTACCACTAAATAGGCTCTAAGATTTTTTTTTTTTTTAAATACTACTTTTGTCCATATATTTTAGCTTTAATTTGTTTTGGTTCATATACTTTTAAAGTGCTTATTTAGTTCTTGTACTTAACTTTTGTTTATTTTGGTACCTTTACTTGGAAAATGTTTATTTTGGTCTTTGTACTCTATAAAAGTAAACTTTTGGTCCCTTCATTTTCATTTTTATTTCATTCTTAAGATCCAAAATGGTCACTTGTTAAAAGAAAGGAGACCAAAATGAACTAAAATTCAAAGTATAAGGAATCAAAATGAATATTTTAAAAATATATGGATCAAAGTAGTATTCAAACCTTTTTTTTAGATTAGTTTTTTAAGATAAAACAATGGGGTCGACTATCATATATTAAAAAATATTTTAATGCATCTCGACTGTACCTATTTGCGTACAATCTATCTAATTGTTCAACCATAATCTGTGACAAACTTTTGTTTAATACTCCTTTAGGACTTGTTTGGAAGAATGTACTGGAATGGGCTTGCAATATATTGTAATTCGAAGCTCATATTTGGATTGATGGCTTTGGATCCGATTTGTAATTCTAACCTCATTCCTTCCCACTATTTTCACATTCATCCCATTTCCCACTGTTTCATATTTCACGATTCCATTCCAACTACGATTTTACCATTTACCTTACACACTTCACGATCAACCATCAACTCAGCATTAATTTCTTTTCTTCCTCATCAATTCTCTATTTTGTTTTCTCCACACACTTTCTCTCACTGTTTCAGTTTTCATCTTTCTCTCAGATCTACTTCTCTCTTCACTTCTCTACTCTAATCCATTTCCATATCTTCTTTACTTCATTCATGTCCACCTACCACCATCAATGCTCATTCAACTCTTTGACTTCCTCTTAGATCAACTTCCTTTTTCTCTAAAACCTAAAACTTTGGAACCTTAAAACCAAATGAAATGTTGAAGTTCCCCTTTATCGCACCAACCACTAAAAAACCCATTTTATGCCATCTTGAAGAACGAGAGGCCTGGTAGGAGAGAGTCCTTTATGACGGTTGGGAGCTTGAGATGGGAGGGCTCATTCTCACAAAAAGGTTCGTCTTCAAAACCTTTGAGGTCGATGATGATGGTGTTGAGTTTTGTGTCCTAAACTCGTGGTTGTAAATCTATAAACAAATTATTGGTAATTACTAAAATTATTTGTTATTTTATTATGTTGCATAACTCAATCCAAAAAAATAAAATAAAATTCAATATTATTCTATGAGACTTGCATGATATGTAGTTGACATACAGTGGATCCATTCAAGTAATAACTTAAAGGGTCTATAGTAGATGGATAATGTTGGTTGTCTTATTTTGGTAACACTATGGATACACCCACTTTGTAAAGGTTACAAGCAATGCAATCCAAATCGTTCATATAGAGACATGTGAGTGGGGTATCCTATACAATGAGTTTGTATAAGATTGGACCACGAAATAATTAACTCTTCTTTGTAACGTCGTCAAATGAAGAGATTAATATTTCACAGGATGATCATATGTAACTCGATCTCAATCCTAAGTGAGTTATGAACTCCTACCTATGAGGGATCGTCTTTTGATTTGTATATGTGAGAGTGGTCTGAGTCGTTAACTCAATAAGCATATCATCTCGGGGACTTGACCGAGTGAGGAGCTGAGAACATAATTTCACAAGATGGAATATACCCTTTCTCGATTAAGGTAAGTAGTTCCTTATGAAGGAATCCTTACACAAGAGAACCATTGAGCGGAAGTAGATCGTTCCAAACCCATTGTGAAAGAACAACACATTTACAATCAAACAAGAATAGTTATGCATCATCGAGTAAATTACAACATGCTTTTAAGTTAAAAACAAAAGGAATCGAGTGACATACCTTTGAAGAACTATTCTTCGAGTACTCCTTCGATCAACACCAGTCCAACATCCAAGCAAACTCGATCAAGTGCACGAACACAACTAACAACCAGTGAATTAAAAACAAACTGTCAGATCCTCGAACATAATCTAGTAACATTCGACCTCGAGCCTCAAACAACAAACTCGACACTACCAAGAGGCTACTTTGGTATTCTTAGTGTGAGAACCCAGGAGGTATGGGCTCTGTGTGGATTTGGTAGAGGGTAAGAGGAACTATACAATCGAGTAAGTGTAAGAATGAGAAAGTCTATCATATAGACTTGGTACTTGATCGTTGGGTAACAAGGAATTATCGTCTAGCAAACTCGATGCTTAGATGCTTGATCGTTCACTCTCTTAAAGGCTATTGTTTAGCTATTTTCTTCACCCGATCGAAATGAGTTGCATTAATGAAAAATGAAAATGATTTTCACTTTTATCCATCAGTTATTAAAACTAGTTAAAAACTTCTCACTCAAATGGTTAAAGGAGAAATATTAATTAACCATAATTATCTCATAATTTTTTTATTATAAATAAATATAATAACTAATTTATCATATTATATTTATAACCTATAGTTTTAATATCACATCATATGTAATATTTAAACCATAGTTTTTTTTCTCCTTTATTGCATTTAATATAAATCATATTTATATTGATTTCTCCAATTAATGTATCTAATACATCAATTCAATTATATCACATATAATTGAAACAATTTAATTATATCATATATAATTAAATTTTCTCTTGTTAATTAGAACACTTCAAACTAACCCAAAAATTATTCTCAACATGAATCCATTGAGTTACTAAGGGGACCTCGTGGTGTAGCTTGAAGCTCTAACGGAACGTGAATAACTGACTAAACTCTTTAATCACGATATCCACCATCCATTAATTGTCGGGCACTCCATTAAAGACCAACAGCTACACTCTTTTTACTATAGATATATTTCTGTGTCCATCGGATATAACCAATCAACAGTACGATGACCCTTCATAAATTGCTCGTAAGTACAGCTGGGTCAATTTACCATTTTGCCCCTGTAGTTACATCTAACTCCTTAAGTACCACTGGTTCCTCTAATGAACAATACATCAGAGTCCCACTATGAATGAACACTTCTCGGGCCATGAGAAGGTGTGGTGCCACATTGTTCAAGCCCCGGAACCAGCCCTTAAGGGAGTAATTTATCTACTTATCCCACCATTGGGGAATGAGTGAATTCCTTCTTGTGTAGTTGTATTCCCAGCTCCTCAGTTAGACGAATCCCCAAAATGGTAGGCTTGTCGAGTCANCACTTCTCGGGCCATGAGAAGGTGTGGTGCCACATTGTTCAAGCCCCGGAACCAGCCCTTAAGGGAGTAATTTATCTACTTATCCCTGCTTCGGTGCTTCGGGGAAGGAGTGAATTCTGTCTTGTGTAGCTAAGTTCCCAGCTCCCTAATTAGATGAATCCTCAAAGTGGTAGGTTTGAGTCGGCGATCTAGCCACTCGCACCCATGCAAATCAAAGGACCGCCCTCATAGGCAGAAGTTCCCAACACACTCAGGATTAAGGTCATGTTACCTATGGTCATCCTAGTGAAATGAAAGTCTCGGACATGAAAAGCGTTATATAACGAGACTCAACATTTCGTGGTCCGGTCTTATACAAACTCTTTTATATAGGATACCCCCACTCGCATGTCTCCATATAAATGACCAAGATCAGATCATTTGTAGCACTTTACAACACTTAAAACATCTACAAAGCGGGCTCCATAGTGTCACCAGGATAAGGTTTCCCTCCTTTATTTATATACTATAGACCATTTAGGTTATCACTTAAGGCACGATCCACTTGTATGTCTCCACATACATATTTAAGTTACAACGATAACTAGGGATCTTAGTTTATTGGTTTGTGGTTAATGTAACTAAAATATATCATATTTCATAGACTGAAATGAATAAAATATCTCATATTATAAATTACAAAACGTTTGTTCATATAGGTATTTACAAACTACAAGACCCTACGAGATTTAGGGCATCAACCCCAATACCTTAAGTGCTGACTCTGGAACTTGAACAATGGGGACCCACCCTCTCACTGGCCCGATAGGGACTTAGTTTACAGTTGGATTATAAACAACGTGTTCATTAGAGGATCAATGGTACTTTAAAGATAAAGAGGTAAGTACAGGGGTAAAAGGGACATGTGACCCGATTGTAATTACGAACAACTCATGAATGATCAACTTATGTGTAATGGTTATATCCATGGACGTAACACGTTCTATAGTTTCTCGTTATAACACCATTAACTAAAGAGATTAATATTTCAAATGATTACCATAGAACTTAATCTGAATCTTGAGTGAGTTATGAACTCCTACTCATGAGGGTCATTCTTTGATTTGTATGGGTGAGAGTGGCTCTAGTTGTCGACTCAATAAGTTTACCATCTTAGGGACGATACCAAGTGCGTGCTGGTGCAGACACCTGAAGTGACAGGGACAACATCACTTTTTGAGGGATTTCGATGTTGATGCGGATCTACGACGGTGACCCAAGAGGCAATCAACAGTCGGGTGTGCGCACGGTGGGTGCTAGTGCGGCGAGGTAAGCAGATGAAGGGTTGGGCTAGCGTGGTTTGTTGATGGCATGAATAAACTCACAAATAGAGATGTCCATTTACCTTGTAGGGATCCGTCTCAGAATAGGCAGAGAATCCTCAATTGGACGGGGAATGAGGGAGGGAGCGGAGATAAATTTCTCCCCATTGACCAAATAGGGATGAGGACGGGGAATACATTCCCTATCCCCGACCCAACCTCGTCTCAACCTCGCCCCGATTGAAAAATATATTTTTATTTCTCATTTATAATATATATACATATATATTACTTCTTTTATATATATATATATATATAATGAAATATATATACACATATATACACACACATCATCTAAGTTCACAGGGAGTTTATATAAACTCACTGTGAATTTATTTTCATTAATTTTTTTAATTAGTTTATTTTAAAATGTTTTAACGATTATTTTTTAATTTTCATCTTAATGTTTTTATACTTCAATATATGTATACATTTTTTTTAATAATCAAGACTTTATTATTCTTAAGACCTAAACATTGTAATATTTAAGTTGAAAGTGTAAACTTATAATATTTAAATTTTATTTTTTCAAAAATTGGTTAGATATTTTAATTATATATTTGCATATAAAATATTATTGTTTTATTAAGAAATTTGATAGTGTCTATTTTTAATAAAAAAAAAAAATGTATTAAAAATGACTGATTTAATATACAAAATTTTATAAGGTTGAGAATAAAATTTTACAAAATGAATAAATTAAAAAATATAAATGGGATATTTCGCAGGGATGGGGATTAAAATAAAGGTGTGAGGCCGGGGATGGGGAAGCCTTCCTTGTCCCCACAGAAGAATGAGAGAATCGGGAGAAGGGGTGCATATGCGTGAAGAAGAAGGGTTTAGCTATTATTTTTTTTCTTTTCCCTTTTTTTCTTTCTTTCCATACATACATACATACATACATATATATACCAAAATTTATTCTAATTAGTCAAAGTCAAATTTTCTCCTCTCTCTTCTTTAAATCTAAATCCCCTAATATATTTGTCAAATTCAAATCAATAAACCAAACACCTTTTATAAAATGATCAATTTTGGCTCCAAACTACCAAAATTAAAGAGAAATAAAGCACAAATAAATTTTAGATAATTCATTTAAAATTGTCTAAAATTTGGGATGTCACATTCTTTCCTCTGTAAGAACTTTCATCCTCAAAAGTTCTAATCTTGAAATAGTTTTGCGTACTTCATTTTCAGTTCCTCCTCTCGTTCCCATGTTGCCTTCACAAACTGACGATTCTGCCATAGAACTTTTACTAGTGCTATCTCCCAATTCTGCAAAGTCTTCACTTCTCTAACAAACATTTGCTTAGGTTTCTCCTCGTAACTCACATCCCCATTCAATTACAAGGGCACATAATCTACTATATGAGATGGGTCTACCATATGCTTTCTCATGGAGACATGAAAAGAATATCGTGAATTGTAGAAAGAGGCAGTGACAATGCTAAACGGTATGTCACAGGGCCAATCCACTCTAAGATAGCCTAATAAATTGTGGATTTAACTTCTCATTCCTTCAAAACCTTAGGACACCTTCCATAGGCACCATTATCAAGAATACTTTTCACAATAGTAAACTCCAAGTGTCTTAGTTTAATATCGACGTAACTTTTCTATCTACTCTGTCTTGTTTGTATTCTGGCTCTAATTTTCTGAATAACCTCACTGATAGCTTGCACTAACTTATGTCCCAACAACTTCCTTTCACTGACCTTAACTCAATAAACAGGAGACCTGCAACTTTTTCCTATATCAAACTTCAAAAGGCTTCATGCCTATAGTATCTTGGTAACAGTTATTGTAGTGGACTCCGTGAGATGAAAATGGGACTCCCAAATTTCTACAAAATATAATGCACAAGTGCATAACATGTCCTCTAGTGTTTGGTCCAAATGCTCAGTTTGACCATCAGTCGATGGGTGAAAAGCTGCATAGTAATCTAGTTGAGTACCTAACATATTTCTCTTTAGTGTGGCAACATCTTTCATATACCACTATAGAACTTAAGATATTGAAGAATCAATAGCACCATAACACATTCACTCTGAAAAATGTCATGAGCTTAGGAAGTCTAATGTACTAAAAACTTGTATCTGAACTAATCGTGCTGGCACAGAGAAATCCTCATACGTGCGGTAGAGCATCTACGTCGTAATCTCAATATATACAACAAAGAAAATTTGGTCAGTTGGAAACCGCTTCTACTCTAGAAGCACTAAATGTGATTTTTTTTTTAGTAACTACATGTCTGAGAAACAAATTTGTCCAATTAAGTCTCATAATCATTAAAACTCATCATAAGGTTTTTTCTTTTTNACAAATTTGTCCAATTAAGTCTCATAATCATTAAAACTCATCATAAGGTTTTTTCTTTTTCTTTTCTTTTCTGTTTCTTTTTTTTTTTTTTTTTTTTACTACAAAGAGCTGTAGAACTTACTCGAGACAATCCTCATATTACTCTTTAGTTTTAAAACAATCACATGTCACATTTGGACCCTGCTATGGATGAGTACGAAAATCCCTTTCTTGATGAGGTTCCTGAAGTCCTTGGATACTATAGAGTATCAGTCCATCTAAAACACATCATCATAACCCCATAATAACTGTACTACTCCCTGAAGATAGTTTCTAAGATAGAAACATTCTTGATCCATAAATCTATCTCAAGAATGTTCATACTCCTTGGAGTTAATTAACTCATTGCCCATGCAAAAGCAAACATGTTATCCTATAGTGCCTTAAGCCTAGGATTCAGAATCTGGATTTAGCAACTGATGGTCCTGACATTCCCCTGCATCTCCTGTGACCTAGTTACACTACCATATCAACTTCTAAAAGTTGCTATATAATAACGCATGGATTCCACTCCCTTCATGATAAACAAAACTGGTATACTCAAAAGCAAAACATTAAAGCATAAGAAGAACTTTATTGAATAGTTCATATTTCTGGGACTTAAGTTACTTCCTCCTATCTATATCAACTTCTTGCTATTAACTCGAGCTCTATTCTCAAGTCCACTTCTTATGTCAGTGGTGATATTTGGAGATCTAGCTTACTCACTTTAACACGTGCATCTTTTGTCTACTTCAAGCGAGATTATATTCATTTTTCAATCAAATTAATGGCTTATCTAGCTTATGTTTTCAACTCTCACAAAGTTAAAATCTCTTGAGCTTAACTAACACTTTCAATGATTTGCCTTTTCACTAATAAAGCTTCAACTTTTCTACTTCAATAGTTTACAAACAACTATTGTTACTAATAACTCCACTTTAGATTATCTCTCCTCAACATTTTATTTTTAAAAAAGATTCCTATGCTAAAGTTGAGCTTCACAACCAACACTTTATGCAATTTCTTCCACCAACACTTAATAAGGTTCAGAGTCTCAAATGATAACAAGAGATTCCTCTTTTACTTCAAAACCAAACCATACCTAAGTACTTGGAGTTTTGAATACGTTAATTTTCTCTGTCTCCAAAATAACCACCTTCCTTAAACACTTATCTTTTCTTCACACTAACCTTTGTTAAGTCCAAAACTCAAAGTGCAATTTTCACTTTCCATGTGAAATATAATCCCTATATCAAGACAAGTAACTATTTATAACTGTTTCATAATCTACAATCCAATTCCAAACTTTAATCATTGGTAGGCTACTTTCCATCAGTTAACATCGATTTTGAACTCTATGAGTTTTTCTCTTGATCAAGTCTACCAAATAGGATCTCTTCCTCACAACAAGGCTATGGTTTTAATCTAGGTACCCTGAAAATAATTCCTCAATTCAAACAAATAATGCTTTGCTTTTTACACTTTAGGTCTAAACTCATGTCCAACCATTTTGGCGTCCTTTAATGACATCAACTTAGCTAGATATTCTAAAAGAATTCCTCGTATCATTACATATACTTCAACTGGTAACTTTTCTCCCTTTTCAAGTATGTACCTAAAGAACCAAAACATAGTACCTTACTCAGGCCATCAACTTCGGCACCGCGAAAGTGATTATGACCTATTATGTAGTCAAAATTCCCCTTGAAACATTTGACTTTAATAATAGTAACTTTTAAAGGTGATAGTCTCTTCTTCTTCTCTTCCTTATCCAAAAAGCACCTTTAATCTCTTACCTAATTACATGTCTTTTTGTGATAAAGTTTCCTTTAACACCACTAAACATATCTTATCCCTTAATAATTCCTCATTTAGACAATTTATATGATAGCTTAAACATGTGCAACCTTTACTTTCTTCACTGTCATAACACTGCATAGGTTCATCAAATTTCAATATCTCTAAATTGAAATATATATTCCTTTCTAACAGTCACACCATGAGATAAATTAGTGCCAAATGACCACATTATTATTTTTTTCCGTTTCATGACACCAAAACAAAATAATCATCTTGCACTAACTTCTCTCAAGTCGTTAAACCAGCCATAACAATCAATCAGTATATTAAGCTTAATCATAAATACTTTTATGCACAACTTTCATAGAACTTTTAAATTATAAGGCATACCTGGCGATGACGAGGAATCCGTTATTAGTCCATAGGGACATTCTGGACTTACAATGTAAGTCAATTTACAGAACCTTAAAACTTAGGCTCTGATACAAACTATAACGACCCAACTTTCTAGGACTTATACTCGGTCATTACTACATGCATGCATGCATAACTCTCAAAGCGACTATTTCATAAATTTAACTAAAACCAACATAATTTTATAAAATAATAAACTTTTATACAATATAAATAACTAAAAAAAATTGATTGAGGTCCCTCCTAAAATAGAAGTTTGAAATTTAGGTAATATTTCTGTTATGAAATATTGTGACATCTAACTTTTTTTGTTATGTAATTTTTCTGTGATAAAATTGGGGCAAAGCGATAAATCGTTTCCATACTGGGATTCAATCTCTTCAAGTGAAACTATGGATCTATAGTAATTTACCTCATAGTTAAGGAATGTTGATTAATTTAGTTAATGAGTTTAATTAATTAATCTCAGATCATTGGAGCTTATAATCTGTAGGTCCACTAGGTCCCCTTACTAGCTCACAATGGATTAACAAGGACCATAGTTTGAAAGAATACTTTAAGTTGTTCAAATTAGCTTAGGAAAATATATTAATTGTATATGATATGATTAATATAAAGTATAATGTATATCAATAAACTATATATTTGGGAAGAATTAATGTATTTGAATGAGATTCAAATACTAAATTAATATAAATAGGATTTATATTAAAACTATAGGTTATATATTAATGTGAATAAGATTCATATTAAAACTATAGATTATGTGAGAAATGCACATTTGGATATGATTCACATGTTTAATTAAATATTAGATATTTAATTATTATTAAATTAAATTAAAATCTTTTACTTTAATTAAATTAAATAAAAAACGATTCCCCTAAATGAAGAGGAGGGAGAGTGGAGAGAAAGTTACAACTCCCTCACATTAAAATGATGAATTGAACCACTCACATTAAATGATGAATTGAACCAATACTTAGAAAAGTTTTTCTCTCTAAAAAATTCTCTTTAAAATTATACAGAGAAGAATGTTCTCTGTGGGAAATTCATTTTCCCTTTTCTCTCGATAGCAATCCCACAGGTGAGGTTTCTTCCCAAAGACATAGTGGGAAAGATCAATTGGAAGCGTCCAATTTGCAAAGAAGAAGAATTTGCTTTACTGTTTGAGAAGGAGAAGTCTTGGAGAAGGTTTTTGAAGGTAGTCTTCATAGGTAATTTGCCAGAGATATATTACAGCTTGAAGAAGATGTTTGTTTTTCTCTTAATTTTTTGTAATTCCAACTTCCCAAAATCAAAACAAATGCGATTATACGCTTCCGTTGCGAGATGCAATCTTGTCGGATGGTTCTTTTTTAATTTAATTTTTCTGATGTATCATGCCATTTCAATCATGATCTTTTTGTGTTTTGATTTTTTTCTTACACATTCTTTGATCTTATCCTAAGTTTGCATGTATCAGATCCAGGTTCTTATTCAACTTTTTCGTTGCTTTATTTGTATATTTTCAATCATATTTTATTTTTTGTATTAATGAAGGAGATCTAAACGTATTTGCTTCTTTGTTCTTCTCATGGGTTTTGTATTAACGAAGGAGATGTTCTTCGTCTTTTCTTCTTTGTTCTTTAATCCTAGTTTGCATGTTTCGGATCTAGGTTCTTATTCGATTTTTCCATTGTCACGTTTGTATTTGTTGTTCCAATCAATTTTTCTCACTAAACATCATTATTGCTTCTTTAAATTCATCTGTAAAACCAATTTTCTTATTCTAATTCTTTTAAATATGTGTTATATATTGTGTTTGAATGAATTTGTTGATGAATTTATCATTCATTTCAATTCGTAGCCGAGGCCTCCATTTTTATAATTTTTGTTTTTGCATTTCATCATCATCGTTTCTATTTTGACTAGAATATAATAGGTTCTAGTTTGATTCTGATCAGATTGGTTACTGAAGAATATAAGCTCATACATCAACATCAAGAAGCTGTTTCACGTTTCTTTAAGTTTTACAGTTAGTTTTTGTAACTACTTGTATCAGAAATTAGTATTTAAACTCATCATTTACAAATTTTAGATACAACAACAACATATACATAGCTTCAAGAACATCTTGAACAATCTATAAAGAAAAGGGTCTGTGACTTAGCTTCTTAATAAAACTCTCTCCTTCCCGTGGACGTAGGCTTTCATAGTAGAACCACGTACATCGCAGAGTAAATTTCTTCTTCTCTTCTCATTGTCTACAAGATTGCTCATCGTTTACCTTTTTCTTCATATCGTCTAGAAGAACAAACGATTGTCTACCTTTCTTCCAACAATCGTCTACACGATTGCACGATCGTCTACCTTTCTTCCAGCAATCGTCTACACGATTGCATGATCGTCTACCTCTTTTCTTTTACCATTGTCTACCCGACTGCAAGTGTCCTCCATTGTATACTCATAAACAATCGCACAGATTAAACAAAAAGGAATTAGGGTTAGAAGAAAGAAAAGAATAAAGAAAGACAGAAAACGAGAGAATCTGAAAGCTAGAGAGAGAGAAATTTTGTTATCAGAAAACATAAGTCTTTTTCATTTTTCCATCAGACAATGGTCAGTGGGATCAACCACGTGTAAGCCATCAGCTGGAAAATCGTGGGCACTTCTCAACCAAGTTCTCTACCAACCAAAGAAATTTGGGGTAAAGATCAGGGCCTCTCGAATTGGATCAAGGTAAAGGGCCTCAGTTATTTTTTCATCATTTGGGCTAATTAGCTTTTCTTTTGTAGAAGTAGGTCCAACAAATGGTAGCAGGCCTAACAAAGTGATATCAGAGCAACTAGACATTCATGATCTCAATTCTTGGAGAATCAAGACACAAGTTTTCATCCAAAATGTCAGTAACAAGGTTCGAGGTGGAGAAATTCGATGGCAAAGGAGACTTCGGACTGTGGAAGGCCAAGATCAAGGCGATACTCGGCCAGCAGAAAAACCATAGAGCCATCTTTGATCCATCAACACTCCCTGCCATAGTGACAACCCAAGAAAAGGAGGATTGGGAGCTGGCAACCTACAGAACGTTAGTTCTTAATCTAAGTGACAGTGTTTTTAAACAAGTATTAGATCAAGAAACTGCATATAGAATTTGGACTAAACTAGAAGAGTTGTATGCTACTAAAGACCTTCCTAGCAAAATGTATCTTAGGGAGAAGTTCTTCACATTTAAAATGGATTCATTTAAACACTATCTAACAACTTAGATGAGTTCAAGAAGATAGTTACTGAATTTAAAACTCTAGGAGAAATACTAGGTGATAAAAACGAGGCCTATGTGCTCCTAAACTCTTTACCTGAACAGTATAGAGAAATTAAGAATGCACTAAAGTATGGAAGAGATAGCATAAGTACAGACACCATAATCTCAGCTTTTAGAACTAGAGAGATTGAGCTACAGGTTGATAAAAAAGATAAACCTAGTTGTGAAGGACTGTTTGTAAAAAGAAACTTCAAACAAAACCACTATAAAGACAAGAAACCTCATAACCCAGAAGAAAATAAATCAAAACAAAAAATAAAGTGTAAGTATTGTAAGAAGAAAGGACATATAATAAAAGACTGTTTTATTTTAAAGAGAAAGAACCAAGAGAAAGAGAAGGATTCAAAAGGCAAACAACCCGAGGCATCTGTTGTAGAGGGTTCATTCATCTACTCATATGTCTTAGCCTCAACTCTAGACAGATCTAATCATATAAACCCTCTAGGTAAACATGATTGGGTTTTAGACTCCGAATGTACCTACCATATGACATCAATGAAACTCTAGCTTAACACCTTTAAGGAAATAGAAGGAGAAATGGTTTATATGGGAAACAACCAAGCCTATAAAATTGAAGGCATTGGCTCTATTTCCATGAAACTCAAAGATGGAACGATCAAACTTCTTACGAATGTGAGATATGTTCCTCTACTTAAAAGAAATCTAATCTCCTTAGGCATGTTAGATGCTATAGGGCGTGAATACAGGAGTAAAAGAGGAACTCTTGAGTTGCTAAAGGACTCTAAAGTAATATTAGTTGGGGAAAAGGTAAATGATTTATTTGTGGTCTAAGGAGTAGAGATGATGACTAGAGCTTATGTAGCCACCACAAATGAGATTACCGAGGCTGATTTATGGCACAAAAGGTTATCTCACATAAGTGCTAAAGGCCTAGAAGTCCTATTTAATCAAGGTATTCTCCCTTAAAGTCTTTCAAAAGATCTAACCTTTTGTGAACACTGTGTTTTAGGAAAAGCCACAAGGCAAAGTTTCACTAAAGCACAACATACCACAAAAACTATCCTAGATTATATACACTCTGACCTATGGGGTCCAACTCCTACACCTAGCCTAAGTGGCTCAAGGTATTTACTTTCTTTTATTGATGATTTCTCTAGGAAAAGTTGGATCTACTTCCTTAAAACTAAAGACCAAGTGTTTGATAGGTTTAAGGAATGGAAACTCATGATAGAGAAACAAACTTCTAAAGAAATTAAATACTTAAGAATAGATAATGGACTGGAATTTTGTAGTGAAGAGTTCAACAAATTTTGTAAAGAAACAGGAATTACTAGGCATAGGACATTTAGATACACTCCTCAACAAAATGGAGTTGCTGAAAGACTCAATAGGACAGTCATGGAAAGAGTTAGATGTCTCTTATCTAATGCAATTCTAAGTGAAAATTATTGGGCAGAGGCTGCAAGCTACACTGTGTATACCTTAAATAGGTGTCCACATTCCTCCCTAAATTTTTTGACCCCTGAAGAAAAATGGACCTCACATCCACCTAACGTAGATAACCTAAGGGTATTTGGATGTGTTGGTTATATACATCAAAATCAGGGGAAATTAAAATGTAGGGCAGTAAAATGTATGTTTGTAGGGTTTTTTGAGGGAGTAAAAGGATTTAAAATGTGAAACCCTATTGAAAAGAGGTTTATTATAAGTAGAGATGTCACTTTCAGAGAAAAAGAAATGTTTATGCAAAAGGAAAGGACATCCTATGATGTTCCTAATAGCCCTAACACTACTAGGATTGAGGTGGAGTCACCTAAAACTTCTTCCACTAACCAAAACCCTCCTATAGATTTAGAAAAAGAAGAGGATGTCTCAAATGAGACCACTGGGAATACTGAAGTTGCCCTTGACCTAAGTCAGTATTCTTTAGCTAGGGATAGACAGAGAAAAGTGATAGTTTCTCCAGCTAGGTATACTGAAAATAACTATATGAACCTAGTTCTAAATGCCACAATAGCTCCTAATGACCAAGAACCTGCCACTTTTGAAGAGACAGTGAACTGCCCTAATGCTAGGTCTTGGATTCAAGCTATGTGTGAAGAGATGGAGTCACTCACTGTCAATAATACCTGGACCCTAGCTCCTCTTCCTAAAGGTTGTAAACCTATAGCTTCTAAATGGATATATAAAATAAAGGAAGGTTCTACCAAAGATGAAAAGCTTAGATACAAGGCAAGGTTAGTGGCTAAAGGATTTACTCAGAGAGAAGGAATAGACTATACTGAAATCTTTTCACCAGTAGTGAAACAAACCTCTATTAGGCTTCTTTTATCTCTAGTTGCTCAGTATAATTTAGAACTAGATCAACTAGATGTTAAAACTGTCTTCCTACATGGAAACTTAGATGAGGTAATATATATAGTTTAACCTAAAGGGTTTGAGGAAAAAGGTAAGGAAGACCTATATTGTCTCCTAAACAAGTCAATATATGGTCTAAAACAATCTCCTAGATTCTGGTACATAAGGTTTAATGACTACATAGATAGCATAGGTTTTCAAAGGAGTGCCTATGATATTTGTTCTTATATCAACTCTACGACCTATAAGGACAAAGTCAACCTATTACTCTATGTTGATGATATGTTACTAGCAGGAAAGCCTAAGGAGGATTTAACTCATGTCAAAAATCTCCTAAAGAGAGAATTTGAGATGAAAGACTTGGGTCAATCTAGAAAGATCATTGGGATTGAAATTCAGAGAGACAGAACATCCTCAACCCTAACCATAAGTCAACTAAGCTACTGTGAAAAGGTTATAAACAGATTCAATATGACAAATGCAAAACTAGTCACTATTCTTATTGCTACACACTTTAAACTTTCCTCTGAGAACTCACCAAAAGAGACAAACATAGAATATTTGACTCAAATGCAATCAATTCCATACAATCAAGCAATAGAGAGTCTAATGTACTTAATGCTATCTACTAGACCAGACTTATCATACAACACTAGTTTAGTCAGTAGATACATGTCTAACCCTGGAAAAGGACATTGGGAAGCAACAAAATGAATTTTAAGATATCTAATTTGGTCTAAACAGTCAAAATTAACATACCAAAGTACTAATGAATCAAATTTAGAACATGGATGTGTTGATTCAGATTTTGCAGGTGACCAAGACAAAAGGAGATCTCTAATAGGTTATCTATTCTTATTTGATCCTAACTTGTTGTGTTGGAAAGCTAATTTACAGTCAATCACTGTATTGTTAACCATAGAAGCAGAGTATATGGCACTTTCAGAAGCAATAAAGGAAACACTGTGGTTAAAAGGATTGATGAAGGACTTTGGTATTAATCAAACAGTAATTAAAATCTACTGTGATAACCAAAGTGCCATTCACCTTTCCAAAAACCCCCAGTACCATTCAAGGACAACACATATAGACATCAAGTATCACTTTGTCAGAGAAAGAATAGAGAAAGGAGAAGTCAAGGTGCTAAAAGTTCATACCACTGAGAACGCAGCCGACATGCTTACTAAACCTATGAGTAAACTCAAGCTAGCTAGTTGTCTTGGTTAGATCGGATTTCTACTTCCTGAAAAAGGGTGAAGACATGTTAAATACAGAAGGAGAAGAGGTTGCATGTTGAGCTTAAGGTGGAGATTTGAAGAATATAAGCTCATACATCAACATCAAGAAACTGTTTCACATTTCTTTAATCTTTACAGTTAGTTATTGTAACTACTTGTATCAGAAATTAGTATTTAAACTCATCATTTACAAATTTTAGATACAACAACAATATATACATAGCTTCAAGAAAATCTTGAATAATCTGTAAAAAAAAGGGTTTGTGACTTAGCTTCTTAATAACACTCTCTCCTTACCGTGGACGTAGGCTTTCATAGTCGAACCACGTACATCGCAGTGTAAATTTCTTCTTCTCCTCTCATCGTCTACAAGATTGCTCATCGTTTACCTTTTTCTTCATATCATCTAGAAGAACAAACGATTGTCTACCTTTCTTCCAACAATCGTCTACACGATTGCACGATTGTCTACCTTTCTTCCAGCAATCGTCTACACGATTGCATGACCGTCTACCTCTTTTCTTCTGCCATTGTCTACCCGACTGCAAGCATCCTCCATCGTATACTCATAAACAATCGCACAGATTAAACAAAAAGGAATTAGGGTTAGAAGAAAGAAAAGAATAAAGAAAGACAGAAAACGAGAGAATCTGAAAGCTAGAGAGAGAGAAATTTTGTTTTGCATTAATCACCCATCAGAAAACAAGTCTTTTTCATTTTTCCATCAGACAATGGTCAGTGGGATCAACCACGTGTAAGCCATCAGCTGAAAAATCGTGGGCACTTCTCAACCAAGTTCTCTACTAACCAAAGAAATTTGAGGTAAATATCAGGGCCTCTCGAATTGGATCAAGGTAAAGGGCCTCAGTTATTTTTTCATCATTTGGGCTAATTAGCTTTTCTTTTTTCCCAACGAAGTGGTAGCAGTCTAACAGTTACCTTGGTTACATTTACTTCAATTTAATTTATTTAGGATAATTATTATATTGGTGTACATGTCAAAATATTTATTGGGGTTCGATATTGTACATGTAATAAATGGGTCTTAGTGAAAATAGAAGTGATATTGGGTAGTGTGCAGAATATTAAAGTAAATAGCAGATGGAAGCAAGATTTACAATCAAATTTCAACCAATCGGCTCTATGCCTTGAGCTATGCGGTCATATCATGTTAGCGGTGACTCAACATGGACAAAAAACTTCTCATATTCAATCTTGTTCTCAGGTTCCTTTAGGAGCTTAAGTATCTAATCCTATATTTCTATCTCTAAGGTTACATGACTCTCCTATCTCTAGTTCTTAGTCTCATATTTCTTTGTTAAATCAATTTTTATCTAATTTTCTCAGTATTAAGACTCCACTAGCATATTAAATTAAGTGGTTAATTTAACTTAACAATAATAACAATAAACTCAATAAAGAAAATGTAAAGGTCAAAACAACATGATAAATTGGTATAAACTCAAGCCATAAGGTCTTAGGGTATCCACATGACCAAATTCTTAAGAAATCTAGCTCTTAACTAAAAAAGGATAAGTGGATTTCATTAATTCAAAAGTCATTAGTTACAATATCAACTTTCAAAAATAGAAAATAAAGAAAATGAAAAGAAGTGAAAAGAAAGAACTATATATTACATTTTGTGCAGTCTGGTGGCTATCATGCCTATAACGAAACATTGAATTTTTGGCGAATGTGCTAAGGATGATGCAGGCAAAACTTTCAGGTTACAACATACAAGTCAGCCCAAACCTGAAATCTGGTTCTAGTACATTATACAAACAGCAATGAGTTTGGTTGGAATGTAGAGTGAAAATACATTGACTGTGGAACCAGAGATATTTGATGCATGGGTCAAGGTAATGACATAATATATATATAAATTTATTTTCAATATACTATGGAAGACACATGACCCATTCCATGCCATGCAGAGTCACCCCAATGTCAAGGGATTGAGACATAAGTCCTTCCCTCTGTATGATGATTTAGCGATTGTCTTCGACAGAGATAGAGCCACAGGGGTACACACCATTACACCAACTGAAGTTGGAACAGAACCTACAATGGACGAAGACAATGCTGATTTAAATAACTAGTTTCTAGACTTTAAGAATTTCTACATTTATGATCCACCATCGGTCGATTCGACCGTACGGGAGGACTTTCCCAACACCTCAGGTGGTATATCGGTTGGAACTAAAGCGAAAACCAAGACTAGGAGGCCTCCATCATCACCCTAAGAATACACTGGCGTGTTTTTAGAGGGGTTTCACTCATAACAAACTCTATTGCCACGATTGCACAGTGACCAGTCTTAAAGGATGACATGGCAAGACTCGTAGAGAATTGCTCGTCAAGCTGTAGTCATTCACTAGATTATCAATGCAAGACGATCTAGTGGTTGCACGTTCATTGCTTGTGAATTCTATGTTGCTGAGCCATTTTATGGACTTTCAAGCACAATGGAAGCTTGATTATTGTATAGAAGTCTTTAGGCAAGCTCCAAATCATATGCACCTTGCATGTGGAAGTAATCAGAAAATTAAGCACTCTAATTACATTAATTTTAGGAATCAAGAATGCATGTTCATAACAACTATGTAGGGTTTTGGAATGCAACCTTTGAAAAATATCCAAATTTCAACCATCCCTTGCTTGAATCTGATCACGAACTATTCGTGAACCACTGCTAGAGTCTTCTCTGCTATTCTTCGACCTGAGAACGGATTGTGGGATCCAATTTATGTGATATTGAAGGGAATTTTGAGCTTGAGTGTGTTTTGGTATAAAATTTTGAAAGGACAAATTCTTTCCAATATTTCAAAATTGCGTGAAATTTTAACCCAACAAAATTTCTTTTATTTATAGAAAAAAATCATGCAATGCAATTACATCTAATGTTGACACCAAATAAACCACTAATAAGTGGGATTAGGTGTTAGGGTTAGTGGAAAAAGTGGGGTAAATTCACTAACCCTAATATTAATTCAATTTTTGATTTTCTAAAAATCAATTAAAATGAATTTTAATTTAATAAAATTAATTCAAATAATTAATTTTAAATAAAATCAATTTTTTTAAAAATAATTTTAAATAAAATCAATCCAAATAATTAATTTTAAATAATTCATTAAACAATTTAATTAATTAAATTAATTTAATTCAAATATCAAATTAATTAAAACACCAATTCCGAACATGAATCACTATTCATTTGTAATAGTTAAATTATATTTAAATATTTTCAACTCTCCTATTTATTTAATTCAAGAATTTAACTTTATAATTACATCAATTGTATCACATATAATTAACTATAATTCCTTAAACTGAATTTGAACATTTTAAATTCTCATCATACTGTTCTAAGGTTTAGTTCGATATGAGCTAGCAGGGGGATCTCATGAACCTATAGATCATGAGCTAACGTTCTGAGATTATCCGACTAAACTCTTTAACCTAATTAACCAACATTCATTAACTACCGGAACACTCCATTAAAGCCCAATAACTGCACTATTCTCATTGTAGATATATATTTTGTCTACTTGATTTAACTATAATTAGTAAGTCGATGCTTCACAGGTTGTTCATAATTACAGCTGGATCAAAATCACCGTTTTACCCCTGTAATTACATCTTGTTTCTTAAGTCTCACTGATTCTTTAATGAATAGTTGGTTTGTGGTCCAACCATAAAACCGAGTCCCTCTTAGGCCAATGAGAGGGTAGATCATTTGTTCAAGACTCGGAGTCAGCACTTAGAAAACAACCTATCTACTATCCCTAAAATCGGGTAGGAGTGAATTTCATTCTTGTAGAACTATGTCTCCAGCTATCTACTTGGTCTTACCCCTAAAATGGAAGGCTTATTGAGTCGGCAGTGTTGAGTCACTCTCACCCATGCAGATTAAAGGAAAATCTCGAATAAATAGGAGTTCATAGTTAGCTCAAGATTAACATTGAGTTACCTAGATCATCGAATTGAAATAGTCAGTCTTAAAAGTAAACGATGTTGTAAAGTAAAAATGATTATTTCGTGATCCAATCTTATATTAACTCATTGCATAGGAAGCCCTCACTTGCATTTCTCCACATGAATAATTCAGGATCACATTGTTTGTATCAAATACAAAGCGATCACATCCATAGTGTCCCCAAGCTAGGTACCCAACCTTAGCTTATCCCTGTACTATAGAATGTTTTGGTTATTACTTGAACTTAATCCACTTTTATGTCTTCACATGAAGTTCAAGTATTCATGTTATAGCCAGTGGTTCTTAGTTTATTAGATTTGGGGTTAAAAGGTGCAATTCATATATTCAATAACATTTTCACTAAATAACCTCAATAACAACTTTATTGTGATATAATTTGGACTAATATAAATTGTTCACATTAATTGAGAGAATTAATTATATATGATATAATTAATACAATATATTTGATGCATTATAATATAAAGTTTATTTTGAGAGAAAATAAATATTTGAATAGGTGAGATAGGTCAACAGCGCCGCTTAATAAGCCTCCCATTTTAGGAGTAAGACCAAGTAGATAGCTGAGGACATAGTCTTACAAGATGGAACTCACTCCTACCCATTTTAGGGTTATGAGATAGGTTTTTTCCTTAAATACTGACTTTTAGTCTTGAACAAAGAGGCTTAACCCTCTATATTATTGAGAGGGACGTGGTCTATTGGTAGGACCATAAACCAATTGTCCATTAGTGGATCAATCCAACTGTTAATACAAACAACATGGAGACTTAAGGAATTAGAAACTCAAATGTGGAAGTAAGCTTCTTAAGAAAATTCCTAACAAGTTTCATGAAGGAAGTTTTGTCTAATTCGAGCTGGAATTGATGCTATAAGTGTTGGAAATTGAAGGAAAACAAGAAGGAACATGCGCCTAAAGAGGGACCATGCATCCTAGAATGGACCATGCATCCAAAGAGAGACCATGCGTCCAAGAAGGGACCATGTGGCCAACTACATGGAGTATGTGTTAGCCTAAGGAATACTCAAGGCCTAAAATGATAGGAAGGGAGCTAATTAAGTGTGAGTGGCTTCTAACACTTAAAGTATTTCGAAGTGTATGCTTTTACTATTTTTCAAGCTTTAGCATGTTTGAAATGACTAAGTATAGTATGTTTCATAGATGAACTCAAAAGCACGTTTTAGAAGAGTAGTACTTAAAACATGTTTAAGTTTTCCTAAAGGCTAGAGTTGAACACATGAGAGTTATATGGAGACTAAGTATCAAACTCATGTTTTATTTATGACATCAAAGTTTTAAAGGAAGTTAAATCATGAATTTCTTAACAAAGCTAGATGATGTTTTACCTAAAGGCATGCCTTAGTATCAAACATCATGTTAACGCAAGGTTTGAAATTATATGAGTTTGATGTTCTCAAAGCATACTAAACAATGAGTTAGTCTTTCATAAGATTTTGTTCTTCAATATCTTTAAAGTATGTTTTTGTAGAAATATTTCTTACTTGAATTAGAAGCTCATATGTTTCCAAATACGTTTAAATGCATCAATGGTTTCAAAGGAAAGTTCATGAACCATGAGTTATGCAATATTTAAATATGATTTGAAAGGCATAAATATTCCCTACATAAGCATTTCTTAAATGACTTCGCTATTTATATGCTTTTAGTGGAACTGTGATGAGATCTATAACTTAGGTGAAAAGTTTTATAATGATGATGATATTAAAGAAACCTGATACTAAAGGACTAGAAGAAGGTATCTGGGTCCCCTGATACCTAAGGTATGACGGTATCCAGGGTATATGAGTAGTCACTTGCATGTAGGTATTATCGACGTTGGTTGTGTTAAGATTACTCCACACCAACTAAGGACTTTGAAGTTGAGTGACTGAGCAAAAGGGCTAAGGATTTACGAATGGGTGAGGTTTTTGTGAAATGATAACAGAGTTTTCAGGATTTTATGCATTATGATGATTTATATATTTTATGACGTAATCATTTCTAAACCCTAAGCTTTTGGAGGATTATACGTCTTTTTAAAAGGAAAATTATACTTTGAGTTATTTGAATATTTGAGTATGGATCTGGAAAGTAAGTTTATCAAAATGCATTGCTATATGATTTTATTTGCTATACATTTCAAAGAGTTTTCTAAGTTTAAGCTGGACGAGAATGCTAATGATTTAGAGAGTTGCTTGAAAAATAGATAGTAAGAGCTTATGTTCTTAAATATGCCACTCATTAGGCTCCCCAACTCACGCTTTTCAATGTTTTATTTCCCCTCCTCCCCTGCCCCCCCAAATAGCAAGAGAGTTCCAGAATTCCAGGTTTGTAGGTTGCTTGACAAGAATGGTCTAGTTTACCACCGTCGTAAAGTGTTTGTTAGTCAGGTGTGGACATGAAAGTGGTTGATAATTGGATAGTCCTTACTGTTGGGGTTTGGCCCTAAAGTCTCGTGTCTTATAGTTTGTAAACAATGGTGTACGAACACTTGTGATGTATAATATAAATGATATTTACTTCACTACTTGACTTTGCACATTTAGATATTTAATATCACTAGTTATCTGTATGTAACTTAAGCATGTATGTGGTGACATACAAGTGGATCATAACTTAAGTGATAACCAAAATGGTCTGTAGTATATGGATATAGGAGAGAAACCTTATCCAGGCAACGCTATGGATGCGGTCTGCTTTGTGGAATGGTCACAAGTGTTGTGACTTGTCACAGATGGTCTGATCTTGATCATTCGTGTAGGGGACATGCGAGTGGGGGCATCCTATACAAAGAGTTTATATAAGACCTGACCACGAAGTGTTAACGTCTCATTATATAACACCGTTCATGACTAAGACTTCACTTCATTAGGATAACCATAGGTAACATGACCTCAATCCTGAGTGAGTCGGGAACTCTTGCTATTGAGGGCGATCCTTTGATCTGCATGGGTGCGAGTGGCCAGAACGCTGATTCAAACCTACCATTTTAGGGATTCGTTTGATTTGGGAGCTGGGAACTCATCTTCACAAGATGAAGTTCACTTCTTCCCCAAAGTAGGGGTAAGTAGATAGATTGCTCTTTTAAGGGCTGACCCCGGAGCTTGAACGATGTGGTGCCACACACCTTCTCATGGCCCAAGAGGTGTTCACACATAGTAGGACTATGTTGTATTGTTCATTAGAGTGATCGGTGGTACTTAAGGAGGAAGATGTAATTACAGGGGCAAAACGGTAAATTGGTCTGCTGTAATTACGAGCATCTATGAAGGGTCATCGTACTGATGATTGGTTATATCCAATGGGCATAGAAATATATATATGGCAAGAAGAGTTCAACTGTCGGTCTTTAGTGGAATGCCTGGCAGTTAATGGATGGTGGATATCGTGACTAAAGAGTTTATTCAGTTGTTCACGCACCGTTGGAGCTTCGAGCCATAGGTCTATAAGGTCCCATTGGTAGCTTGGATACAAGTTGAGAATTAGTTTTTGGGTCAGTTTGAAATGTTCAAATTGACAAGAGGGAGTTCAATTATATATGATATAATTGAACGAGTTAATTAAATATGATATAATTAACTTTATGTATGAGATACATTAATTTGGAGGAAATTGGATATAAATATGATTTATATCTAGTATAGGAAAATATTATAATTAATATATGATATTAATTTATATGTTATGAATATGATAAGATCACATTCATTGGACAGTTATAAAGAAAATGGGAAGGTGCCTCTTTTGTTCTAAATAACGGATGGGTGCATTATAAATAGCAGATGGTGTATTAATCTCGGCGTGCGCGGACATAGTGAAAAGATAGTGTCATCGTTTAGAAAATCAGTGCCTATACGATAATGACTGCACGATCGTTTACATGTATGATATTGCTAAGCGATCGCATACCGATTACACCGTCGCGCGCTATTATCTAAACGATCGTTTACCTTTTTCCTTTGTGATCATTTAGCTTTTGGTATTTACTAAACGATCGTATAGACGATCCCTTAGTTTTTCCTATGCGATTGTCGGACAATCGCTCACCCTTTTCCTACACGATCGTTTGTATGATTGATGACTTTTTCTTACACGATCGTTTAGATGGTCGCTTACTTTTCCTATACGATCGTATACTTCACCTAAATGATCAAACATCTTGTCTATGCGATAGACGACCGTATCCCCCATTTGCTTGATCGTTGTGTACGGTCTCTTTTCCTCCTTCCCTCTACCAAAGCTGAACAAACTCCACACTTTGGATTCTCACTCCAAGAATACTAAGGACTCTGAGTGGTGTTGTCTTCTCTGTTTCCTTCTGTTCGAGTGGTGATTGTTTGAGGTAGACGGTTGGGCTTCAGACTCGTTGTGAAGAAGAAATCTTCATCTGGTATGATTTCTTAATCTCTTTAGCATTATGAAAGTATGTTTGAATGTATATGCAATAATTCTATCAAAAGGAATTTGAAAGATCCGCATCCGCTCGTAGGTACTCTTGAATAAGAGTTTCTTCACATAAAGTTAAAGTCAGGGTTTAATCTGTAATAAAATATCTCTTGAGTGATGACATTGTAATTAGAGTATAATGTGATGTTAAGTTATGTTGAGTTTTGTGATAGATGATGTTTTGTAAGTTTAGTTGGCAGAAGATGTCATAAGAGGGTTGACATCTGCGGTCTCACATCTCTTTTTAGATTAGAAAGGTAATTTGGGAAGGGATGTGACAGTTGACCTTAGAGGGGTTCTAGCTCTCGTACAAGCACATGAAAAATTCTCGCTCAAGATGATTCCTTTGTTATTCTCTTACCATTGGAGTTAATTTGGGAGCCTTTTTATTTTCTAGGATTGTTAGAACCCAACCTTACACTATCGTGCTGCCTAGATCTAGTCAATCATCATCCAAGTTTGAATATTAGGATACACTGATTTTGTTGATACCTACATGTTTGATTTTCATATTATATATTTTATTTATATTACATGTTGCTTATTCATGTCATGTATTCAACGTCCACTAATTCAAGGTGCATATATTATATTCATTGTAAATATCTTTCTTGATCTCCTATTTTTTTCTCTAATCCTTAATTTTCTTTTTTTAAAAAAAAAAATCTCAACCATTTGTTCTTCATGGCCAATATTTTTCTTTTAATTTTCCCTATGTATATATCATTTCATACTTCATACAAAATTTCATTTGTTTATCTACAAAAATATTTCATTTCATAACTCATGCAAAATCACATTTTTTTCACTTCATTTTTTTGTTGTTTATTCACTAATAGTTAAATAGATTCATCTCTCACTTTTTTTTGTTAACCTTCATATCATTTATCTTTGTTTTAAAAATAAAAAATAAAAAATAAAAAAATGTTTTCTTTTCTATTTATGTTATGCATTTGAACATTTTGTTTATTTTAGCATTTTATATATCACATATGATTCCTCAAAATTTATTGTCTAGCATCATTAGATCGGGACAAAAAAATCTTTAAAAATAAAAACAAATATATGAATTGCATTCACATTCTTGCATCAAATTAATTTCATTGTTTTGTACTTCACTAAGTTATTAATTTCTCATTTATATCATTTTATGTGAAACCCAAATTTCAATCATCCTACTTAAGTAGGTGATTAAGATAATTAACTATGTCTAAGTTGAATCCTATGTTGAAGAAAAGGAAAATTTCTAAGTGTTGAATAGGTTTTCCTTGAGTAGCCTTGAGATAAGCCTTAACTAGTGAAAATTTGGCAAGTATGAAGTAAAAAAGAAACCACGTGTTAGGTGTTAGAAAATATTAACGCATGAGATAAGGCTGAGTAAGTAGAGGTTTAAAAAGAGATAAAGCATTGAAGTCGAGGGCAACCATGCGCTTGTGAGGTTGGACGCATGTTGGCCGAAGCATTGGCAAGAGGCATTGGCAAGAGTTGCTCATGTGTTGAAGCTACGTGATCGAGAGTGGAGAAAGCGAGAGAAGCTTGAGCGCAAGGCGCTGGACAGACGATCATATAAGCTATGTATGGGCCCTGAGTGATGCGCTAGACGATAAGACATCAGCACTGCACAATGGAGTTAAACGATAGGCGCAACAGCTATGCGATAGGCTATGCGCGAGATCGTTGAGAGTGAGATCATTGAGAGCGAGATCGTTGAGAGCGAGATGTTACTAAATGATTGAGCTACACGATGGGGCATAAGTGCTATGCGATGGGACTAGTCGATTGGCAATAGTGAGAGGGCTGGTTGTTAAGCGACAGCGAGAGATTCATTAGACGATGGTGCTGTGCGACTGCTCAATGGGCCAAACGATGGAGCGGTGCTGAGGCTTGCGTTTCGCAAGGCTGATGAGCTCACCCGGACAAGTGGCTATACCGAGAGAAGGTTTCAGGTTAAAGGTTGAGTTAGTAGGAGATAGACTAATAAAGTTTCATGCAAAGAGAGTCTTATGCATGAGAAAGACAACTCAAGAAGATGTATGGCATGAGAGTAGGTGAATGTCAAGGGAGTAGGTGGTGGCAAAACATGGTGCAAACACTCCAAAATAGGTGGTGTCTTGTGTTGAGGCTTAGTAAAGATGAAAATGATCATTTCTTTTGGTCTATAAATACCATTACAGAATGTCTCTTTAATTCATAAGCCAAATCCTCTTCAAAGAGCATAAGGAAGAGTGTTAGAAGGTATATTTAAAGGAGACTATGCATTGATCATGAAGTTCCAAGAAGAGAAGATATTGTCGGACAGTGAAGTTTGAAAGTAGCATCAATTTGGGACGAGGAGTTATCCTAGAATACTTGTGTGTTTTGAATGATTTGAAAGCCACCTGAAAGCTCTGTGAGTCTAGTATTCAAAATAGGTTGCCGGAGAAGAAGCTCCAAGGAATCGGGCTGGAAAGTGAAGAAAAAACAGAAGGGTCGAGCTATCAGATAAGCTTGAGCCAGTCTTGATGATTTGAGGATTCCGGCCAAAACATGAAGAGTTCTAAGCTAAGATTTTAAGATAAGCTTCCTGAGGCATTTTAGAGCATGTTTGTAGAAGGAAGTATCTCTAAATAAGGCTTAGAACTAGGGTAATCTAAGCTTGAAGTTGAATCTGGATTTTAGGGATCAAAAGAGAGCCGAGGTGACCAAGGAACTTCTAGAGAGAAAGGTTCCTACGTAACCAAGGTGAGTGGTAATTTTCTTTAAGTATTAAGCATACCTTTTAGAGTATAGAATATGTTTATGTTATGAATGAGTAATTAGCATGAGTATGTGAACGAGACGGTCAGAAGGTCAATAGACCTAGTTCCTAAGCCTCAAGTGGAACCTCACGGGATGGTCAGGGGACCGAGAGGTCTAGTTCTTGAGCCTATAGAAGGAACCTCGTGTGAGATGGTTAGAGGGCCGAAAGGCCTAGTTTCTAAGCCCATAAGCGAGAATTTATGTGCACATAGGAAACAACCAAAACGTAAAAGAGTAAGCGTTTATGATTAGTAATAGTTTAACTATCTACTGTGCGTGTAGATAGAGTTGAGACCAGACTCATTCAAGGCTGAAGTTTGAGTATTAAACTCGTATATATGATATGCTTATTTTTATTACGAGTTGAAATAAACTATAGAAGTTGCTTACACTCACTGAGCTTTGTGAAGCTCATCCTGTTCTTTCATGTTTTTCTTCCCAGGTAGCGAAAGGTTGGAGTTCCAAGGTACTGCTAAGGTCAAGGTCTACCACAGCCACAGTCACACTTTCGGTGTTTTAAAAGTTGTTTTTGTAAATTTTGTAGTTAAGTCTTGGAGTTGTATAAACGTTACACTGTTGTAATAAAATGGGTCTAATCAACCAGTTGTTGTTTATCTCCTTGACTTAAAGTTTACTGTGAGTAAAGAGATTTAGATGGGCAGTAGATATCACAAAAGGGTAGTATCTGTGGTCCCTCACACCTCTCCTCGGGCTCATGAGACGGGCTTGGGTGGGGTGTGACAACTTGGTATCAGAGCATAAGTTTTCGGGAAAGTTGAAGAATTAGTTAATACCAGCCTAGTATCAAAGCAAAGGTATACCTGGGGAAAGGTTGAGATTGAGTTGTTACTAGTTTAGTATCAAAGCATAAGTTTCTTGAAAACTGGAGGGTTGAGTTTAGAAAAACCTGAGGTTTAAGTTCAGTAAAACTAGAGGGAAGTGTGGTAAAGTAAAGGTTTAAAGAAAAACCTAGGAATTTAGTCAAAGTGAGACTAGGAGGAATAGCGGAAGTGGCAGGACCTAGCAGGCAACCAGAGCTGGAACTCACAACGCTACCTAAAGATAAGCCATAACTAGTGAAAATTTGAGATAAGCCTTGACTAGTGAAAATTTGGCTAAGTATGAAGTCAAAAAGAAACCATGCGTTAGGTATTAGGAAACATTAACGCATGTGATAAGGCTGAGTAAGTAAATGTTTAAAAAGAGATAAAACATTGAAGTCGAGAGCAACCATGCACTTATGAGGTTGGACACATGTTGGCCGAAGAATTTGCAAGAGGCGTTGCCAAGAGTTGTTCATGCATTCAGGCTGCACGAGCGAGAGAAGATTGAGCGCAAGGCGCCGGACAGACAATCGTATAAGCTATGTATGGGCGATGAGTGATGTGCTAGACGATAAGGCGTCAGTGCTACATGATGGAGCTAAACGATAGGCGCAACAACTATGCGATAAGCTATGCATGAGATCGTTGAGAGCGAGATGTTACTAAACAATTGAGCTACACGATGGGGCATAAGTGCTATGCGATGGGACTAGACGATTGGCAATAGCGAGAGGATGGTTATTAAGCGACAACGAGAGATTCATTAGATGATGGTGTTGTGCGATAAAGTGAAAAAGCTGTACGATGGGCTAAACGATGGAGCGGTGCTGAGGTTTGCATTACGCAAGGCTGATGAGCTCACCCGGACAAATGGCTATAACGAGAGAAGGTTGAAGCTTGAGTTAGTAGGAGTCGAACAAATAAAGTTTCATGCAAAGAGAGTCTTATGCATGAGAAAGACAACTCAAGCAGGTGAGTGGCATAAGAGTAGGTGAATGGCACAGGGAGTAGGTGGTGGCAAAACATGGTGTAAACATTCCAAAATAGGAGGTATCTTGCGTTGAGGCTTAGTAAAGATGAAAAGGATCATTTCCTTTGGCCTATAAATACCACCATAGAATGTCTCTTTAATTCATAAGCTAAATCCTCTTCAAAGAGCGCAAGGAAGAGTGTTAGAAGGTAGATTTAAAAGAGACTATGCGTCGATCATGAAGTTCCAAGGGGAGGAGATGTTGTTGGACAGTGAAGTCTGGAAATAGCATCAACTTGGGATGAAGAGTTCTCCCAAAATACTCGTGCGTTTTGAATGCTTTCAAAGCCACCTGAAATCTCTAAGAGTCTAGTTTTCAAGGTAGGGCTTCGGGAGAAAAAACTCTAAGGAATCGGGCTGGAAAGTGAAGAAAAGACAGAAGGCTTGAGCTATTGGGTAAGCTTGAGCTAGTCTTGATGATTTGAGGATTCCAGCCAAAACACAAGGATTATAAGCTAAGATTTTAAGGTAAGCTTCCTGAGACATTTTAGAGCATGTTTGTAGAAGAAAGTATCTTGAAATAAGGCTTAAAACTATGGGTAATTGGAGCTTGAAATTGAATATGGATTTTAGGGTTTAAAGGAGAGCCAAGGTGACTAAGGAACTTTTAGGGAGAAAGGTTCCTACGTACATATATGATATGTTTATTTTTATTTTGAGTTGAGATAAACTCTAGAAGTTGCTTACCACTCACTTAGCTTTGTAAAGCTCATCCTTTTCTTTCATGTTTTTCTTCCTAGGTAGCGAAAGATGGGGAGTTCCAGGGTGCTACTAAGGTCAAGGTCTACCACAGCCACAGTCACATTTCCAGGGTTTTAAGAGTTTTTGTTGTAAACTTTGTAGTTAAGTCTTGGAGTTGTATCAACGTTACACTATTTAATAAAATGGGTCTAATCAACCAGTTGTTGTGTATCTCCTTGACTTAAAGTTTACTGATGGGCAGTAGGTATCACAAAAGTGTGGTATCTACAGTCCTTCACACCTCTCCTCGGACTTAGGAGGTGGGCTCAGGTGGGGTGTGACATTTTAGCATATGCACACACATTTTTTTTTTTAAAAAAAAAAAGCTATAAACAATGGAATAAGTAGTTGTATTCATATAATGCATATAATTTTTTTTTTATGATTCATACATCATTGTGCTATTAACTTCCTTTTGGTCTTCACATAAATTGAGTTAAAAAGTACAAAAAAAAAAAAAAAAAAAACATAAATTAATAGTTGCATCTATATGCCATGTATCAATACATGTTTTTTATAATTAATAAAAATAATAAATTTGGTCATAGTATCATTTATTTTGCATCATTTTCAAAAAGTATCTACACCTTCATTTGATTGACTAACAAGTTTCCGTCGAATTGAATGTCTCATAAGGAAAGTTTTTGTTTTCAAATAACTTCAAATCATATTAGTCTAGGAGTTTTACATTCTTGTTTGTTGCATTCATTTCATTCATCAATGGTTTCATGCATCATATAGTTCATGTAGTCGGTTCCATACAATACATTTACATGCATTGAGATAATTTTACACTTTGGGATAAATACTAAGATTTTATCGTTCTCAACCCTTTTGTGGTCCTATAGTTCACCAAGTTATTGAATGCATCACAGGAACATGTTCATAATTTTTTTTTTTCAAATAACTTCCTAGCATATTAGTCTAGGAATATTATGTTACTTTTTTTATGCATCTATTTTATTCATTAATGGTTTCATGCATTATATTGTTCTTAAAGTCAGTTCTATGCACTAAATTTATATGCATTGAGATAACTTTGCATTTTTAAATAATACCAAGATTTAATCTTTCTCAATCATTTTGTGGTCCTACTTCACCAAGCTTTTAAAAATTAGTATTTTCTTGATATCTTGAGCAAGGATTCATAACATACAATTTTTTTAAAAAAATAGAAAATTTCTCCATAATTTTGTCAAAATAAGTTATTTGGTTTATTCTCATCATCCTTATTAATTAAAAATATTATTAAAGTCATAAACAAAGGATGAGTCATTCCGTAATGTGAGAAAAAAAAATAAAAAAAAAAAAAGAAAAGAAAAGAAAGAAAGAAAGAACGAACGAAATAAAGAAATAAAAAGGTTGAAAGAGGCCATATGAATGTCTTTATTTAAGTGCAAACAATGATAAATATTCAAGGTCTCAACCATTTTCAAGAATCTTGGTGCATACCACATTATGCTAGCTTTCAAGCTATCTTAACTTAGTTGACTTACTATACATTTACCAAGTTATCATAGAACCAACCAATGAATTAGTCTAACTTTGAGGCTAAATTCCTTTAATTGCTCACTTTATATATTATTAGGAAAACTTGGAAAGTAATGAAATGATGTTAAACTTTATAATGTTAATTGCTCAATAGCTTAATACTTGTATTTTGTTACATATCCAGTATCTTGACTCTATATCATTGAATCCTTGTCTAATTTGTTTCCCTCACATCCTTGTTTCATATCCTAATATATCATTTTCTTTCCTCTTTTTCGATAAATTTTGGATAATGATTTTAAGAACTTGATAAGTAGTAACTCAAGAAGTAATCTTATTATCCTTGTCATTTTCATTGAGTTTGCTCAAGATACAACTTTATCAAGATTCAATGGAGCACTAAGCATAGATGGATATTTTTAAGATGTCATAAAAGGGATCTTAGAGTTACTCATATGTTAAGGTCATGACAACACTCATATTGTAACTGAAGCAACCAGTGTAAATAAATTGATCGTTATTTTGAGAAACTCTAGAGACAAATCAAAGTTGCACAAGATCATCAAGTTAGAGCATGATTGTAACAAGATTCATCACACTAGGGCAAAATAACAGCGAGAGATTCATCAAATTAAAATTATCAAATTGGCAAAGTCATCAAGCTCATTGGGTTAAATTACCATCATCATTTTTCGCATAAAAGATTACACAAACTCGGGTAATGTAGCACTAGCAGCGAGAGATTCATCAAGTTGAAAATCATCAAATTGACAAAGTCATCAAGCTCATTGGTAAAGTTACCATCATCTTTTTTCATACAAAAGATCCCACAAACTGGAAAAAAGTAGTAGCAGAGATTCATCAAGTTGGAAAAATCATCAAACTGGTAGAGTCATCAAGCTCAATGGGTAAATTGTCATAATCATTTTTCGTACAAAAGATCTCACAAACTAGGGCAAACACCAGAGGAAGCAAGAGCCCACCTTTTTGTCAACAATTGAAGGTCAAGGCTAATCAATGAAGCCGAACATCTTGAGAAAAAAATCGCATTATTGAAGATTATATCTTAAGTCAACTCAGAGAAGTTAACGAGATATACAGATAAAATCTTGAGAAACGACTACTTACCCTTATAATTATTATCCAAAAAAAAGGAAATTAGAGTATTTCTTCCCCTTTAATTTCATATTCTTATTTATTTATTTATTTTGTAATGAAAATAATATCAACCTCTTATTGTTCAGGAGCTTAATTATTAAGTTTCACACTACAACAAATATGACTTATTATAGCTCTTGAACATAGCCTTTTTAAAAATAGGCTATAGAAACTCTAAAAAAAAGGGAGCAATTTTAAAAATCAAAATTTGGAGGTGCGCTCAAAATTTCGTAGTTGTCCGCCAAAACATGCAAAATTTTAGGGGTCGCGCGCACTTCACCCCTTCTTCAAACACACAAAACCCATATTTTTTTCTCTATTTCTCTTATTTCCTTTATTTTTCTCTCTTTCTCTTCTTTCTTTTCTTCTCTCTCCACACAAATTCCCAATCTTCTTTCTCTCAAATCTCAACCCTTATTTTCTCAAATCACAAATTTCAGCACTTAAAACCCATATCGTTCTCATTCCTCTCTCTATCATTCTTAACTCCACGCGAAGCCCTAAAATGTGCGCTCGCGTTCCACCGTCGATGACTGATTTTCCATCATCTCTGTCGGTTGCAACAACTTTGGTGAGTGTGATTTTCCTCTCTTTACCCATCCTTAGATCCATTTTCATTTTCTTTTTTATTTGATTTTGGATTTCCTTTTTGTGTTTTACCATTTGCAATTGATTACTGTTTGTGTTTGGTTGCTATTCGATTATAGTTTCTGCACTTGAAGGAGATTGAGCTAGCTAAATAGAATGCAATTATGTATTGGGTTTTGTTTCCTCTAATGGTTGATGATTCTATAACTCTAGTCTAAAAAATTTATGCAAGAACTCAATCCTCGATCCCCACTGTGAAGAACTCAATCTAGTCCAAAACTCGATCCAAGTATTGATCCGATCCTCGATTCAGTCCAGAACTCCCCCACTATGAAGGACTTGATGCTTGCCCAGATCTGCCGCAAAAAAAGAAGAAAAACCAACTTGATGCTCACCTGCAAAAAAATGTTTGTATAAATAGATGCAACATTTTCTCTTATGTATTGTTATTTTGCATCTATTGTGTGTTTCTTTACCTCTTTCATTTTAATAAGTTCGTTTATTCGAAAAAACTATTATTGATTACTTTGTTATCCTGTGTTGTGGAATTTAGATTCTTGATTTTAACATTCTTTTCTTTCTTCTCCTTTCAGTTGAGTAGTTTTTTTTACAGGTCAAGATGGTGGTATACAAATGATTTTTAATTTTGAAAGAGTAAGGTACGTGATTTGTTTTTGACTTATTAATTAAAGGAGTTTATATTTATTTAAGACAAGTTTGTGTAAGTTCTTAAATTTCACATATTCTGATTTTGATTTAAATTTGTGTGAGTAGGTGTTGTAATTAGTCACTTAGGATATGGATTTTGTTTACTGCATCTAATTGGCCTTAATAGATTATTTTTGGTTGATATTGTTACCCAAATATGTGGGAATTTGATTGCATCTTTAGTGTGTTGTTGTGGTGCTGAATTGATCAAGTTTTTGTTGTTTAGTTTGTTAAAAGTAATAAATATTTCTAGACTTCTTGATAATAAAAGTTGTGAAAAGTTGTATGTTTATATATTTTTAGAACTTTTTATGAATGTTAATTAATTCGTGGATTTGAAAGTTTTCTTAGTAGATAATCTATTTTAAAATGTGCATCAATCATGCTTCTGCGTTCAATCTATGCTTAGTAATTATACTCTTCCTTTGCTAATTTTCAAATTGTAATTTTTTTAAGGCAACGAAAGGGCTCTTATGGGACAACATTAAAAAAATAATTTTTTTGGAAGATTTTGGGATGAGGGGAATTCTAGGATTTCCAATGGAAAAGAAAGATCCCTTAGAGATGTTCTTAATTTATCTATCAATTTTCAATGCCTTTTTTGGTGTAAAAGTCCAAATTTTGTTGATAATGGTTCTCGTGATTTCCAATTCTTAAGTTTGGTCCAATATTACAGTGGATGATAGTGAGAAAGGAAGTCATCACAAGATTGACAATGAATGTAAAGCATCTCCATATATTACATATTATTCTGAATTTGTTTTTAACTTATTTATTAATTGTGCCTTTGTTTCTATTTTACTACTATTTTCATATGTTTAGAGTTCATGACCCACTTGTATAATATTGCCTAATTAGTGACATTTATTATTTCAATGATCTATGAAGTTTAATATCAACTTATCCTTCCTTACCAATGCTTATATATATTTATTACATTGAGAATAGCTAAAATGAATAACAGACTCATGAATTTAGAGGTAATTAAAGGTTTAAAAATTGTGTTTACGTAACTTTATTGATTATTAATGAATCACATATTTTTAGGTTGTTTTAAGAGTCAAAATGACAATTATGTTCTTTTTATATAGTTTTGACATTCAATTGTGATTTTGGAAACCAATCTAATGCTAATTCACTTTTTATTTAGGTAGATGAAGATCAAAGATGGAAGCTCAATTCCATGATGTTAATCCTCAAAACTTGATGAATTTTGTATTTTGTGAACCTTGTATGGTTGAAAAATACATTTGATGTATTTTTTGTATTATTGGATAATTTTTTTAGTTTATAATGTAAATTAATTACTAAATTTCAATAATGAAAGGAAGTCATTGTATTTAATGCATACATTGTGAATTATTTCACATGTCTATTTAACTTAAAACAAGTGTTTGTAATGTAAATGGACATAATTTCAATGTTATTTATTATAACATAAGATTAAAGCTATATATATATGATATAGTAGCCTTAAAAAAAGATTATCATATGTCAAATAAATAAGAAAAGGCTATTATATAATTAAGATAGCATTGAGAGCAAGCTATTATGTGTTAAAGATAGATTTAATAACTAATGATATTGGATGTTTTCATAGCCATATATATGCTATATCTCCATAATCTATTATAGCATCCATTATAGCTTTACAAAAAAACTATAAAAAGTCTCAAATTTTTAATAACATGAGCTGTTAGGACCTTTGAAAAAGGCTATGAAAGGTCTTTTATAGCCTTTTTCGTTAGCTATTGTATCCATTATTTTTTGTAGTATCATTCTCGTCAAATAAAAGCTTCTGTACTTTCTTATTTGCTAACTGCATTCTTAAACATAAGCTTAATGTCAAATTTGTTTTACCTAACATTTTTTTTTTTCAAAGGTTGAGTTTATGGGACGATTTAACTTAATAAAGCAATACTTTGATTTACTTTTTCGACTATCTAAAGTAATATATAGAAGACCTCTCCAAAATAGCCCACCAAATAAGCCTTACTTGCTTATCCTTATATTTCTCCCAGAGTTCTTTTCACATGAGCTCACCTATTTGATACAATTGAGATTATCCTTATATGGATCGCAAAACATTTATCGAATGTTCTCATAAAGCTTATTGGGGTTTAAATTATTCTAATACCTATCCTAAAATCATTTGCAATTAAGCTCACCTATCTGATACCATTAACATGATATAATCTTGTATAGACTCCAATACAACTTTTACATGAGCCCACCAAGCCTAATGAGTTGAAATCATCACTGAAATCACCCAAGACCATAAATAAATTTTCACTAAATGAAGGTATTCAAAAAAAAAAAAAAAAAAAGGAAAAAAAAACAGAAGAAAAGGGATAAACTGCTCACTTCTTATTACAAAGAAAAATTTTGTTTATCATGACTTCTATGTTAGATACTAATTAACAAGAAAGGTGAAAATAAACAATATGAACATTATGTTGACAAAAAGAATTTCTCAAAATTTTCTTTTAGAAATTTGAAGAATATTTTGTTCTTCATGCGAATATTATATTGTTAATTTATTTTATGTCAATATCTAATTATGGCTAAAAAGATTATTGCATTTGGTTAGTCGTACAAAAGTCTTGCATCATCTATACAAATATATGCACTAAGTACTACTTAGATTTTAATCAAGATCATTTGAAATTTCTAACATTCAACATGCATCATGAATCTCAGACATAAACTTCACTTACCATATGCATTTCATATGCTAGCATAGTCTTCACATGTATACTCATTATCATTCCAATACTAAAACCATGAGTTATGAATAAAAAGGTATTTTCCATTAATGTATATTGGGCAAATACAAGTGAAGATTTTTCTTTCACTTCAAGCCAATACGCAATTATAGCTTAAAAAGATGCCTGCATTTTGTTAATCATACCATAATCATCATTTATGCAAACACAATTCCTAAATTCCACTTACATTTTAGAAATCCTAGTCAAGATCATTTGAAAATTTTAAGCATCCAACATGCATCATGAATTTCTAACATACATTTGACTTTCCATATGCATTTCATATACTAGTATAGTCTTACATATATGTGCATTATCATTGCATTACTAGGAATCATGTGTGTTGTAAAGAATTTTTTTTTTTTTTTTTTATATCATTGCATACTAGGGCAAACACAAATACAAAGTGAGTAATTTATTTTGCATGCGTCATTCAATCATTCATTTTCATAGGTGGTCATGCTCATGAGTAATCCTTAAATTCATTAATAAAGTTCAAAATGAAAAATTGGATGTTTTATCTTTGCATCAAGTCATAATGTACAATAGTACTGTTTCAAGCTTTTAAAAATCATTTCATCATTTTTTTTTTATGAAATTCTTGAATCATGTGATGTTGTGTGCCTCTTGGAAAGAAAACAATCATCTTTTATTGATCATTGGATCATATCATTTTCACAAATGTCATGCTCATGAGAAAATAATTTTTTAATTGACATAGATGTGAATTAATACATTCATATCCTCAAAAGAGAAGTTACACTTTTTTAATCATTGCATCAAGTCATAACTTGCATGTCTCTCATGCTTTTTACACTCAAAATAATTTTTTTTTTTTAACTTTTCAAAGATCATTTCATCATGTTCTTTGTGAAGTTTTCGATCATGTTCTATTGTATACACTCACCGAAAATGTGCTATCTAGCTCCACTTAATTAGAGGTTGTCCTAGGATTTTATGGGTTTATTATGCTATTTTTTAAGTATCGAGCACTTAAGAAGTAGAATCGAGCATTTGGAGTCAAACGAGGTTAATTTGAAGCAATTTAGAGAAAAAATGAGCATCCGGGCTTCAAAGGAGAGAAAATAACCAAAATGCCCCTGACCCGAGCGTCGAAACCCTTTAAACAGGGTAGCTCTAAGCTCCAAGGAAGTGTTTTCAGATCGCTCATAGCATCACAACTCTATCGCTATGCTGAAAGGTAATAGCTGAAATGCAAGGCAGCGTTGTAACACTGCCATCAACATTGTGATGCTACAAATTCCAAACGCACGGTGCTTCGATGAGAGCGTTGCAATGTAACTATGAATTGTTGTTTCAGCTGTTCAGGTCAGTGAGTGACAATTTCTAACGTTTTCAACCATCTTCTACTTCGATTTCTCTCCACTTTTCTTTTATTTTCAGTTTGGGAATGTATCAAGATAATACCTTGGCCTTTACCATGTCGATTATGCGCTAAGGTACTCATTCTAGCTTGGGTTTGTTAGAGTTTTATGCTAATTTGATGTATTCGTGAGATTTCGAACAAGAGATTTGTGGTTTTTAGTTTCGATTCTGTTTATCTAATGTTTACGATTATTTCATTGGACACTTGGGAATTTATAATTATTGCTTTTTGATTGACATTGGATATGTGACATGTAATCTTTTGTTGATCAATTAAAAGCTATAGGTTAAGGTAGCTTGCAAATCACTTGGATGAGCATTGTTCTAACCAATCTAGGATCAAATCAATCGAATGTTTAATTAAAGTTGTTCCTTGTTGAATGTTCAACCTAACTTTGCCCTAGTTCTTAATGCAATTAGGTCAATTTGAATTTGGATGTTGCTCATTAGTTTAAATTGGACTAATTAGATGATTAGGTCGTATTAATTGGTTGTTCCAATTAATTTGGTTAGGTAATTTAATTGCATGCCTCTAGTAATGAGAACTTTGTGATCGAATGCATTGAATAGGTGAATTCCGTTAAAACTCAAGCTAGGCCTCTCAAACTGAATTCTCCTAATTTTATCTTATTTTATGCATTTTAATTTCTCGCAACCAAAACAATTTTCAAATCCCCCTTTTGGTTACCGTGGACTGAAAACACTTTGATAAAGAATTTCTAGTGCTCCCTGTGTTCAACCTAATCTTGCCACTAAAACTAGAAGTTTGTTGTGGTGGATACGGTTAAATTATTTTGTTCGAATTTAGGCGATGAAATCCGCTCTGACCAGCACACTCTACTCAAGATCGAGATTGAACTCTTGTTAAGAAAGGTCGACTCTAGTTTAATAAAATTAAACCTAATCCAAGATTATGGTTGAAGTCTACCTCAATTCTAGATTTATCGAATTTGACATGTTTTAGATTTGTTTTAAATTTGGTGAAGTATTCAACTCAAGATTGAATCTTACGCCGAGCCTGGTTCAATGAACCAAACCTTATCCAAAATTGAGGTAGGAATCTCATAATGCAATGTCAATTGTTTCTAGTTGAAGTATATGCCAAGTCGAGGTCTATCTTTTCCAATACCATGTCTTCACATTGGTTTTCAATTTTGATTAAATTCAACCTAATCCATGATTATGGTTGAAACTTGCACCAAGCGAAGGTCTAAATCAAACCTTATCCGAGATTTTTGTTGATTTCTTGCCTAGTAAGATCTTTTCTATTTTAGTTAAACTTAGCCCAATCCAAAATTATGGTTGGAACCTAGACTAAATTTAGGTTCGTTAAACCAAGCTTTATTCAACGTCAAGGTAGAAATCTCATCAATCAAGGTGAATTAATTTTAGTTGAAGCATATCCCAAGCCTAGGTCCATTAAATTCAACACATTCCAAGATTGAGGTTGAACTCTTCCAAAACATGGGCAGTTCCAAAACTTGGCTAGATTTTACTTTTGCCTTCTAGATTATTTCTTTTGATTAAGAGGTGCTTGTTTATGTATAGCCCTCAATGCATAACTTACTTATGCCACATGATGTTCGTCTTTCCTTGGCTTTTAATACCTTTGGTTGTGATGGTGCTTAATTTGTTTATCCTTTACTTACAGCTTGTTACTTTTCTTGTAACAATGATGGTTTCCTCCTAGCCTCAACACATACTTTAATTATGTCATGTGGTGTTCATTTATCTTTGGTTATTGAACCTTCTTTTTGCACAATAGTGTTTTTTGCCTCAAGTTGTCACTCAATCAAGCCAGTTCTATAACTAAGGTGAGGCCCAACCATGTTCGTTTATTTCGAACCTAGCCCTCGAGCTAAGGTCAAATTTTTCTCAAACTAACTCAAGCTCAATCCTAGAATTGAGGTCAAAGTCCGTTTATCAGGTCCAATATCTATCAAATCTATCCCTAGATCTAAGGTCGATGTCTTTTCAAATTTTAGTTAAATCAAGCTGAGTCCTAGAGCTCATGTCAAAGCCTGTATCTATCAGGTCCATTGTTTATCGAACCTAGCCCTAAAGCTAAGGTCGATGTCTTTTCAAATTTTGGTTAAATCGAACTCAGCTCTAGCACTGATGTCAAAGCTTGTATCTATCGAGTCCATTAGTTATCAAACCTAGCCCTAGAGGTAAGATCGATGACTTTTCAAATTTTGGTTAAATCGAACTCAGTTCTGAAGCTGATGTCGAAGCCTATGTCTATCAGGTCCATTATTTATCAAATCTAACCCTAGAGCTAAGGTTAATGTCTTTCAAATTTTGATTAAATTAAGCTCAACCCTAGATCTGAGGTCGAAGCTTGTGTCTATTAGATCCATTATTTATTGAACCTAGCCTTAGAGATGTTGTCGATGTCTTTTCAAATTTTAGTTAAAGCGAACTAAGTCTTGGAGCTGATGTCAAAGCCTATGTCTATCAGGTCCATTGTTTATCGAACCTAGCCCTACAACTAAGGTTAATGTTCTTTCAAATTTTGGTTAAATCGAACCCGTCCTATAGCTGAGATCAAAGACTATGTCTACCAGGTCCAATTTTTAGATAACCTAATCCTAAGTTGAGGTCAAAATCCTTACTCGAGTGATTTATCCACTTTCATTAGAAATAAAAATGTTGTAGCCTCAATACTTTATTTTCTCCATTGCCCGCCTTTTAATTCCCTAAAGATGTACAAAGGAGACAAGCTATAGATACTGTATTTTGTTCGACTTATTTTTATTTTTTGTTTAATTTATTCTCTTACTTTTATCATTGTTAAGACTTCATATAATAATAAGAAGACAAGAAAGATAAGGTTTGAATTTGATTAACTTGATTTGAAGTTGATTTTGTTTTAAAGAAATCAAACTTAAATTAACAAACATTAAATTTACCAAAGATCCCCCAATTGTTTCTACTTCTCTCTCCTCACCCTCTAATATCTCATGTACGTTATTCTCTACTTCCCTCCTTTCTAATTTCTCTGAACTACCTCTTCCCTATTTTCTCTCCACGTTTTCCTAACTTCTTCACCATTTTCCCACTTTTTTTCTCTTCCTTCACCCATAACCATCTCTCTTCTTTCTCCCACATTTAATGAATGTCTCTTCTTAACACTTTCTCTCAAATTTCACATAGTAAAAAAAATCTTTATCGCACTCCATTTTTCATTTCAGTTATACGTGTAATCTGTTGAGAAAATGAAGCGAGAAGACATTTCCACTAGATTAAAGATTTCAAAGCTATCTTTCTTTCTTATTTTCCTGTCAAAAATTAGGAGATGGAGTTGTTTATTGTTATTATGAATATTGATTTTTCTTTTCTTGGAATCATTAAATTATGTCTTCTGATTTAATATTAATTTTACAGAGAGAAAATTTACTATTTTTGTAGTTTAAATTGATATTTATTAAGTTTATTAGATTCGATTTGATTTGGTATTAATTTATTACTGTGTTGTAAACGAGGATTTATTTTCAACATTGTTATTATATTGATACTTAAACTCTAAATCATCATTTTACTTTATTCAAATTCTGCACATACGTATTTCACAACAATTAAATCTCAATTAATTCCAACATGTCTAAGGTTTAGAATATCGAAGACTACATTAAATTATTCACAACTTTTTAGATTAAAATTGGAGTAAGAATAAATATTTAGTTTTAGGGTGGAGTAGTGTTCTCTATATGAGTTTTTGTTAAAATTCCATAAATATATGAAATTTCTAACCAAAAATTAAAATTGAGAATTAGTAGTGTTACCTTTGTGAATTATTCTAATTCATAAGTACATGAAAATTCTCCTACAAATAAAATATATCTTTTTTTTTTTAAAAAAAAAAAGAGTTTGAGAAAAAATAATGTTTCTTTATGGGTATTATTGTTAAAATTCCATAAATACATGAAATTTCTCCATAATTTAAAATTCTAAAGTTGAAATCATTTTCATAAAATTAACAGTTTTAATTTCAATAATCAATGATAATTTTTAAAAATTAAACATGAGACTAAGTAGTGTTCTCTCCTTGGAATTTATTAATTCCTTACATGCATGAAATTTCTCACTAGACCCCGACGATGGAGATTAGAAACATCAAGGTTTGATGTTGCAATATTCTTGAGGTGTTGAAAATTATTTTAGGAATCTAAAATAAATTTCTAAATTTTCCTTAATGGCCCTGATGCTGCTCATAATTATTTTACATGTCTTATCTCATTATGTGAGCTAATAAACATGGGACATTTAAAAATAAAGGAAAATAACATTTTGTGGACCTTATTAATTTTATTCAATTGAATAAGAAAAGATAAAATTTGGTAACTGTTTTTTACGCGTGTTGTAGGGTGCTAACACTTTCCCTACACACAAATAACTCCCGAACTCACATCTGAATTTTCATAGACCAATATTTCTTTAGTTAGGTGACCAATATAATCACGCCTTTAATATGGTTGTGACAACTCCAAAACTCTTTATTTAAAGAGACCCATAAAAGAGGACATTGGCTGCTCCGTGTTGCGATCACGTTGTGATAATGAGATGACTTAACCTTTACATTGACTTCATTGAAGTTAAAGTCATTGTCATATTTGATGATAAGTTAAAATTAAAACTCATTAACTTCAAACGTAGTGGGAGAGTTATGAGATGATTAAACTTTCACAGTGAGTTACAAGAAAAATTTATCATACAAGATGATAAGAGTAGAGGAATGTTGACATGAAAAATATATCAAAGTCATAGATTTTGAGATACATTTTCTGAATATGTAGATTTTCTTAATGGGGTAAAACCCATAGGAAATGAATAATTCTACAAAACAACAAATCTATGTACTCCAATTCAATCTAGATTTATAAAATTTATTGATGAATTAAAACCTATAGGATATGAATGATCTACAAGAGAGACATGAAAGTATAAATAACAAAATATAGATCTACAAAGTAAAACTCATGGCAATAGGTGAAACTAATGAGAAATTAGAATGTGGGTCAATTTTCTCATCTTTTGCCACAATGGAGTTTTTTTAAGCATTATTTGATTCATTATTAAATAAGAGATATGTAAAATGAATAATAAAATTCTTTTATGAAAAGAAACTTAGCATCTACACATATCTACAGGTTTTTTTCAAAAATCAAAAGCAAGATATTTGCACAATTGTATATGTTTATTTGAGAAATGAATTACATAATTAGAATCAATGAATATAGGGTTTGATAAAAGTATCATAACCCAAGACTTTGAATCAATAATAATTGTCTTGTACAGACAAGAAAATTATTAAATGCTATGTGGGTATTTGTTGGGTTGTATGTCTTAAAACTCACAGTCTGTAAAATTAAATATATTTTATTTGCAATAAAGATGTTATTGAGATTTATTCAATAAAACTATTATTGAATATGAAAATTGCACTTTTAAGAACTAAATCCAATAAACTAAGATCTGTAGCTTACATGAGTACTTGGACTTTATGTGGAGACATAAAAATGGATCAAGTTCAAGTAAATAGTCAAAACGGTTTATAGGATATGGATAGGGCTAAGTACCTTATTCTGGGGATGCTATTGGATGCGACTCACTTTGTACTTAGTACAAACGATGTAATCCTGAATCGTTCATGTGGAGACATGCGAGTGGAGGCATCATGTGCAAAGATTTCGTATAAGACCAGACCAAGAAATAAGACACTCTTACTTTATAACGCTATTTATTGTTTAAGACTGACTATTTCCAAATGATGATCTAGTTAACTTGACCTTAATCTTGAGCTAATTATGAACTCCTGTTAATTTGTGATTATTCTTAGATTTGGATGGGTGAGGGTTGACTCAACAACATCGGCTCAATAAGCTCTCATTTTAGGGGTAAGACCGAGTAGATAGCTAGGGACATAGGGTGCAAGACAAGATTCACTCCTACCTGCATTTAGGGATAGTGGAAAGGTTGTTCCCTTAAATATTGACTTCAAGCCTTGAACAAGGAGTCCCACCCTCTCATTGGCTTGAGAGGGACTCAGTTTGGTGATTGGATCACAAACAAAATATTCATCAGAGGATCAGTAGAACTTAAAGAGCAAGATGTAATCTCGAGGGTAAAACAACTTTTGACTCAACCATTATTATGAATAATCGGTGAAGGGTTAACTTACTAATCATGGTTAAATCAAGTAGACAGAAATATATTTATAGTGAGGAGAGTGTAGCTATGGGCTTTAGTAGAATCACCTGGTAGTTAACGAATGTTGATTAATTCAGTTTAAAGAGTTTAACCAATTAATCTCGAATCATTGGAGCTTATGATCTGTAGGTCTATTAGGTCCCTCTACTAGCTTACAATAGATTAAACCTTAAAATAGTGTGATGAGTAAATGTGAAATGTCCAAATTTGAATTAAGGGAATCGGTAATTATATATGATATAATTATATGTTTAGTTATCAAATTAAACGAAATTGTAGAATTAGATAATATTTAAATATTATTTAAATACTAATTGGTGTTTAATTAATTTAATATTTGATATTAAATTAATAAATTAATTATTAAGAATTAAATTTATACAAAATTAATTATGGAATTATTTTTGTTTAAAAATTAAAGAATTTTATATAATATTAATCATTGAATTAATATTTTATATAAAATTATAATTTCATTTTTTAATTTTGAAATTTTGATTTCAAAATTTAGAAAATTGAATTATGAATCCAATTTAAAATTGAAAGTTAGTTTTAGTGGGTTTTTCCTACTTTAGACACTAAATTCCCACTAAGACTTAAGTTGTTTTGGTGTCATTTATTCATGCATTCTGAATGCATATGAAGATGAATCAAAAGTGAAATCAATTTACTGAGAATTGATTGATTCATTTTGGTTTTTTAGAAGAACAAGGGGTTGTTATCATGTTCCTCTCCAAGCACTAGAAATTCTCTCCAATCTTCCTTAATTTAAACTCATTTTGGATCCCACAATTCCATCCAAGGACCTAGAGAATAATGGGAAGATCAAGTGATAGTCTACAAGGTGTTGTTAGGGTAAATTTTAGAAATCCTACTTCAATGTTTTGAACTTGCATGTTTCTTTGCTAAAATTGATGGAATTAGAGTACTTAAGATCCTAATTGCTTTTGCTTGTTGATTGTCAAAACCAACAGTATTGTCATATTTTATATTGATGTCTTATTACTCATTGTATATGAAGTAAAAGTTCAATGTAACACAAAAGTTTGATTACCTAACCAAATTCAAATGAGTGGTTTGAAATGACTTAGTATATTATATATTCATATAGATATTTAAGGACATAATGTTAAACTTGTCTCAAGCATCTTACATTTATAAAAGTGTTGCCAAATACTCAATACATAACTTCAAAAAGAATGATAGTGTATCATTTTAAAGTGAAATTCATAAAGTTTAAGGGAGAGTGTCCTAAGACTCCTCAACTGTTGAGGACAAATGATTAATTGTCTTCTCTTAGTACAAGATGATTAATATTCAAATGAGACTTAACATTTATGTATACAATTAGTTAGTTATATCGATCAAATCAATGGTATGACCATTGAGTATAAAATGATAAATTTTCTCATGATATCTATGAATAATGAGAAATTTATGTGTATATAGTCAAAGATTCCATCTTTTACAAGATATACTAAATCTTACAGAGATATAGAGAAATCTATGTTGAGATTAAGTTATCCTAAATGGTGCGAAATGACATACAAAAATATTTGATTTACTTGTAAAGCAATAAAAATATTTTGTGTAGCCATAAGATATCCTTATAGATCTAAAAAATTGTTTCATATGTGAATTGGTACATCACATTTTATTAGATAATAGTTGTGCAAAGACCGAAACCAAGGATATTAATAAACCCCGATTTATAAGGTAAAGACAAATTAAGAGAAAGCATCATGGTGGTGACTAAGATGTCATTTTATGACGTACAATTTGATTTGTACAAAAAGACACTCTACGCTAAAGTGTATGAGAGTCACCTAGAACGTCTAGAATTATGAGACATGTCTCTTCACCGCTAGGAAAAGTAGGAGAACATATTGGGTATAGAGTATGCCTTAGGATATATGTCTCACTAGCTTTAGTGCAAGTGGGAGATTATTGAGATTGATGCCCTAAAGTCTCGTAATTAATTAATTATTTGATATAGTATTTAATTTAACTACTAAATATGCAATAATAAATTATCCATTACAGTAAAAATCCAAGGTTATTTTATGAGACTTGAACAAGGTGTAGTTGACATACAAGAGGATCATATTCAAGTAATAACCTACAGAGTCTCTAGTATATAGATAAGGTGGGGTGTCTTATCCTGATAACATTATGGATACAACTCACTTTTAATCTTTACAAACAATGTGATCTAAATCGTTCATATAAAGACATGCGAGTGAGAGTATCCTATATAAAAAGTTCGTATAAGACTAACCTGGGAAATAATTAATCTCTCTTTATAACACTGATGACTGAAGAGATTAATATTTCACAAGATTACCATATGTAACTCGATCTCAATCTTGAATGAGTTATGAACTTTTGCATATGAGAGCTTATCCTTTGATTTGTATGGGTGAGAATAGTCCAAGTCACCAATTCAATAAGCTTACCATTTTGGAGACTTAACCGAGTGAAGGGTTGGGAAAATAACAACACAAGATGAGATCCTTATTTGGAAGGGAGAAATTTGTGAGAGAGAACTTGAGGAAGAAGATGAAGTTTTCTTAATGTGAAAGTGTGAATGAAACTGTTGGAGAAGAAGTTACACCTTGATATTGACCTATCCAAACACCATCCGTTAGGGGGGGACACGCCAAAGGTGCCTCAAGGCCGAGGGTAGATCTCCCAGTGAAAATGAAGCATCAAATGCCCAAGTACCTCCCACTAAATGTTCTACCTAGGGGTTTATTAACCTAGACTATCCGACTACTAATAATGATCTAAGCCATTTATTAAGTTTCCTCAAAAACAACTTTTGTCTTTGAAATTAAAAAAAACAAAAAAAAACCAAGTAGTCACATTAAACTCTTTAATGGACTGGCCTTAATTTGCATGCATGCATCAAATCTATCTAAATTACCTTTCCAGGTAGGTTCGTAGGTAGGGATGTTCCGTTGCCGTCATCTTAAATATCCCAGCCTAGATAGAACCCGCCTTAGACAAAAGGTCTATTATAGATAGATTTGCTACATATTAAACTTTTACTAATTATTTTAGTTCTAATTTCATTGTATAACCATTTATAAAATAAATAATTAAAACACACATGCCACATAACGAAGTATTTATAAACCTTATAAATATTACGTTAAATAAATAAAGCATACATAAATGTAACCCTTATATTATATGATGTATGAGCATGCACTTATGTAAATTAAATCATGCTTCACTAAATCATAACACTTATAAAAAAGAGAAAATGCATGACTTAAGGTGGGATTTATCTATATGTGCATACCATATGACAAAAAATATACATCATATGTATAAACCATGGATAAATGGACCGGGATGAACCAAAACAAAAATGGAATGAGAAAACAATCTATTTACATAATTCAGCTGAGCAAACCGGTTCACAAGCGAACCGGGTCTTGAACCACCGGGCGAAGCCCCCATCGTTTAGTAAATGCCTCAAGGTAAACGATCATGTAGCGCACACTAGACGATGGCATAAAAGCTAAACGATCGCATAGACAATAATGAAGTCGTGAAGCCTGATCGTCTAGATGATCGTTTAGCACACGAAAGGTAAACGATTTACCATGCAATTACTCTGCGATCGTATAGTCAGTAACTAAGCGATGAGGCTTGCTGAGCTATACGATCGTCTAATGTGCGCACGTGTTAAACGACAGCCGAGCATCCGATACTTAGCGATCATCTACCTCATCGTCTACACGACTCGACCAACACTTGATCGTCTTCTTCCACGAAGAAAAGCATCCCTTGCTCCGAACTTCATCACGAACAACTCAAGACCCAAACTAATTTTGAATTTACAGACTCGAAAGCAATTAATTGTGCCCAAAAAATGCAGGGGCCTTAATAATTGAGTTAATTAGAGAATTCAACAAACCGAGGTTACATCCCAGAAATTTCCATTAATCCACACATCCACAAACGAATTAACAATTAAAACAAAGAGTAGACATGCTATACCCACCGTGAATGTAAATGAAATTCTTTTGCAGCAATGAATTGGAATATCAGAAATTGAGTGCTCTAATACCAATTGAAGGAACTCTTATTCAAGAGTACCTACGAGCAGAATCGTATCTTTCCAATTCATTGTGACAGAATTACCACATATACATTCAAACATACTAATATGCATTCATGATGCTAAAGAGATCAAGAGATCATACCAGTTGAAGATTTTTTCTCCACAGCGAATCTAAAACCCAACCATCTACCTCGAATAATCACCACTCGAACAAAAGGAAACGGAGATGACACCACCACTCAGAGCCCTCAGTATTCTTGGAGTGAGAATCCAAAGTGTGGGCTTTGTTCAGATTTAGTAGAGAGAAGGAAGAAGAGAGACCGTACACAACGATCAAGCAAGTGGGAGATGAGGTCGTCTATCGCATAGACAAGATGCTTGATCGTTTATGTGAAGTATACGATCGTGTAGGAAAAAGTAAGCGATCGTCCAAACGATCGTGTAGGAAAAGAGTGAGCGATCGTCTAAACGATCGTGTAGGAAAAACTAAGCGATCTTCTATACGATCATTTAGTAAATAGCGGGAGCTAAACAATCACTTAGGAAAAAGGTAAATGATCATTTAGTAAATAGCACGTGAAGATGTAATCGGTAAACGATCGCTTAGCAATATCGTATATGTAAGCGATCGTATAGGCACTGATTTTCTAAGCGATGGCACTCTCTTTAACACAATGTCCGCGTATCTCATGCTTAACACACCTTCAGCTATTTATGCATCTCAAAGTGATTTTTCAGTACACTCATCCATTATTAAAATAGAAGAGACGCCGTCCCATTTCCTTTATAACCGTCCAATGAATGTGATCTCATCATATTCATAACATATAAATTAATATCATATATTAATTATAATATTTTTCTCTACTAGATATAAATTATATTTATATCTAATTTTCTCCAAATTAATGTATCTCATACATAAAGTTAATTATATCATATTTAATTAACTCGTTCAATTATATCTTATATAATCGAACTCCCTCTTGTCAATTTGAACATTTCAAACTGACCCAAAAACTGACTCTCAACTTGTATCCAAGCTACGAAGGGGACCTTATGAACCTATGGCTCGAAGCTCCAACGATACGTGAATAGCTGACTAAACTCTTTAGCCATGATATCCACCGTCCGTTAACTATCAGGCATTCTATTAAAGACCGACAGTTGAACTCTTCTTGCCATATATATATTTCTATGCCCATTAGATATAACCAATCATCAATACGATGACCCTTCATAGATACTCATAATTACACAGGCCAATTTACCATTTTTCCCCTGTAATTACATCTTCCTTCTTAAGTACCACTGATCCCTCTAATGAACAATACAACATAGTCCTACTATGTGTGAAACCTCTCGGGCCATGAGAAGTTGCGTGGCACCACATCGTTCAAGCCCTCGGATCAGCCCTTAAGAGAGCAATCTATCTACTTACCCCTACTTTGGGGAAAGAGTGAACTCTATCTTGTGAAGATGAGTTCCTAGCTCCTAAATCAGACGAATCCCCAAAATGGTAGGTTTGAGTCGGCGCTCTGACCACTCGCACCCATGTAAATCAAAGGATCGCCCTCAATGGCAGGATTTCCCAACTCACTCAAGATTGAGGTCATGATACCTATGGTCATCCTAAAGAAGTGAAGTCTCAGTCATGAACGAAGTTATATGATAAGACATTAACACTTCGAGGTCAGGTCTTATACAAACTCTTTGTATAGGACGCCCCCGCTCGCATGTCCACTACACGAATGATCAAAATCAGACCATCTGTGACAAGTCACAATATTTATAACAATTCCACAAAGTGGGTCGCGTCTGTAGTGTTACCAGGATAAGGTTTCCCTCCTATATCCATATACTACAGACTATTTTGGTGGTCACTTAAGACATGATTCACTTGTATGTCACTACATACATGCTTAAGTTACATAAAGACAACCAGGGATAGTAAGTTTATTGGTTTGTGGTAAAATAAAAAACATCTAAATGTGCAAAGTCAATAAATGAAGTAAATATCATGTATATTATACATCACAAGTGTTCGTAAAAAGTTGTTTACAAACTACAGGACATGAAACTTTAGGGCACAAAACCCAACACCAACTCTCGATCCCCGGTACACCTCAGCAAAATGGTGTATTAGAAAGGAGAAACAACACCTTGTTGGACACGGTTCGGTCTATGATGAGTTATGCTTCTATTCCAGACTCGTTTTGGGGTTTTGTAGTGGAGACTACTTGTTATATTCTGAACAACATTCCCTCAAAAAGTGTTTCTGGAACACCTTTTGAGTTGTGGAGAGGCCGTAAAGATTATTTATGCCACTTCAAGATTTGGGGGTGTCCAACACATGTGCTTATGACTCGAAGAAGCTAGAACCGCATTCAAAAGTTTGCCTCTTTGTAGGCTACCCCAAGGAAACGAGGGGTGGATACTTCTATGACCGAGTGAGAACAAAGTGTTTGTTTCTAAAAATGCTATCTTCTTGGAAGAAGACTACATTAGGGATCATAAGCCACGAAGCAAGCTTGTTTTACGTGAGTTTTATAGTGAGACTGAGACTACTGAGGGTTCAACAAGAGTTATTGAATAGGTCGACAGATCAACAAGAGTTGTTGAGGTCGGTGCATCTAGTTAACCAGCTCAAGAGTTGAGACTGCTTCGATGTAGTGGGAGGGTTATAAACCAACTGGATCGCTACATGGGTTTGACTAAAGCCCAGAGCATCATTTCTAATGATAGGGTCGAGGATCCGTTGTCTTTAAAGAAAGAGATGAAGGATGTTGACAAGGATGAATGGATTAAAGTCATGAACTAGGAGATGTAATCTATGTACATCAATAATGTCTGGGAGCTTATGGATCCACTGGATGGGGTAAGACCTATTGGGTGTAAGTGGATCTATAAGCAAAAGAGAGGTGTAGATGGAAAGGTGCAAACCTTTAAGGCTCGACTCGTGGCAAAGGGTTATACCCAGGTTGAGGGAGTTGACTATGAGAAAACTTTCTCACTTGTTGTCATGCTCAAGTCTATTAGGATACTCATGTACATAGCCACATTTTATAATTATGAGATATGGAAATGGACGTCAAGACTACCTTTCTTAATGGTAATCTTGAGGAGACCATCTATATGACTCAACCAGAGGAGTTCGTTGTTTCAGATCAAGAGCGATCGTGTGGAGTCCGCTGTGTTCGTTATCTAGGTAATCGTTGTGTTCGAGTTTGCTGTTGATCGTGCTGTGTAGCGGTCGTGGTGTACGAGCGTTCGAGTGTTGCAGTCTTGGGGGTTGTTCGAGCGTTCGTGATTAAGGGTGTTGAAGATGAATCTTCAAAGGTATGTTAATTCTATCCCTTGATCTTTAGTAAAGCATGCTGTAATTTCGGTTTTGCGCATAGCTTGTTGTTTCTGTTTATGATTGTAATTGTGTTGTTCATATACGATTGAAATTTGGAACGATCCTTCCGTTGCTCATAGAAATCCTCATGTCCGATTTCCTTCAGATCTGCAAGAAGATAAATATTTCAAGCACGTCTTTATGGCTCTTGGTGCTTCCATTAAGGAGTTTCTGAACTGCATTCGCCATGTTTTAATTGTAGATGGAACACATTTAAGGGGTAAATCCAGTGGTAAACTCCTACTTGCGACTGGGGTCGATGGAAATAATCAAATATACCTAGTCGCGTTCAATATATCTGGTGGAGAAATTGATGAATCTTGGGTGTGGTTCCTTCAACAATTAAGATGTGCAATTGGGCAAGTTCATGATTATGTTATCGTATCAGATAGACACTGTAGCATAAAAAAGGAAATTATCACAATCTTCCCAAAATCATTTCATGGTATCTACATCCATCACTTGAAAGCTAATTTATTAGTTAATTTTAAGAATAAAGATATTTTGGATATTTTCGACAAAGCAGCCAAGGAAAGTCGTGAGTCTGTGTTCAACTACCATTGGAGTCAATTTGCAGGGTATCCAGGTGCACGCAAATACCTAGAAGATATTGCTCTTGAACGGTGGGCTAGGGTGTACCAATGTAATAGAAGGTACAATCAAATGACAACAAATCTCGCCGAGTGCATAAATGGAGTGTTAAAAGATGCACGAGTTACCAATCACTTCATTTCTAGACCATATTAGTGGTTGGTTACAGGATTTGTATTATAAACGTCGAACGGATGCATTAAACAGTACATCAAGACTATCGGACTATGTGATGGCAATAATTCATGACGCGGCAGACAAAGCGAGCAAACATAGAGTTAGGCCAATTGACCAACATGATTTGAGGTGAGAGATGGAGGTTTGGGAGGTCGTGTAAATATTCACGCAAGAACATGCACTTGTCACAAATTTTATTATTATGAAATCCCTTGTTCACACGCCATTGCTGCATGCAAGGTTCGGAATATTTATCCTACCTCTTTTTGTTCACGGGTATACTCTATTGATGCAGTATTGGCTACGTATGCTGAACCTATACGACCACTTGGACACTTTTTGGAGTGGAAACAATCATTGGCCTTCGTCGATGTTGAAACATTGCCTCCAAAAAGAGTTCCAAGAGTAGGTCGCCCATGAACAACAACATTTCCTTGTACAGGTGAATTTCGTCAAGTCCACAAGTGTTCTAGATGTGGGCAACAGGGTCACAACAAAACGACATGCAATCAACCTTTTAATACTGCCGAGTGATGTGTGGATTTTTTTTATTTTGCATGATATTTTTGTGAATTTGGATGATATTTTGCAATCATTGGTATATATTTGTTGTTTTTTTACTTGCGCCCGACCCGGACTTGGTATATATTTGTTATTTTTTGCATGCACCCGACTGGGAATTGGTTGTTTATTGTATGCACCCGGTCGGGAATTAGCGTCAAGTTGCATGCACCCGGCCAGGAATTGGCACCAATTTGCATGCACCCAACCGGAAATTGGCGCCAATTTGCATGCGTCCGACCGGGAATTGGTATATATGTGTTTTTTTTTGCATGCGCCCGACTGGGAATTGACTCCAATTTGTATGTGCCCGACAAGGAATTGGTATACTTTGATGTTTTTTCCGACTAAAAAACCACTCCCAACTATAAATTTTAACTATAAATTTTCATTCATCACTTCAACTATTGATTACAAAAATGTTTACAAAGTTCTAATACAATGCTCTATTTGTCCAAATCTGAATGACATATTATCTACGAAAATACAAAAATTCTATCTTTGTTAAGGCGTCAATTTGGACCCTGTTACATCATATTCGAAAAATTTACATGTGAACATACCGCAGTCACCACTCTCATGTTGTTGAGGCACAAAAGCATCTCGACGTAGAGTCCAATGATCAATCATAATATTATGAGACTCCATTACCACACCAGCAATAAGTAGGTCGAGAAAGTTTTCGCAAACTGATCTCATTTCATGTTCAAAGTCTGCATTTGAATGTAATGTGATCAATGAATCGAACACGATTAATCCTCTGACCTAGAAGTCCGCACAAACAAGCACCCAGTGCATCTCAAAGAGGTTGAAAGGCATGTAAACAGCATCGACGTTGCTCCAAGGTGCATCGTAGTCAGTGTGTTTACCATGAATGTACTTTAATACGTTTGTCGCCTTACTCCAATCGATAGTATGACGATCACATCTTAGGAAGTTCTAAAACAATGTGAAAATCAGACAACATTGAGTGCTACACCTATGGACTAATATATAGCGTAACTACAATGTTAGATAACGTACTGTAACTACAATGTCAGCTATAGCAAATTTTTGACGACACAAGTTCGGTTGGGCTTGCATTTTTGTTTTTATGAACATAAAAAATGTGTCTATTACCTGCACGATAAGAGTGTTTAATTAAATAGAGACACATATACACGCACGAGAATCTTCATTAAAGGTTATATACCTCGTCATTCATTCATTCGGACGGTGTTAACAGACTATTAAACCATTTTTTTTTATCCATTTGAGGATATGCACTCCTCCGAATCATCCCAGCAAGGTCTACATTGTCCATCCACTTTTGAAATTTAATGTTAAGATCTTCAGGTATGTCAACGAAGGGATCGTACTTCTGTTGCATTTTTTGCCTCTTCCCATACTTACTTGTGTCCTTCCACAGTGTAGTTAATTTCCAAGAAATTTTCTTCATTCGGCCATCGTGACCTTCTATTACATTTACATTTTCCGTATCTTGTGAACTTATATCGACAACCTACACAATAAAATTTATAGTGAACTTATAAGAATAGTGTTGTTCGATCAACCTACATAATGATGGCTATACTTCTATGTCAATTATAGAGTTATTCAATCAAATAAATAATGAAATTTCAATTATTATTCATAATTACAACAATAGGAGGACAAAGACGATAAGAACAGACTAAATAGGAAAAACAATTATTATTCAAAATTTCATACTAAATAGAAAGACATAGACAATAAGAACAGACAACAAGGATCATGACGATATATCCTAACTTCTGAACGACATCAACAATTTTGGTTGTTAACTTCTCAACAAGGTCATACCTCATCCTTCCGTCCATTAATGTCGGACCCTTCATCTACAACATTGTCACCTGGAACCGCCATAGGTATAATATCACCACCTACAACACTTACAGCTCTATGAGAATGACCATCCCTATCACCATTGTTGGCCACAACATGATCACTCGTACCTCCATGGTCCCCATCTCTAGTGCAATCGACGTCTTTTCCCTGCATGCATAGTTATTAGACACTTTTCCCTACATACTTAGTTATGAAGAGAACATACAAGAAGGATCATAATGGTATATCCTTACTTTTGAAAACCATCGCAAGTACTTCTTAATGCTTTTTAGGTCACGTTCCAAATTTTCCACGCCGATCAAGACGTTTGACTAGCTTAATCAATTTGCGGTACTTCTTCCGTTTCTTTTGAGACTTCCCGTCATGTCTTTGTTGATTATCACTATCATCAACCTTCTTAATGTTTGAAGGTCCAGCTAAAGAATCTCTCACCGAAGAGTTCCTTGAGCATGTTAGGATCGCTTCGATCTTACAGTGACCGAAATACAACAATATACATTCAAACATACAGTTATGCAAACAAAACTTAATTATCGACATGTTTTGAACAAGAAAACAACAAGGGAAAGAGTTCCATACCAGTTGAAGACGTTCTTCACACTTTGGAACTCAATGCAATGGAACCCTCCACGCGATCTACCAATGCCCAGCAGTAACGTCAACAATAGCCGCACGAACATGAACGTCGTGGGGACGACACCACCAAGAAAAAGCCCCGGGTATTCTCAGAGTGAAAACCCAAAGGGTGGTATTTGGTGAATTTGGTAGAGGAAGGAGGAATACCAGATCGTGTAGGCGATAAGCAAGTGGAAGGGAAAAAAGGCGCTATCGTATAGCGAAATGCTTATCGTTTAGGAGAAGCTACACAATCGTGTAGGCGACAAAGTGCAATCGTTTAAGCACGAGGTGGAAGATCGTCTAGACGAAGAGGACTATTGTATAGGCTCTCATTTTACGTAAGCGATCGTTTAGATTTTCACCAGCGCACTCTCTCTTTCTTTTCCAGACCAGGCAATCAAAATGAAACAATTTCTTTTTTATTTCATCGGTTACAATAACCGACTCATTCCCACTAACCCAGTTCCAAACATGATTTTTGGATTAATTATCATATAATTAACCAATTAATTAATTGATAAATATAATCGTATTATATTTTTGTTCTATAGTTTGATATCACATATCTACTATAGTATTTTCTCCTCTACTTGATATAAATCATATTTATATCTAGTTTCCTCCAAAATAATGTATCTCATACATTTAGCCAATTATATCATATATAATTAACCAGTCCAATTATATCATATATAATCGAACTTCCTCTTGTCAATTTGAACATTTCAAATTAACTCAAACACTGGTTCTCGACTTTATCCAAGCTACCTAAGGGATCTAATGAACCTATGGCTCGAAGCTCCAACGGTCCGTGAATAGCTGACTAAACTCTTTAGCCACGAGATCCACCATCCGTTAACTGTCAAGTATTCCACTAAAGACCAACAGTTGAACTCTTCTTACCACAGATATATTTCTGTGTCCATCGAATATAACCAATCATGAGTACGATGACCCTTCACAGATGCTCGTAAGTATACCTGGGCTAAATTACCATTTTGTCCCTGTAGTTACATCTCACTTTTTAAGTACCACCAATTCCTTTAATGAACAATACAACATAGCCCAACTATGTATGAACACCTCTCGGGCCAAGAGAAGGTGTGTGGCGCCACATCGTTCAAGCCCCAAAATCAGCCCTTAAGGGAGCTATCTATATACTTACCCCTACCTCGTTGAAAAAGTGAATTTCATCTTGTGTAGCTGAGTTACCAGCTCCCAAATCAGACGAATCCCCAAAATGGTAGGTTTGAATCGGCGACCTGGCCACTCGCACCCATAAAAATCAAAGAACCGCCCTCAATGGCAGGAGTTCCCAACTCACTCAGGATTGAGGTCATGTTACCTATGGTCAT
>NC_052357.1:39420138-39467200 GCF_009727055.1 Benincasa hispida
TAGTAAAGTGAAGTCTCTGTCATGAACGATTTTATATAACGAGATGTTAACATTTCGTGGTTAGGTCTTATACAAACTCTTTGTATAGGACGCCTATAGGACGCCCCCGCTCGCATGTCCCTAACAGAATAATCAAGATCAGACCATCTATGACAAGTCATAACACTTGTGACCATTCCACAAAGCGGGTCGAATCCGTAGCGTTACCAGGATAAGGTTTCCCTCCTATATCCATATACTACAGACCATTTTGGTTATCACTCAAGACATGATCCACTTGTATGTCACCACATACATGCTTGAGTCACATACAGATAACCAGGGATTTTATGTTTATTGGTTTGTGGTAAAGCAAATAAAACAAGTAACTGAGTAAAATACAAGACGTGAAGTAAATATCATATATTAACAACACAAGCGTTCGTACAAACTGTTTACAAACTACAAGACACGAGACTTTAGGGCATCAACCCCAACGTTAGCAACATCACCATCATTTGTAGGTAGAGGTAGTTCTAGTTGTGCAGGTGGTGCAAGTGGAGGGATGGGTGGCTCTATAACACGATTCATAAACTAAATCTCTTCCTCAGAAGGAACGAGTTACAATGTAATCCTTACCTACAAAAAATTGTAATCATGAATAAATAACTAAAAATCTATAATCATCAAAATAATTCTAACACAAAAAACTTAAAAAGAAACATATTGCATCTAACCCATAGACTTCGTCTGTAATCACTCCATATGGAGGAGAATGTTACCACCACCATCTCAAAATGCATGGTATCGCATTGTCATTCAATCTGTTTGCAATGCGTCCGGATAATGATGAAATCATTTCATATGCCTATACCTATATGAAATGTAAGTATATATCAGTGGTGTAATTTTATGAATATTCATTAAATCAAACTAATTAAGTTACCTAAAAAGCATGGGGAAACCCGTAAAGATTATATATCTGTTGTTTTCCATCTGCATTGCCCTTATAAGCCTGTGCTTTATCTTTCAATCCTTGCTTGAATCGTTTAATTGTATTCGCTAAAATTTTCTTTCTCTAGTCCTCATTAAAAAATCTATTCCAATCGTCTATGATCGCTAAATTTTCAAAATCAATTTGTTTTTTCCTCTCTCTACCCATCATAATAAACTCAATAAAATAAAACAATACAATTTTCACTGCATCATGATGACATGCAGAAATGCATGTCATCTTAGACCTTTTACTTAGAATTATGAAGGTCGTTAAGCAGAATATACATCAATCATGATAGAAATTCACGAGAAAATGAGCTTGCGTCGATCAGCATGTTGAATTTCAGCTAACCCGTTATTATGCATTATTATGAGTTCAATGTTCTATTTTTTGTAGCTAAAACAAGAAATGGACGCAAACGCGAAAAATGGACCACCGTATAGACGACTGCATACGAAGAAACACTCCATCGCAAGGCCGAACGCATCGATCAACGCATGGATGTTTCGGTAATCAGTCGTATGCGTCCATCGATAAGAGTTGCCCTCGCCTAGTGATTGCGGTCATCGTATAGAGTTGCCGTATTAAGCGAATGCGGTCATTAAATGATTGCGGCTACGCGATAACACATACTAATGGGATCAACGCAAGGTTGGTGGAATGAACGCATCAACGCATCTACCTCGAGAAAAATCAAAAGATGATGCTGACATTTCACCTACCATGCCGTTAGTGGCAGAGGTTCAGAAAGACTAACGTGCCGAATGTTAGACTCCGAGTAGTCCAATTAATGTTGTCAGCGACCCAAGCTCTATAAATAGAAGCCGATGAGCTGAAATTTAAGGAATCCGGTGATGATTCTTGTGATCCGAGGATTTTCCCCATGATCCAGACAAACTGCGTGAGAAGATGTTTGAGAGTTCTTCACCTTCTTCATTCATTCCGAGTGACGACCGGAGCCCTCGACTGGAGCTAGATCTCGAGAGAGTCAGCTCCTCCACCCATCCATGGCACCACCGGCAGCCTTGACGCACATCCACTGGAAGCAAGTCTTTGCTTCCAGCCGGTCACTTCATTTTCCTTTTTTTTTCTAATATTGTATTGTATGACATTTTGTGATTAAGGAATTAATACAATTTGCTTTTAATGTATTTTCCTATTTCCTTCGACTCTATCTCCATCTTTTTTACTTAGCATCTTTACTTTCATTGCAACACTTAGTGGGATTGCTTGGGTATCGCATACTTAGTCATGTGGATTAGGGATATGAAGCATGTAGCAACCCATCGAGAGGTGTGCGTTGTGTGAGTGTGTGAGTAACCTTATTTGTTTAGTGTGAAGCTACAGCAACGCTTGTCTATAGGCTAACACATTGCTTGGCTATGAGTAAAGTCAGCAACAATCAACTTCCCGAGAGGGTAAGTGGTTGGTCGCATTATGCAATGTATACATTGTTCACTAGGGATAGTAACAATCTTAGGTCAGCAAAGTTCATGCGGTTACCTTGTCCTATGAGCGCTTCATTCATCATTTAGGCATACTTGGGAGAGTAGTCTAAAACACAAATCTAAGACTCGGGAGAGCGTATTGGAACGAATAGTCATGAATGAGGATCTTAGAGATAAACTCTGTTTGCTTCACACAGCGTATGCACCCTACAGAATAGATTTACATGTATCCAGGAAGTAGGATAAGGGGTTACGAGGCAGCCATGCTCATGCAGTGAGAGCTAGTGAGCTGGTTATGGAGGTCTAGGCAGGCATAGGCTTCTCGGCCATATCGCAGATACACCGCATACATCCTAGAGTTAGGTTCACGAGTGTGTAGCATGATTGCATGGCTTGCGTTGACTAAGGTTGCCCTTGCGGTCACTCTTAAGAATTGCAATGCAAACATCTACGCATTTTATCTATTTTCCCATTCATTTATTCATGTCAAGAATTGTCGTGTCTCTACCTCTCATGCATATTCTCATTACGTTGTCTGTTAGATAGGAGTAAAAGTAAGGTTAACTTAGCAACCTCCCTTCCATTCTTTTATTTAAATCGCCGCATGCACATTACCGCATGCATATAGCTATAAGTCCCTGTCTTCGACCTTGGATTACCCGAGAAACTTGTGTTCGTGTTATACTTGGCGTCAGCACAAGAAAACTTGTGACAGGATGCATGGTCATCACATACATTCGTTAACGCATTATCATTCCAACGCATGACCATCGACGCATGACTATCAACGCATACCTTAAGAACATGCATCACATACCGCGTCCAAGGAATTTTAGTTGTCGAGTAAAATTGACTTCTAATTTCCTGTTACCACATCAAAATCGTTTTCAAACTCAAGACTTGGAAAATTAGAGTACAACTTGTATTCCTTCATGCCTTCATTATCGTTGTAACACCCCAAATGTTGTTAGCAATGTAATTTCAGTAACTTCCTTTAATTGAGGGCATCTTTGGAATTTTGGACTTTTAAGTGTAACTGCTGGAATTTAATTATTTAAAGTTGGAAATTTATGTTTGAAATTAATGTCAAGAATTAATTTCATTTTTAAGGTTGTTAATTAAATTCTTTTTAAATTGGAAGTTGTTGAGGAGAAGGATTTAGTAACATAAAATAAATATTTTGTTTTGTTTTGTTTTGTTTTTTATTTATTCTTTCCCTCTCCCACACGTTTCACGCGTCAGACCCCTTCCCCTGAAAGTCTTCTTTTCCATCCTCTTGTCGTGAGCCCTAAGCCGCCGCTGAAGCCTTTGGCGCCCTTCTGCACCGTGCCGCTCTGTCATCACCAGTCGCAAAGTCGATCATCCAATTGAAAGAGATCCAGCCGTTGTCCAGCTGTCCGCGCTTGGCGGTCGCAGTTGTCGTCCGACGAGTCAGTTCACCGCCGATCGTTTTGTGCTGCCTTTGTTCGACGAGTCGTAACACCTCACTGTGCGCCAACTGCCTCTAGCATCCCAGCCTAGCCATCAGCTCGCCATCCGACCGTCGCGTGCCACCGTTCATCCGCTTATGTTCCAATGGCTACCACCGTCCAAGCTCTTTGCCGCTGACATTTTGGGTTGTTTCTCGTCGGGTCTTGAAAACTTTGGGTAAGATTTTTGGATTGTTCTATTTGCGAGGTTTGTTTACCGAATTGGTTTGGGTTAAAATTGTTAATATCTCCTTGGTTTGGACTTTAGATTCAAGATTTGAGACTTTTAGGGTGTTGCGCATCAAAGTAGAGGCCAATTTTCTTTTGAAGTTTGGTAAGTTTAAAGTAAGTTGTTGGTTGATTATTTTGAATTAAGAGTAGTTATGGAGAATTAAGTTATTAATTTTGGAATTTGTGTATGTTCAGGTAGACAACAGAATTGGGTTTTAGAATTAAGTTTAGACCGAACCATAGTTTAGGTAAAGTTAAATTTGAGGTCTTTGAATAATTTGGTTAATTAGAGTTAGACCCAAAATATTGATTTAAATATTGGATTTATTTTAGGTGTTGCTTAGCTAGAAAAGGATAAGCTTGCTTGGGTTTATTTGGATTTAACTTTGAGGTAAGTAATCTTACTACTGGAACTGCTCTAGTGTCCGATAATGATAATTATGATTTATTGAGGATTATTAGTTAGCATGATATTTATGTCTGCCTTCATTGACTGAGGTTTGAAATGACTAGAGTCAGGTATTGATAAATATGATTTACTAATGTTTAGTGCTCGAGTTAGAGTAGGGAAAAACAAGAGGCTTCATAAGTCTATTTTGGGTTTGCTTGTGCTTAAAATAGGTAGCTTAGTGGAAGGAACTAGTGAAGGTTCTACAAGGGAAGCGAGGATCGTTCCCAATTTTTGTTTTCACCAAATTATAAATTACATAACAGAGACAAAAGATTATGCATTAACAATTAAAAATACAACATGCTGAATTTGAGAAATAATGAAGAAAACGAACTTACCCTTGAAGCCAAATAACGTTCGCGAATTCCCTCGATCCGGATCACGAACCCCTCATTCTGGATCTTGATCTCCAAACCAAGACACCACCACTTGAGAACCCTCTATATTCTCTTGAGATTGAGAATTCAAGCAAGAGTCGTGGGCTTTACTTAAATTCAAGAGGAGTAGAGAGGATGACAGGAGGTAGAAGAAGAATTTCTTCTCTGTGATTTCCAGGAAGAGAGAAGCCATAGAGTGTCAGATCCAAATCTCTGCATCCATAATGCAAGAAGTGAATCCCCCAACTGTAACTCCCTCAATACCATCACGTGAAGGAGAAAAAAAGTAGGGAAGGAGTTATTCTAATGACTACCTCATTTAATTTAATTCAAAAAATTAAATTAAATAATTTATAAATATAATAATCAACTTGTTATATATATATATATAGCTATATGTTATATCAAATATAACATATAACCTATAATTTTTATATTGTATCTAAAGGAAATCAAGCATGAGGATTTTCATGAGCAGTGGAAGGATCTTTCCAAATTCCATTTGAGTTGACTATAAACAATTACAGTACAAAAACGAAAACTAACAGGTCATGCACAACACGAAATTACAGCATGCTAACAAGAGTATCAAGGGACAGAGTATGCATACCTTTGAAGAAACATTCTTCAAGAATCCCTCCATCAATCTCCAAGCGTCCAAGGATAGCTACACAGCTCTCAAACGCAACGACCGGTACACAACATCAACACAACGAATACAATGGACAACCTCCATGAAACCAATCGAGTATAACTCGATCCATGAAGTGAGTGGAGGCACCACCGCAATGGTTACCTTGGTATCCTCAATGTGAGAACCCAGGAGTTGTAGGCTCTGTCTGATCTTGGCTTGAGGAAAAGACTGGAGAATAACAATCGTGTAGACGATCGGGCAAGTGGGAGATAGGAAGTTGTCTATCGTATAGACGATGTGCTCGATCGTTTAGTAAATGCAGCCTATCGTATAGACTTAGCCACTTGATCGTTTAGTTACAATCAGTTGATGAACTATCGTATAGTCAAAGCTCCAAGATCGTTTAGTCTCGATCAACTATTGCTTAGTAAAACTCTTTCACTTGATAGCTTAATCTATGAGTAACTTTCCGAATGAAGTAACTCTCTAAAATTAGGAAAAAAAATTTCCTTTTATCTCACGGTTACCATAAAATCATCAAGAACCTCCCCCTCAATTGGTTATTAGAGAAAAAGAAATTAATTATCATATAATTAATTTATTATAAATAAATATGATAACCAACTTACCATATTATATTTATAACCTATAGTATAAATATTTCATCTCATGAAACGTACAAACCATTGTTCTTTTTCTATTTTATGGTACTTAATATAAATCATATTTACATTAATCCTCCATTTGATGTATCTCATACATCACACCAATTACATCATATATAATTGAATTTCCTCTTATTAATTTGAACACTTCAAACTAACCCCAAGAACAGATTCTCAACTTGAATCCATTGAGTTACCAAGGGGACTTTATGGACCTGTAGCTTGAAGCTCCAACGGTACGTGAATAACTAACTAAAATCTTTAGTAACGGGATCCACCATCTGTTAATTGTCAGGCACTCCACTAAAGACCAACAACTGCACTCTCCTCACTACAGATGTATTTCTGTGTCCATATCAATCAATCAACAGTGCGATAACCCTTCACAAATCGCTTGTAAGTACAACTGGACCAATTTATCGTTTTGTCCCTATAGTTACATCTAACTCCTTAAGTACTATCGATTCCTCTAATGAACAATAAGTCATAGTCCTACTATTACTGGGTCCTCTATTCCAAAGAGAGGATGTGGCCACTATATTCAAGACCTAGAATCAGCCCTTAAGGGAATAATCTATCTACTTACTCCTACTTCAGGAAAGAAGTGAATTTCGTCTTGTGTAATTGAGTTCCCAACTCCCTAATCAGACAAATCCCCAAAAAGGTAGACTTGTTGAGTTGGCAATTTGGCTACTCTCACCTATACTACTCAAAAAATCGCTCTCATAGGCAGGAGTTCCCAAAATACTCAGGATTAAGGTCATGTTACCTATGGTCGTTTAAGTGAGATGTAAGTCTCAATTAACAACGATGTTAAATAAAGAGACTAATCATCTCGTGGTTCGGTCTTATAAAAACTCTTTGTATAGGACACCTCTGCTCACATGTCTCCACATGAATGGTAAGGATCAGACCATCTGTAGTAGTTCACAGCACTTGTAAACCTCTACAAAGCGAGTCGTGTCCATAGTGTCACCAGGATAAGGTATCCCTCCTTTATCCTTATACTACAGACCTTTTAGGTTATTACTTAAGGCATGTTCCACTTGTATATCTCATATACACGCTTAAGTTTACATACAATAACTACGGATCTTTGTTTATTGGATATGAGTAAATACAAATAAAATAACTCTTATTTTATTCATAACAATGTGTACAAAGTTTACAAACTACGAGACTCCGAGAGAATTAGGACACCAATCCCAACAATATCAAATACAATATAACTTGTAATTTGTATTTTCTCTCAACATTACATGATATTTAATATAAATCATATTTATACTAAATTCAATTATATGAATCTCGTCCATATAACTAAATATTTGAATCATAATTCATCTCAAAATACTTTATATTATAATATATCTAATACATTTTATTAATTATACATACATAATTAATTCCCTCAATTAATTTGAACAACTCACATTTATCCAAAACTTAACTCTCAATAAATCCCTGTTGAGCTACAGAAGGACTTTATAGACCTGTAGATTGAAGCTCCAATGGTACTTTAATAATTAATTAAACTCTTTAATTAAATTATCCAACATCCATTAACTGTCAGTCACTCTACTAAAGTATGACAGTTGCACTCTTCGTACTACAGCTATATTTATGTTTCCATTGGATATAACAAGTCAACAGTGCAATGACCCTTCACAAATTGCTCATAAGTATATTGAGCCAAAATTACCATTTTGCCCCTATAGTTACATCTAACTCCTCAAGTACCACTGATCCCTCTAATGAATAATAAGTTATAGTCCAACTATGACCAAGTCTCTCTCGGGCTAAGAGAGAGTGTGGCCACATTGTTCAAGCCCCAAAATCAGCCGTGAAGGGAGTAATTTATCTATTTACCCCAATATTAGGGAATGAATGAATTTCGTCTTGTGTAGCCGTGTTCCCAACTCCTTAATCAAACGAATCCCCAAAAAGGTATGCATATTGAGTTGGCAATCTGGTCACTCAAACCCATATAAATCAAAGGACCGCCTTCGTAGGCCAAAGTTTACAACTCACTTAGGATTTAGGTCATGTCACCAAATGTCATCCTGGTGAAATGTAAGTCTCTACTATTAACCGTGTTATATAATAAGACTAATCATTTCGTGGTCCGGTCTTATACAAACTCTTTATATAGGATACCCCCCCTCACATGTCTCCACATGAATGATCAAGATTAGATCATTTGTAACACTTTACAATACTTGTAACATCTACAAAGCAAGTCATATCCGTAGTGTCACTAAGATAAAGTACCTAACCTTATCCATCTACAAAAAACCGTTTAGGTTATCATTTAAACATGATCCACCCGTATGTCTCTACATACATGTTTAAATTACACAAAATAACCTAGGAACTTAGTTTATTGGATTGAGTATATGCTCATAAAATAACAATTATTTTATTAATAACAATGTTTACAAACTACGAGAATACAAGAGATTTAGGACACCAATCCCAACATTTAGAACTTATTCATGCACGAGATTTGAAATGAAATTCCAATTTTGTCCTAAATTGATTAAATGCTTTTGGATAGCTTAAGTGATTGTGAGCATGATTTTGGTTAACTGTTACAGTTGGAGTAGAGAACTTGGTAACATAGCAAGCTGATCTTTGTGTGATTTTATCTTTTGCCTTGCTTAAGGACGATCAAGAATTAAGTTGGGGGTGTTTGATAACACAAAAAATGTGTTATCTTCCTCTTCTTAATTCAAGATGTTAGTCTATTTAATGAGCTTAATTGATGATTTTACAAGTCTCAAATGTCTAAAAGGTAGAACGAGCATTCGATGCGAAAAGGTGCTAAAATGGTCGAAATTGGAGCTCAAATGCATCAAGTGAGAAAGAAGGCTGAAAAATTACAAATTTGCCCTTGGAGGGAGCATAGTGCTATGCGCAAAGGCAGAGAGCTCCAAATCATGATGGCTGGTGACCGACCTATTGTATGAGAGGTAAAATATTTTAGATAAGTGAAGTGTGAGTGCAAACATACACTATCGAAGAAGTAATAATCTTAGAGTATTTTTAATATCGAACTCAAAGTACTAGCAGTAGTTTTAATTTGATCAAAACTATAAATTTAATGCAAACGAACGTAACCAAATTGAGTTGTGTTGCGAATGAATAAGAATTTAAGTTAAAAACGTTAACAATGGTAATCGAACAGGGCTAACAATGCTTCAATCTTTCAGACTCTATGTCAAAAGTGATGTGGCTGCATCACACAAGGACAGTGAAATATGCATGGGCAGAAATCTACACCTTTTCGGTCTTGTGTCTGAAGGAACTCTTAAACAAGAGAATCCATGAGCGGAAGCGGATCTTTCCAATTTCATTGTGATAGAATTACCACACATACATTCGAACAAATAGATATGCATTGTAACAATAATTACAGGCATGCTTTAGTAATTAACATACAAAAGACCGAGTAAACATACCAATTGAAGACAATCTTCAATCAAACTCAGTCCAGTAGTAGCGAACTTCTCTACGCTCCTTATCGTCCAGCAAACAGTCGCCTAACAGCACCACGGTCGTCTACATGATCGGCAACGCACGAACCAACAACAATCGGGGACGATACCACCATTTGAAGCCCTCGGTATTCTCGGAGTTAGAATCCAAAGAGTGGACTTTGATGGAATTGGTAGAGGGAGGAGGAAAAGACGATTGTGTAGTACGAACAAGCAAGTGAGAGATAGTAGAAGACTATGGTATAGTCAGGTGCTTTTCGTTTAGAAAAAGGTACACGATCGTGTAGATTTAGCTAAGTGATCATCTATCAAATAGTAAGCGATCGTTTAGTTCCGCTCGGCATGCTAAGCGATATGTAGTAAATGTAAGAGATCGTTTAAGATATTACGGGCGATTGTTATTGCGCGGGTGTGCGATCGTTTAGGAAGATGGGCACTATCGTATAGGTTCTCAACGCAATGTGATCGTATAGGTTCACACCGTGAGCAATTTTTTCTTGCGTGTCTTTTTCGTGTATCGCAAAAAAGAAAACAATTTTCATTCTATTCTTCAATTACAAGAACTGAACTCGAACTTCCTATTTTGCACGATTCTGGAGAATTACTCGGCCAATTATCTCATAAGTGCTTAATTAATTAAATAAAGAATATAATCATATATATTCTCTTAACCTATAGTTTGATATCATATATCTACTATAGTATTTTCTCCTCTACTTGATATAAATCATATTTATATCCGATTTCCTCCAAAATAATATATCTCATACATTTAATCAATTATATCATATATAATTAACCAGTTCAATTATATCATATATAATTAACCAGTTCAATTATATCATATATAATTAACCAGATCAATTATATCATATATAATCGAACTTCCTCTTGTCAATTTGAACATTTCAATCTGACTTAAAAACTGATTCTCAACTTTATCCAAGCTACCAAGAGGACTTTATGGACCTATGGCTCGAAGCTCCAATGGTACGTGAATAGTTGACTAAACTCTTTAGCCACGAGATCAACCATCCGTTAACTGCCAGACATTCCACTAAAGACCAACAACTAAACTCTTCTTACCACAGATATATTTATGTGTCCATCGAATATAACCAATCATGAGTACGATGACCCTTCATAGATGCCCGTAAGTACAGCTGGGTCAATTTACCATTTTGCCCTTGTAGTTACATCTCACTTCTTAAGTGCCACTGATCCCTCTAATGAACAATACAACATAGTCCAACTATGTGTGAACACCTCGTGGGCCAAGAAAAGGTGTGTGGCGCCACATCGTTCAAGCCCCAAAATCAGCTCTTAAGGGAGATATCTATCTACTTACCCCTGCTTCGGGGAAGGAGTGAATTCCATCTTGTGTAGCTGAGTTCCCAGATCCCAAATCAGACGAATCCCCAAAGTGGTAGGTTTGAACCAGTGATCTGGCCACTCGCACCCATGCAAATCAAAAGACCGCCTTCAATGGCAGGAGTTTCTAACCCACTCAGGATTGAGGTCATGTTACCTATGGTCATCCTAGTGAAGTGAAATCTCTGTCATGAATGGTGTTATATAACGAGATGTTAACACTTCGTGGTCAGGTCTTATACAAACTCTTTGTATAGGATGCCCACGCTCATATGTCCCCTACACGAATGATCAGGATCAGACCATCTATGACAAGTCACAACACTTGTGACCATTCCAAAAAGCGAGTCGTATCCATAGCGTTACTAGAATAAGGTTTCCCTCCTATATCCATATACTACAGACCATTTTAGTTATCAGTTAAGACATGATCCACTTGTATGTCACCACATACATGCTTAAGTTACATCCAGATAACCATGGATTTTAGGTTTATTGGTTTGTGGTAAAGCAAATAAAATATTCAACTGAGCAAAATCAAGAAGTGAAATAAAATATCATATATTATACATCACAAGCGTTCGTACAAACTGTTTACAAACTACAGGACACGAGACTTTAGGGCATCAATCCCAATAGTGTCAAGTTCCTTTTGGAGTTCTAAATAGCCACTATCTAATGTTTCCATGGGTGGTTGAATTTTAGATTAATTAGAGTTCGATTTTTTTACCCTATGGTGCCCCTTATTCCTAAGGTGGCGTAATCCTCATATTTCTAGCCTCTTGGTCTCATATCTCTTCATGAGATCCACTTACACTCTAGCCATCTTAGTACTAAAGCTCGACTAGATTGTTAAACTATATGGCCAATTTAACTTATCGATACTAACTTTAAATTCAATAAAGAGAATGTATAAATCAACTTGGTGTGAAGTACAACATTACTTAAGCCATAAAGACCTTAGGGCATCCACATTGTTGAACCCCTAAAGGAATTTAGCTCATGATAAATGACAGAATAAACATCTTTATTAAATCAAGAATCATCGCTACCATGTAGTTTGGTTGGTGGAAGGATTGAAAAATAAAATAATTACAAGAATTAAATGGAAAATAAAGCTATAAAATTACAACTCAAAAGAACTTGGGCAAATCCTCAAGTTCCAAGTCTTTTCCTAGGATGATTCCCCCCCTTTTCAAGGTGAAATTGTGCCTTCACACACACTTCCATGGGAAGAGATATCTTAGAGTTGCTACGCCTTAGAGGAACTTCCATTCTTAAGGCTACTCACCTGAAAACGTTGAGAAGAAACCCAAGGGACTACTTAAAATGGCAGATTCTGCGAAGATGGTGATGAGGGCAGCGATGTCATGAAATGGAGAGCCTCAATCCCTTTTATAGGCACAAAAATGGTTGGGGAAAACTAAATTTCAAGCTCTGAACGATTTTTAGGTGAAATGAGAGCTGCTTAACTGATCACAACATGAAAATTGGAACTGCTCTTGACTGGTTCGAAATCTGAAATTTTAGAGTTCACTAATGCAGGCACATCACTTCTATTGCAGGCGTATCAGATGTAAAATTAGCAGAAACATCCCTAAAACTTGCCAAAACTTAATAGATTAGTTCCAAAACAGCAAATAACAGCGTTTAATCTCAATTATCCCTAGTGAATTCAATTTAACAATTTAAGACTAAAATTAAAGGAAAATACATGTATGAATCCATTTTTTAATTTTAAAAGTGCCCAAATAAAAGCTCAAATTCATGCATTTCATGGCATGAATCAGTTGGGTAGTGTAGTGACGTTGTCCTATGGCGCCGCAATGCTGCAGATTTGTCTACGCTTGTAATATAGAGCACCATAGTGCCTATAAAGACCCACCCATCTGTGTTGTGCGGCAAGGGCGCCACAGTGCTGTCCCGAGTGCCGCGACACTACATGTTTGCTGTAAATGAAAATTTTGTCTAACTTGATAGGGAATCACACTGTTTTCCCTCTTCTAGACCTACTTTCTTCTCCTTCCCACTTTGAACACTGATTTTTATCCATTTTAATCATCTTGGAGCTTGATTCTTGTATTTTTAAGGTGATTAGAGGCTAAGGTAACTCTTCTAGCTTGGTTTGATAGTTTCCCCTTTCTTAGGTTATTTGTGAGACTTGTTCTTCATTTACATTGTTCAAATCTCTTGTTTAAGGACTTCTATTATGAATCTTCTAATTATAAATGATATTTTCATGTATTAGTTGACAACCAGTGCTTGTTGATGTTATTCCATGCTTAGATTTATCCTTGATTAAGGTAATAAATCATAGAAAGAAAAAGATTGTATTTTGCTTAATTGTAAAGTCGACCACTTTAAGTATTTGTTGCGTTCGATGCGGTTATCATAAAATGTGCTAGAATTGCTATGCGCTGAACTAACTAAGCACCAACTTGTAGCTAAACATGCACTTATCACAAGTTTTCTTATAGCTTGCCAAGTATAAACAAAGTAGAAGTTTCTCAGTATGAGCCGAAGTCGAACTCAGGGATTTGTAACTAAGACTGTTGGAAAGTAATGCGTAGGTGGCAAGAACTAAAGTAGATTCAGTAAAGTCAAAAGGTATGAGATTAATAACTTATGTGGCAAAATTATCTAACTAGGAAATGAGCATTTCGAGTCTAATTTTGAGAATACTCAGAGAAGCAAAAACTTTAACTTGTGTTAAAAATGAATGGAGAAGCATGATTGGGTGGAAGTCGATGCATAGTTCCTAAGTTTAGCTTTGAGGGCAATCTAGGCTCGCAACATCAGTTTGTTGTACACTTCTCGGTGGCCAGCCACATTTGTCATATCTCTATGACTCATGAATGATGTTGCATTGAGCATAAGGTTGTTTCTATCTCTAGAAACACTTCTTATTTTACTTAGTGAGATCCACAACTACTTATCCTCTTGGACAGTTGGTTATAGATACTTGACTCAATGAATGATCATAGGGAAGCATTTATATAGTCACACAATAAGCAAACATGATTGAGCCTTAAAGATTCAACTTAGCTCATGGCATTCAACTTCTCCCTTACCCCGTGGAGATTAGTTACTCTTGGTAAAAGAAAAGGTGATGGTAAAGATAGAGGATATAACGAAAGTAGTCATGATGATATATAGATAGAAATAGAAGTGTTGTTTACAAAATGATTGGTTTCTTAAGTCACAATGCAATGTAATAGTAAATATAAGAAGAAAATGATGGAAGGTCGGTTCTCAACAATCTCTTACGTCAAATAGATGTAGTGTCAAGGCTACTGATGAGAAGATAGTAGTATGAAGTGGAAAAGGCCTTCTTAAGCTCTTGCTTCGACGAAACTCCGATGGTAAGTAGGAGGTGGTTTTTGGAAGTGAAGGACTCTCAGAGAAATGCTCAATTATGCTCTTGCTTGGGATCACCAAATTCTAGCTAAGACAAAAATCTGAATACTTTGACATTGGCATCAAGGCTCTATTTATTGAACCACCCGTTGATGACTTTGGGGATCCCACAATGGTTAGTCGCTATCCCTAACTAGGTATGTGAGAATGCTAGCGCTGCTATCATGATCATCATTCTAAGTTGTTGCAGAATACCCATTGGGATTATGTCAGAGATCCCAAGGCATGTAATCAACCGTTTCTTCATCGGGTGCGAGTTCAGCGCATGCGGCCAATTCTTGCGATCAATTGCAAAATATAGAAATTCGGCACAGATTAACTCATGATATGCGGTCAATAGGGATTTTAAACGTACTTCAGCACAAGATATTTTAAACATGAATTCCTAGTGTTATCAATGCATATTTATTTTATCTAACCTCATTATTCTAAGTAATAGGTTACAATAACTTGTATTTCTACAAGTTATCACACCCCAAAATTTAGAATTATGCTTGTCCTCAAGCATATCTTATACTAAGGAAATTCAAACTCATTCTAGACCTCTAAACTGCGCTAACTAGCTTCTCAGAATGCTTCTCACACTACTTTTTTTAGCCCGATCACTTAGTTAAAGAAATATTTTCTTAAGTTAAATCTAGAAAACATGCGTTCAAAAACATTTTTCTCATTTTGAACACATTTGTATCCCTTTTTCTTTTGTAATGCGTTTGTTTTGAAATGAAAATAAATTTTGACAATTTGAGGTTACTTATTCAGATTATAGACAAGGCGTTGAACTTGGTTACATCCTTCATTTTGGCTTACCCCCACAGGTGTTATGCGAACATCCAACTACGGTTGTGTGCCAAGTTTAACTCAACTCTTATCTTAGCTAAGTTTAAATTTTTCCAAACTTTGGAGTTGTATTTATTAAATGCTACTTACATTGCGTTGATCCTGGTTACCTACCTTCATTTTGGCTTACCTCCACAGGTGTCATATGAAGTATCCAATTACAAGCCAGTTCTTTTCACAACTTAACTCTTATCAGGTTGGGTTTTCCCCTTAGGCTGACAGCGGAGTTCATTATTGGTAAATATATATATATATATATATATATATATATAAAAGGTAAAATGATGTAAGTAATTGCAATGTGTAAGTTAAACGCATTTCCTCAGACCTCTCCCACCCTCAAATTTTTTTACAGTAGCAAGGTCTTCATTGCTTAAAAAACTGAAGATAAAATTATTCGAAAAATTTGAAAAATAGGCTTGAGCAAAGGCTTGTGCGCATAAAAATTGAGACGGTCAAATGATGAATAAGTTGCTAAGGCCAAGAGAGTTATGCAACTCTTAGTGAGTGGACTTAGTGAATCGACATAGATGTCATCACCAGTTGCTAATTTGTCAATACACAAAAAAACATAAAAATAAAGAAGAATTTCAAAAGGATAAGATATGAAAAATAACAAGGCAAAGTCAGATAAAAGCAGAACAATGAGCACAAATAATAACATAATTCGTTTCATTAAAAGAATGTTGTGTGCTGAATTACAAAATACATAAATCTAAGCAAGAGAAATAAAAGATAGAGAGAATCCATTTCCAAAACATCACTCCCAAATTCACTACTGCACTAGGGTCATCATTCCTGTGTTTAGGAGTAGGTTCTAGGTCAACATAGAAGCACAGAAGGTGGCGAAGATGAGAAGGGATGGCGTATTGAGTTGTATGTCTTAAAACTCGAAGTTTGTAAAAATTAAACATATTCTATTTGCAATAAAGATATTATTGAGGTTTATTCAATAAAGTTGTTATTGAATGTGTGAATTGCACTTGTTAAAAGCCTAAATCCAATATACTAACGAACCCCTAGCCATAGCATGAATACTTAAACTTTATGTAGATACATTAAAGTAGATCAAGTTTGAGTATATAGTCAAAACGGTCTATAAATATACTGATAGGGTTGGGTACCTTATCTCATGGACACTATGGATGTGGCCCATTTTGTATATGATACAAACAATGTGATCCTAAAATCGTTCATGTAGAGACATGTGAATGGGGGCATCCTATACAAAAGTTGTTTGCATAAGACCGAACCATGAAATAGTCACTTTTCTTTTATAATGTCGATTATTGTTAAAACTGACTATTTCATTTTGATGATCTAAGGTAACTTGATCTTAATCCTGAACTAACTATTAACTCTTGTTTATTCAGGATTATCCTTTAATCTGCATAGGTTAGAGTGGCTCAATATCACCATTCAATAAGCCTTACATTTTAGGAGTAAGATCGAGTAGATAGCTGGGGACATAGTCTTGCAAGATGAAATTTACTCCTACTCGATTTCAAGGTTAGCAAATAGGTTGTTCCCTTAAGTACTGACTCCTAGTCTTGGACAAGAGGCCCTGCCCTCTCTATAACCGAGAGGGACTTGGTTTATTGGTAGGACCATAAACCAATTGTTCATTAGTGGATCGATGGAGACTTAAGAAGCAAGATGTATTATAGGGGTAAAACGGTAATTTTGACCCAGATGTAAATACAAACAACCTCTGAAGGATCAACTTACTGATCATGTAAACCCTCGAGTCCTACTAAAGGAAAGGCAAGCCAAACTTGGGTAAAAAGATTAAATAAAACTAGGAACCAATTAGTATTATAAAGAGGAAGCGTGGGGATGATTAAAGTGAAGGAACTCTTATCAAAGAGCACCTCTGAGTGGAAGCAAGATCATTCCAAACTCATTGTGACAGAATTACCACATTCACAATCAAACATACAAGTTATGCATTAACAACAAATTACAGGCATGCTTTGAAACTTTAATCAACAAAAGAGAACAAGATACATACCAGTTGAAGAACTCTTCTTCGTAGAAATCTCGCTCTCGCTGAGATCGTCAAGGCAATCGTCCACCAAATCGTTGTTGTCTACCTACGAACAGACTCCTCACAAACAAGCAGCAAGGAAGATGCCACCACTCGGAACCCTCGGTATTCTCGGAGTGAGAATCCATGAGGTGTGGGCTCTGTTAGATTTAGTAGAGGGAAAAAGGCTCGGGTACGCAATCACGTAGAAAACACTAGACGATCGTTTAGGTAATTCTATTCAATCGTTTAGGAAATGATGCGCGTGTACACGATCGTTTAGTAAACACTAAGTTGTCGTGTATGCACCCGTTTGCTATGTGATAGGCAGTATACACAATCAGTGAGCGAATTTTTTATTCTTTGCAAAATAAAAACTATTTTCATATTATCCTTTAGTTACAAAAACTAAATGCAACCTCCCACTAACTCATTCGGTTACGGAAAAAAAGCAGGCACAATTATCCCATAATTGTTAAATTAAAAAATAAATATAATCTTATTATATTTATAACCTATGGTCTAATATTACATCATATGAAATATATGAACCATAGTCATTTTCTCCTCCATTAAATATGAATCATATTTATATCATTTTCCTCCAATTAATGTATCTCATATATTATGTCAACTATATCATATATAATTAAGCCATTTAATTATAACATATATAATCAAACTCGCTCTTGTCAATTTGAACACTTCAAACTGATCCAAAAACTGATTCTCAACTTGAATTAATTGAGCTACCAAGGGGACCTTATAAACTTATGGCTCGAAGCTCCAACGGTATGTGAATAGCTGACTAAACTCTTTAGTCATGAGATCTACCATCCGTCAACTGTCAGGCATTCCACTAAAGACCAACAGTTGCACTCTTCTCACCACAGATATATTTCTGTGTTCATCGGATATAACTAATCAACAGTACAATAACCCTTCACAGATGCTCGTAAGTACAGCTGGGCCAATTTACTATTTTTCCCCTATAGTTACATCTAACTCCTTAAGTACCACTGATCCCTCTAATGAACAATAAAACATAGTCCTACTATGTGTGGACACCTCTCAAACATAGTCCTACTATGTGTGGACACCTCTCAGGCCATGAGAAAGTGTGTGGTGTCACATCGTTCAAGCCCCAAAATCAGCCTTTAAGGGAGCAATCTATCTACTTACCCCTGCTTCAGAGAAAAAGTGAATTCCATCTTGTGTAGTTGAGTTCCCAGCTCCCAAATCAGACGAATCCCAAAAGTGGTAGGTTTGAGTCGGCGATCTGGCCACTTGCACCCATGCAAATCAATGGACCGCCATCAAAGGCAGGAGATCCCAACTCACTCAGGATTGAGGTCATGTTACCTATGGTCATCCTAGTGAAGTGAAGTCTTTGTCATGAACGAAGTTATATAAAAAAACTATAACACTTCGTGGTCCGGTCTTATACAAACTCCTTTGTATAGGACGCCTCCACTTGCATGTCTCCACATGAAGGATCAGGATCAGACCATCTATAGCAAGTCACAACACTTGTAACTATTCTACAAAACGGGCCGCATCTGTAGTGTTACGAGGATAAGGTTTCCCTTCTATATCCATATACTACAGACCATTTTGGTTATCACTTAAGGCATGATCCACATTTATGTCTCTACATACATGCTTAAGTTACAATGACAATCAGGGATCTTAATTTATTGGTTTTTGGTAAAGCAATTAAAACATCCAATGTTCCATGGACAATAGTGAAGAAAATATCATATATTAATACATCACAAGCGTTTGTTTAATACTATGTTTACAAACTACAGGACCCAATGAGAGTTTAAGGCATCAACCCCAACATAAAGAAGGAAGAAAATACTTTAAGTGTTGAGGAGTAAGCTCTCGGGTGCTAAGTAAACTTAGTTAAAAAGGGAAAATTTTGCCAAATATGGAAGTCATGCATTGAAGATCTTGTTGAGGTGTGCAGTGGCCTAAGTATCTTGAGGTTAATGAGCACAAGTTGGGCGTTGAGGAAAAGAGACGGGCATGACTAAGTATTGGCCAAGGGTGACGAGGTCCTTACGTTGAAACACAAACTATGCATTGGCCAAACCTCATGTTGAGGTTAAAAGGGCAAGTTGACGAACACGACAAGGAGCAAGATGGCCTTATGTGAGTTGATTTATGCGTGCGTTGGTGTGTGTTGCCTAGGGAAGGTATGCGTGAAGTAGGGCTATACGTCGACCTTGAGACTAGGTGTTGGGTGCAAGAGGAGTGCTGAAGCAATGTGCTGGCCGAGAGATGGATGTGTCCAAATGAGGCCAAACATTGAATAAGGTATGCGGCCAAGGAAAGGGTGGCATGCGTTGAGTTGATTAAGCTTGGGTTGCAAAGTTGGGTTGACAACAAATTAGGGCAGGTGACTGAACCAAGTGAAGACTTGGTTGAACCAAGAATGAGGTGGGCACATGGTAAGACATGCAAAGGGTGGAAATGACACATCAAGAATAGGTTATGCATTGGCCTATGCAAGATCAAGACATTTAAGCCAACATGAAAGGAGGAGGTGTCAAGAGAGATGTGTTGGCACACACATGCTGAAGGCAGCTGACATGCAAGGTTGGAGTGGTGTCAAGCACTGATGGTTTTGGGACTACTATAAATATGGTGCCTGGGGGACCTTGGCTCTCACAAAGCATTCGTGGAAATCAAATAAAACCAGTGTGAAAGTGTTGAAAGGTGAGTGCACTAAGTGATCCTAGGCTGCCATTTGATTTGGAGAAGTGAGGATTAAGGAATTCACGTTGGAAGGCAAAGGGGCAACTAGTCACATAGGGGAAGCGTCCATCGCATACACCATCGCTTGGTGAACGACGCATGTGTGCGTGCGCGCCCCTTCGAAAGTCTCACACCCTCTGAGGCACAAACACTCGATAGAGCGCATATCACACGGCTGACTGTGTGAGCAATCCAATGCATGACAATGCGTGTTATGCTTGTTCAACCCCTCGTGTGCGCTCGCCCACGTCCCATTTACCATGCCTGTGTAACGTCTGCATCTGTGCGAGGATTGCCGCCCACCTATGCATAGCCTTGTGGCCATCCTACACGCTGACTGCCGCGTATGCCCATCAGCCCACCTAACTAACCTCAAAAGCTATATTTCTTAAATTGAACCTATTTTTGAGTGAGTAAGGTGGGTAAGTGAAGTTATTCAAATTTGAGGATATATTTAAGACCAAAATTAATTTATTTGAGAAATTAGGCTAATTTAAGATTTCCTTGAAATATGTAGAATTTGAGAAAACGGGACCAAGAACTGTTCAGGGAAGAGTATAGGCTAATTTAAGATTTCCTTGAAATATGTAGAATTCAAGACTGTGTGATTTCTACTTTCGCATGTTTTTGGATTGTATGTACATATATGTTATTATGTATGTATGGTTTGTAAATTTGGCATGATCGGGAAATGTTTCATCCTGGATTTCATTCATTGGTTTTGTTGTTGATTGGTTCCTGTTGCTTTGTTGGAACAATTGTTTTATCTTTGACTTTGCTAGTTAACATGAATTGACGAGAAACTGGGACTACACCTTGGAAAATTGTTAGCATACCCGAGTATGACTAACGAGATATTATCGATATATGCATATTTGTAGGGCTATGTGGGTACTGAGATTGTTTCCCCAACTTGCATATTGGGAATAAACGAGAATACCTAAGAAACACAAATTCATGTAAGAAGTAGCCAGTTATCAGGCTGAGAGGGTTACATTTTTTATGTGTTATGATTGTGAAATTTGTTTTCAAATATGAATTTCCGAAACAAAACTTATTTTCTTATAAAAATATACCACTCACTAGGCTTTTAGCTCACGTTTTTCAATGTTTTATTCTCCCCTCCAGGTAGTAAAAAAAGGATGTTCTGGAAGTGCCACTTATGGTTTGGAACTACCACTCTCATGGAGCAAAACCTTGGATCTGGTTATTACTGAAAGTCATTAGGGTTAGCTAGGGTCAGGAATGTATTTAGTATAAACACGTGTAACTGTCGTTAAAAGTTATTGAACTGTACGTATGTGTACCTGACGAATTGGTTTAAGGGTGGACAGTAGATATCATAAGGGTGGTGTCTGCTGTCTTCACATCTCCTTTTGGGTTTGAGGAATAAACTTGGGAGGGGGTGTGACAGATCATGGTTAAATCAAGTAGACAAAAATGTATCTACATTGAGGAGGGTGAAGCCACTGGGCTTCAATGGAGTGTCCCAGTAGTTAACGAATGCTGGTTAATTTTGTTAAAAGAGTTTAGCCAATTAATCTCGGATCGTTGGAGCTCATGATCTATAAATCTATTAGGTCCCCTTGCTAGCTCATATCAGACTAAACCTTAGAACAGGGTGACAAGTGAGTTTGAAGTGTTCATATTTGAATTAGGGAATAAACGATAAATAAATGCGACATATTTAGTGGCGTATCATTCAATTGGAAATTGAATGATAAAGAGAGAGTTGGAGATATTTAAATAAAATTTAAATATCAAAACTATGAATAAGGATTCAATGGGATTAGTGTTGGATTTAATAATTGAATATTACATTAAATTAATTAAATTAATTAATTAATTAATTAATATTAATTTAATTTAAAATTAATTATTCAAATTCATTTTGAATTAAATGGAATTAATCAAAGTTGGTAAATGTTTACTTCACCAAGCTTTGAAAGTCAAAGGTCAAATATCAATTTCACTAAGTGGGAAATTCCAAAATTTAGTATTGAATTAATTTTGAATTAAAATTGTATTTAATTAAAATCTTACTAAAGTCAAATGTTGACTTCAAAATAGTCAAAAGTCAAAATGTTGACTTCACTTTATGGAAAGATCCAAAAATGATTTTTAGTGGAAAAATCCAACTTCTAGTGAATTAGTGAGTAATTCATTTGGCAAAGTGTTGATTTAACAAAATGCTTTTATCCCATTAAATTCAGTGCATTTTGAAGTGTCAAAATTCGGTTAACTTAGTTTTGCATGAATTGCATATAATTGCTCTGTAAATAAGATGCTTTTAAAAAGATCAAAATTCTTGGCCACTTTGTGAATTTCAAGTTAGTTAAAGAACAAATTCTTCTTGGCAACTTAAGAGATTCTAAAAGAGTTTTAGAAATTAAGTCCACAATTCTCTCTCAATTTTTATACTAAATTCATCCCTATTTTAGTCACTCACTGGATCTTACCTTCCCATTCTAAGGCCAGAGAATAGTCACGAAGATTCTCTGTAAATGGCCATAACAGACGCACATATCTTAGACTTACATCGTAAGTCAATCTACAGAACTTAAAACTTGCTCTGATAGCAACTGTAACGACCCAACATTTCAAGATCTCTAACAAGGACCACTACTCAATAATGCACATTTAAAACCCAAGCACTTTGACCATGGAGGAAAACATTATCAAAACAATAAAGATAATTTCCAAAACAATGTATAAAATTAGTAAATAAACAAATAGAAATCTTTGTTTCGGCCCCCCTAAAACAGTTAAGAAAAATAACAATCAGACCGAAAAAGTTTTCAATCTAATATTGAGTTCTAAATCAAAACATTCAAATAACTTGATACGTAGACTAGGTGGAAGCGATTTTCTTGTCTCATATGGCTCGATCACGGGTCCTGCATGTCACTCGTCAGTCTTTTCCTGTCCTTACCTGAAAAACATAAAATATGAAAGGACGGGTATAAAATACTCAGTAAGTGACACAATACTGGGCCCTCTAGGTAAACATGTTAACCTTCCTATCTAGGCATAATTTACATCTTATAGCATGTCAGTCATGTTGATCTTGAATGATCACAGATCAGTCATAAGCATGATCTCGAAGGAATACAATATTAGTCATGGGTGTGAATCCGAAGGAGCACATATCAGTCATAGGTGTGAACCTGAAGGAACACATAACAATCATAGGTGTGAACACAAAGGAACACGAAACGATCATAGGTGTGAACCCGATGGAACACATATCAGTCATAAAGAGTACGCCACCTGATAATAAGGTTGACAGTTACCATCAATACTAGCATGAATCAGTCCACCATTAAATCTTATAATATAACCGCAGGCATATTAACATGATCATCACACTCAATGAGCGGATTACAAACATATTATCCTGTTTCATGTTTACAACAACATAACTCGTGAAAAATACCAGAACGCCCGCAGTCAACACATCATTGAAGCATAACCAAAACATTCCATAACATTTACACATTCACACAGTCTTAACATCATCATTTAGTTGAGACGACTGGTTCGAAGATAAACCGGTAATAAGACACTTACCTCAACTAAGTTTTAATAATAGGCGAATTAATCTTTTCATTTGCCTATCTTGGATCTCGGGTTAAGTCCCTAAATTAATTATCAAAATTAACTTAGATTTTTTTTTAGCTTAAACCAAATATAAAACCCATCCCAAACGGTCTTTAATTCTCACCCAACGAGTGACTGGCTACCAAATATGCTTCCACCTTAGCACGGGCCAATCAAACCAAAATTAAGAATTTAAAATCCCCTTTCCAGCACCAGGTCCGAAAGTCTCAATACTCACCAAACACTGAGCCAAATTCACCAAAACGAACCTTCCGTTGGACGACCTGCTTAATAACCTTAAATTTTTTATCCAATATCTAAAATTATGAGTAAAAGAAATCTTGAGCTAAAACTAAGTCCAATATCAATGGACATTCCAAAAAAAAAAAAACCAAAACACCCAAAAAATACCCCAAAAACTAAAGATACCGGCGACCGAAAAGAGGGAAACGCGGTTGGTGACTGGCAGATGACGCGGACGAGCTCCAGTCAATGGCTTGAGTAGTGGTTAGAGAAGGCGCTAGACGGCCGCACGAAAGCCTAACCAACGGCAATCTGCACGACTGTACCACGAGACCCATAGACGGTGGAGCGATGGTGACGGACGAGCGGTGTGGACGAACAACAAGCAAGGGCTTCAAGCGGCTGAGTGAGAGGGGGAGAGAGAGAGGGACGGTGCAGCGACGAGTGACTTCGTTGGGGGAAGCCGGAAGGGGCTTTCGCCTGCGTGTTTCCGAGAGAATCAGAAAGAGATTTTAATTAATTTCGTTTTTTTTCCTTTAACTTTCAACTTAAGAGAAAATCCTAATACATAAGTATATATGGAAAATTATTTAAAATGGTAAAATTATTGAAAATATTTACAATATATAGCAAAATTTTGGAACTATCAATGTAAACGTTGTCTATCAGCGTCTATTAGTGATATTGATAGACACGGATAGAAAAGTCTATCAGTATCTATTTACATCTATCATTATAGTTCTAAAATTTTACTATATTTTATAAATATTTTAATTCATTTTTCTATATTTAAGAGTAACCAAAATTATCCTTTTCCCTTCTAAAACCAAATTTTCAAATTTTAAAAAATATGAATAATTAAATATCCCATCTTTTTTCCCTCTTCTTTTCAGCGTCCAACTCCAAATTAAATTAAGCCTCCAACATGAAATTCAATTCCTTCGAGCATTTCAAATCTCCAAATAAATTAATCCAATTTTTTTCATAAATTATAGTAAAATTTATAATCTTTAAAAATATCATCTAAATTAATTAATCTGCCTCTCAAATTCAATTCTTTTAGCCTTGAATTAACAAAATAACATTCAAATAGTTCAAGATAATTTAATGAAAATTACCTAACAATTTCAGGATGTTACATAACGCGATCGGTCAATTTGTTTAGAGTGAATTCATTTTCTATGCATCTTAATTAATTAGGTAATTAGGACGATAATTAACATTCTAATTAATTTGGATAAGCTTAAACAAAGCATGCTTGATCTAGAGTTCAATGAGCAATTAATCTAATTGGGAAAAACATACCATCACAACTCGAACTAGATCTTCTCACTATTGATTTCACAAAATCTCAATGGCTCTTATTCTCATTTTATTCATGTGAATTTAGTTTCATTGCAACAATTCTAAACAACCAACCAACCTCCCCTACAATTACTATACTATAAGCTTTTGAATTAAGAAATCTTCAATGATCTCTGTGTTCGACTTACTTTCACTTTACTACTTATTTTTTAGAGTAAGGCACAACAAATTATTTAATTCGGGTTGGAAGTATTTACGACACCTTTTCAACAACGATCAAATGAAGCTATTTATGCTAGAGATATTTCTACTGCTGTGAATAATTTGAATGGTGGTTCTTCTGATGCTTTTGTTGATGTTTTTTTATGAATCTTTGAATGCTTCTCCTTGTACTTTTGTCAGTTCTGCTTCAGAAACTTTGAATGTTGACGATTTGAATGTTGCTGAAACCTTGAATACCATTGAATTTCCTAGTTTTTATGATTATTCCTAAGGCTATTCCATGTGTTGATGCTTCAGATGTTATTATCAGAAAGTCTTCTCGTCCTATCAAGAAGCCTACTTTTATAGGATTATCGTTGTAATCTTCTATACAACCAGCCTTCGATTGTTTTTACATCAAAGATTCCTTCGCACAAGCATTTGTCTTATGAAAAACTTTCTTCTTCTTCCAAGTATTTTGTTTTTAATAGGGGTGTACATGAGTTGGATTGAGAGTGTTTTTAGAACCAATCCGAAGATTCGATTCGATTGGATTGGATTGTCGGGTTATAACTTATTTTTCTTTTTAATTTAAAATATGTAAATTTATATACAACACATGACTAATAACTAAAATATCATAAATTTCAAATGCTAAACACCAAATATCTATTATATTTATTGTAAACTTTAAACAAAAACAAATATCATAACAATTTTAAAAGAAAAATATTAAAAATTTATAAATTGATCAATAGAAAGTAATCAAATTTTAAACAAAAAGGAATGTATATATGTGTGTATGTGTGTGTATATATATATGTAAATATGTATATGTGTGTGTATGTGTATATTATTATTACTATATATAAAATTCAGGTTGGGTTGTGTAAACCTAACTTTTTTTTAGCCAACGCATGACCCAACCCAACCCAAGAACAAAACTAATCCAACTCAACCCTTACATTTTGGATTGGGTAGTCTGGGACTCGAGCTATTTGAACACCCCTAGTTCTTAATGCCTCTGCTGTTTATGAGCCACAATTTTATCACTAGTTTGTTCCTCATTCTCATTGGCGTGATGTTATGATAGATGAGTTACATATTATGGAAGCTAATGGAACTTGGTTTGTTGTTCCTCTTCCTTCTTCTCAAGGTTACACTCAATGTGGTTCTTATTTCAGATCCTCTATTAAAGGCAATTGGTTCTTTGATAGTGGTAATTCAAGTCATATGACAAGAGAGAAGAGTTATAACTCTAATCTCAAGAAAGTTGGATCAGGTCAAGTTACCTTTGGGGGTGTTACCACTTGAAAAATTGTTGGGAAAGGTAAAATGAAATATTTAGGCCACCTTGCCCTTGATGATGTGATGTATGTGGAAGGTGAAGGAACTCTAATTACAAAGAACCTTTGAGCAAAAGCAGATCGTCCAAATCCCATTGTGAATGAACGCATACGTTTACAGTCATATAGAACAGATTATGCATTATAAACTAAATTACAACATGCTTTGAAAGTAGAAACAAAGAATAAGAGATTATACCTTTGAAGAACCCCTTCTTCAAGATAATCCCTCGATCAAACTCGTTCGTGAACGCAGTGAACAACTCGATCTCCCTCAAACAGCAACGAGCAGCAACTTGATCCTAGAACAAACCGAACACTATCACAAGATTACCTTGGTATTCTCGATGTGAGAATCCAGGAGTGGTGGGCTCTGGCTTATTTTGGTTAGAGGGAAGGTTTAGTGTGAAGGAGGAAAACGATCGAGTAAATGACAAGACTATCGTGTAGATGAGAAAGTCTATCACATAGACTAACTACTCGATTGTATAGGCTCTCAAGTGATCGTGTAGTAAGACTCTCTTACTCAATTACTAATAATCTCAGTCGTATGAGATTTTGAAATCAAATTTCTTTTTATCCCAAATTTTCCATAAAACTGTATAACTACCCACTAAGGGTAGTTGTGGAGAAAAAAAAATTAATTATCAAATAATTAATAAATATGATAACTAACTTTTCATATTATATCTATAACCTATAGTTTTAATATTGCATCATATACAATATACAAACCATAATTCTTTTTCTTTATTTTATGACATTTAATATAAATCATATTTATATTAAATTTAATAATTATGAATCTTATTCATAGAATATACATTTGAATCATATTCAAATATTAGTTCCTTCAATCAAACAATAATGTATCAAATACATTATATCAATTATATCATATATAATTTAATTAATTTAATTATATCATAGATAATCAAATGCCCTCTTATTAATTTGAACATTTCAAATTAACCCAAAAACTGATTCTCAACATGAATCCATTGAGCTACCAAGGGGACCTTATGGACATGTAGCTTGAAGCTCCAACGGTAAGTGAATAACTGACTAAACTCTTTAATCACATTATCCACCATCCATTAACTGTCGGACACCCCACTAAAGACCGACAGCTGCACTCTTCGCACTACAGATATATTTCTGTGTCCATTGGATATAATCAATCAACAGTACGATGATCCTTCATAAATCGCTCGTAAGTACAGCTAGGCCAAATTGTTGTTTTGCCCTTATATTTACATTTAACTCCTTAAGTACTACTGATCCCTCTAATGAACAATAGATCATAGTCCCACTATGACTAAACCCCTCTGGGCCAAGAGAGGTTGTGTCACCACATTGTTCAAGACCCGGAATCAGCCCTTAAGGGAGTAATTATCTACTTACCCCTACTTCGAGGAAGAAGTGAATTTCATCTTGTGTAGCTGAGTTCCCAGCTCCCCAATCAGACGAATCCTCAAAATGGTAAGCTTATTAAGTCGGCGATCTGGCCACTCTCACCCATGCAAATCAAAGGACCGCCCTCATAGGCAGAAGTTCACAACTCACTCAGGATTAAGGTCATGTTGCCTATTGTCATCCTAGTGAAATGAAAGCCTCGATTACGAATGGCATTATATAACAAGACTAAACATTTCGTGGTTCTATCTTATACAAACTCCTTTGTATAGAATATCTCCGCTCGCATGCCTAATACACGAATGATTAGGATCAAATCATTTGTAGCACTTTACAACATTTGTAACACTTACAAAGCAGACCATACTCGTAGTGTCACCAAGTTAAGGTATCCAGCCTTATCTATATATTACAGACCATTTAAGTTATCACTTAAAACACGATCCACTTGTATGTCTCCACATACATGTTTAAGTTACAACGATAACCATGAATCTTAGTTTATTAATATCAAATATTCCATAGACTGAAGTGAATAAAATATCATATATTATAAATCACAGAATGTTTGTTCATACAAGTGTTTACAAACTACAAGACCCTATGAGATTTAATGCATCAACCCCAACAGATGGTCTCACTACAAATCTCACTAGCATCAATCCCAACAGAAGGTCTCACTACAAATCTCACTAGCATCAATCAACTTTGTGATCAAGGGTTAAATGTAAATTTCACTAAAGGTGGGTGCTTTGTTACTGACAATTCTAAGGCACTTATCATGATAGGTAAACGTTCTTCTAATAACTGTTACTTGTGGTCTTCTGTTGATACTAACCATGTCTTTCACTTGTCAAAACATGATAAAAATTCTCTGTGGCATTAACGCTTGGGTCATGTTAGCATTAAATATATCCAGAAAGCAGTCTCCAAAAATTTAGTGGTTAGTTTGTTGAATTAAGGAAGCAAGCAGCGAAAGCAAAACAGGATCATTAAGCATTCTAATTCATTAATTTTGGCTTCAAACTCAGCATCCTCATAAACTAAAAATAGAGTTTTAACACTAACCATTGAAGTACCTTTGAATCACGAACTCCAACTGTAATCCTCCCTAAGTCTCGAATGATCCATCATTGGGTTGCTCAAATATCTGACCAACACTCTAACTATGAATGTTATATCTGAATGCGTACATACTCGAGCATACATTAAACTTCCAACAGCCGATGCATACGGAACCTTATGCATCTCCTTAGTCTCGAATTTAGTCTTGGAGCATTGGCCAAAATGAAATTTATCACCTTTGGCAACAAGGGTATCTCCTTATGCACAATCTTTCATGTCAAATCTACTAAAAAAATTTCAATATAGTTTTTTGCGGCAATCTTAAAATATCTTGAGAACAATCTCACCATATTTCAATTCCAAAAGCATCACCAAGATCTTTCAACTCAAATTTTCTTTTGAGAAATCTCTTAGTATCATGCAATAAGACTACATCATTACTTGCTATGAGTATATCATTAAAATATAAGACCAAAAATACAGATCTACTCCCACTAAACTTATGATATACACTATCTTCTACTATATTCACCTCAAAACTAAATGACTTCATGGAATTTGTGATACCATTAACAAGAGACTTGCTTGAGACCATAGATGGATTTATTCAATTTACACACCATAGACTTTGAATTACCAGACACAGTTTTCTGGTTGCACAGATAAATCTTCTCAGCAATGTTTCCATTAAGAAACACAATTTTTATATCCATTTGATGTAGCTTTAAATCAAAATGAGCTACAAATTTTCATGATTACCCTGAAAGAATCTTTGGATGAAACCGATAAGAAAATCTCTTTGTAATCAATGTCTTCCTTTTGAGTAAAACCCTTGAAAATAAGACGAGTCTTATATCTTTCAATATTGCCTTGCGAATGCCTTTGATTTTAAATACCCATTTACAATCTATGGGTTTCACTCTTTATGGCAATTTGACAAGTTCACAAACGTCATTGTCTTTCATGGATTTTATTTCCTCTTCCGTAGCATTTATCCACTTATAAGAGTTAGAACTTTGTAGTGCTTGTCAAAAGTTGATTGAATCATCTTCCATTACACCTATATCCTGATGTTCTTGAAGAAATGCAATATAATTATCTGGATTGTACTTCTTCTCCTTCTTGTAGATCTCCTTAGTGGCACCTCTTGAGATTGTTGAGTTTGAACTTCAGATTCAACAACAGGGACTACAATGTTATTTTGTTCTATAATTGGTTCAATAGTGAAGTCAGAACGGGAGCCTAATCATCATCTATAACCACATTAGGAAAAGAAACAAATTCCTCTTCAAAGACAACTTTCCTTATGTTATTTTCCCCTCCAAACTCAACATCCTCAAGGAATATGGTATCTCCGATCTCAAACAATGATCTAGAAGTGGGATCGTAAAATTGAAACCTCAATAGTTCTCAGGATATCCAACAAAATAGTAACTAATAGTTCTTGAGTCCAATTTTCTTTCATTAGGTTTGTAAGGTCTAGCCTCAGCTGGACAACCCCATGTAAAGATGGCTAATACAAATCATACTTCTCACCATATCCTTAAGTGTTCTATTTCTTCTTTCCACCACATCATTCGCTGTGTTTGCCTGACATAGTGTATTGAGGGACAATTCCACATTCCTCTAGGTATTTGATAAAGGGTCCTAGACGTTGTTCACCTGAAATATCATATCTATCGTAGTATACAACACGATCAAACTTGACAACCTTTATTTTCTTTCCAAGTTGAAGTTAAACTTCAGCTTTGAAATATTTGAAAATGTCCAAAGATTGAGACTTTTCATGAATTAAATATAGGTATCCATATCTTAATCAGTTGTCTATGAACGTAAATATTGTTGTTTATTCCAAGGGGTCGTAGGAAATGGACCACAAATGTCTATATGTATTAGTTTTAAGACGTCTGAGCATCTGTTGGCACCTATTTTCTTATGTTTGTCTATTGTCCCTTAATACATTCCATACAAACTTCAAAGTTACTTAAATCAAGGGAATCAATAATTAATCTAATACAAATCTCTGAATTCTCTATTTAGAGATGTGACCTAAATGCTTATGCTATAAAATAGCAGAATTTTCATTTAATTTATGCTTTGTAACATGTGAATTAGATAACATGATCTTATTAAACAAAGAAAAAGAATCAAGCATATATAGATTATCAATTAAGGAACTAGTACCAATAAGTTTGGAACTTTTAAAGAGACTAATTTATCATTTCCAAATGAACAAGAAAAACTAAATTTGTCCAAACTAGAAATAGAAACTAAATTCCATTTAAATGGCGGTACAATAAAAGTCTCATTCAAATTCAAGTAACAACCAGTTTTGAAAAGTAATCTAAAATTCTCAAAGCTTCAACTGGAACTACTTTGCCATTGCCCACATAGATGAATCTTTCAGCATCACTTGGGAGCCCACATTTCTTTGGATCGAATATTTTTCATATGAGCAAGTCACATATTCATTACCACATGTCTATCCATAATTTGACCAAATAATTATTTTTCTTTGGACCGATAATCATTCACATAAATCAATGAATATGCACATATTATATTTTTAAAATGAACCATCTAAATAATAGAAGTTTCTTTGGTAACATATTATTTTGACCCATTTAATCCAAAATATAAGGCACATTAATATAATATTTTTAAATATATTATTGTACATAATGGGAGAAGATCACCAAAAATTATCAATTAAATTTTAATTTAAATCACCAAATTATCAATCAAATATAAATTTAATTTTACTAAATTATCAATCAAATTTAAATTTAAATCACCAAATTAATAAATTAAATCATCAAATTATCGATAAAATTTACGTTTAATTAGGAATTTACTAAATTCGTCGAATAAAATACCTTTAACTCTAATTAGGGCTCCGAAATGCCATGACAATTAGACTGTTAGAAGCTTTTAATGACACACAAAATCTAACGTCTGTAGCGCCCTGCATGGAAACTTCTAGGTTTGAACTCCGAATTTTGTTTTTCACCTCTGTTTTGAGTCTTTTTCACAAAAAATGTTGCCATAAACGACACAGACTTACAAGACTCGAATTACTAAAACAACGGACTTGAACAATGATCAAACCAATATTAAACTATAAATCTAAGATTCCAAAAAATCGAAAACATTTATTATACAAATCTCAACCCTCCCCCTCCCCCCTCAATTTTTTTTTACTGAAATTGAATCAAAACAATAAAAAACAATAAAAAAACCCTACAATCTAACATGAAATTCATGCTCTGATATCAATTGTTAGATAAAATTCCTTATAATCTATATTAAAAAGATTTATCCCTAGGATCATACATGCTAAATTATCAAGAATAAATAATATACCGGATTCTATTGACATACTGATGATAACTACAAAATAGCTATTATCCTTCTCAACCAAAACTTCGTATGCCCTTGAGTGGAATCTCTCCTTAGATGAAATTATAGAGAAACTGAAATTATATTGTTTTGGTTTATTGGGGACCATAGCCTTAAGGTCTCTTTATATACTAGTTCAATTAGGATTCCCATTGTTGGGTTATATGTCCTAAAACTCGTGGTTTGTAAACATTAAACATATTCTATTTGACAATAAAATTGTTATTGAGGTTATTCAATAAAAATGTTATTGAATATATGAATTACATCTTTGTTTACCCTAAATCAAATAAACTGAGAACTCCTAGCTATAACATGAATACTTGAACTTTATGTGAAGACGTACAAGTGGATTAAGTTTGAGTATATAGCTACAACGATCTATAGTATAGAGATAAGACTGGGTACCTTAACTTAGGGACGCTATGGATGCAACATAATTTATATTTGATATAAATGATGTGATCCTGAATCGTCCATGTGGAGATGTGTGAGTGGGGGAGTCTATACAATGAGTTTGCATAAGACCAAACCACGAAATAGTCACTTTTACTTTATAACGTCGTTCATTGTTGAGACTAACTATTTCAATTCAATGACCTAGGTAACTCGATCTTAATTATGAGCTAACTATGAACTCTTGTTTATTCGAGATTATCCTTTAATCTACATGGGTAAGAGTGGCTCAACATCGCAACTCAATAAGCCTTCCATTTTAGGGGTAAAACTAGGTAGATAGTTGGGGACATAGTCCTACAAGATGGAATTCACTCCTACCCGACTCTAGGGATAGTAGATAAGTTATTCTCTTAAATGTTGACTCCGGGTCTTGAACAAGGGACCCCACCCTCTCATCGACCTGAGAAGGACTCTGTTTAGTGGTTGGACCACAAATCAATTGTTCATTAGAGGATCAATGGAACTTAAGGAGCAAGATGTAATTACAGGGGTAAAACAGTAATTTTGACTCAACTATAATTACGAATAACCTGTGAATGATCGACTTATTAATCATGGTTAAATCAAGTAGACAGAAATATATCTATAGTGAGGGGAGTGCACTACTAGGTTTTAATGGAGTGTTCTGGTAGTTAACGAATGTTGATTACTTGGGTTAAAGAGCTTAACTAGTTAATCTGAATCATTGGAGCTCATGATCTGTAGATCCATTAAGTCCCCCTGCTAGCTCATATCGGACTAAATCTTAGAATAGTATGATAAGAGAATTTGAAACGTTCAAATTCGGCTTAGGGAATTATAGTTAACTATATGCGATGTAATTAATGTAAATATATAGTTTAATTGTTGAACTAAACGAAATTGGAGAGTTGTTAATATTTTAATTTGATTTAAATATTGTTCATGTGAATGAGGATTCATGTTGGGGATTGGTATTTTATTAATTTAATATTTGATATTAAATTAAGTTGTTTAATTAATTATTTAAAATTAATTTTATATAAAATTAAGGGAAATTATTTCAAATGGTAAAACTATTGAAAATATTTACAAGATATAACAAAATTTTAAAACTATCAATGATAGACACTGATAGAAGTCTATCAATGTCTATCATTGATAGTTCTAAAATTTTGCTATATTTTGTAAATATTTTGGTTCATTTTTTTATATTTAAAAACAACCCTAAAATTAATTCATAAAAGAAATTGATTTTATTTAAAAAATAATTATTTAAATTAATTTTAATTAAAATTATTTTTTCATCTAAAAATGAAATTTGGGAAATTCAAATTTAATAAAAATTAAATTAATGGAAAAATCCAACTTTTTCCACTCATAACCCACCTTACATGGTTAATTTGGTGTCAAGTGTACATCAAATTAGTTTTGCATGTTATATTCTATAAATTGAAGAAATTTTTATGAAGAAATCTTCTTTTTGCCAAGTTCTTGGAGTAAAATTGGTTTTAAACCACTTAAACTCCCAAACAGACTTGCTCTCAAAATTCTCTTTAATCTCACCACAATTTGGTTACCACAAGCCGTTCTACAATCAGAAAATAACATGGAAGATTCTAACATTCACCATAAATTTGTGATCAAATTCAAGTAAGGGACTACTAGAATTTAGAGGTTCTTCAAAGGTTGTTTCTCAAAACCCTATATCTCCAAGTTATAAACATGCATGCTTTAATCTTATAATTAATATAGTTAGAGTGCTTAAAATCCTAATTGGTTCTGCATGTGCGTTATAAACTCTTACACCCATTAAACCCTAATTAATTAGGAATGGACTTCTACCCATTAAATCCATACTCAATTAGGAATCTTTGGCCTTAATTATGTAAAATCACATAATAGAGCCCGAACTAATAAAATAATCCAATGTGTAAAATACTAATCCACATATATAGTCCATACTTTAATTATACGTGTTAAAATAAAACACGTCTAACAAACCTAAGCAGTTTTTCACATTCACACTTAGGGGAGCTTAAGTTACCGAGAGAGAGAGTTTCACTTCTAGGGAGAACCTAAGTTGATTGGTTGTGTGATTAAGCTCTACAGATGTCACTATAATCGTGTTGTTGTTACAGACAAGTACTACATTGTAATTGTTTATCATTTATATTAGTGAAGTTATTCTTCCTAGGCATACTGTCCTACAGACGTAGCTGGGATTTCACTGAATTGGATACCAAATTTTGGTTTCTCTTTTATTTATTTGTCTATCGTTATTTATTGTTTTGTGGAATGTTGTAACATCATTCTTAACTTAACTTCAGGCGTGAATTAGATGTCTCTTTTATTTCATATTTTACCACTGATTCCAAATCTTTTTTAGGGCTTGAAGGGTGTCTGGCTGAAATTGTATATATATTGTTCCTATGGCAAATCATGCCTTGATTAATTTGGTCAACCATTTTAATAATATATGTGTATCTATCAAATCAACAAAGTTTCTACTGATTTAAATATTTAAGCTTAAGAGTTTAGAGGTTAATCCTACATTGTATTCATGTATCTAGTTGTCTTCCCTATAAATATCTTGACACCGAACAAACTTAGCTTTATTTAAATTATATTAACCATCAAATCTATTCCTTTTAATTTCCTGACAAAAATTATTAAATAATATTTGACATGGATTAAGGCCATTCTTTTTTTATACCTCAAATAATGAAACTTGTCACATCACAGCTTGCATTTTATTCTCATACAGTGTTAAAGGAGATGAATTAATTCAAAACAAGTTTTTATTTTTGTCAAAAAATAAAAATAGAAAATAAAAAATAAAAACAAGTTTTGACATTAAAAGAAGTTTCCAAATAATCAATAAATTAGTGGCTTTCTAGAGAGAATTTTAATTAACGCCCCTCAAATTGGGTTGGGTTGAGTTGCATTAGGTGGGTAAAAAAACCCCATCTATCGTTTGGTTTACCAATTATTAAAGAGGTTTATTATCTCGTTATTCATGTTAACTCACATTTCTCATCGTTATTCGCATCAATTCTCCCAATTACTCTTCTCCTATAATAATAATTGTCAACCCAAATCAATTCAATTCTGCACACCAAACACTCCGTTAATAGATTTCAGGTTAGGAGAAGGAAAGGGAAAACTGACCCACAGGAAACGACATTTTACTAATATAAAATATAATTTATTTATAAATTTTGGGTTAAATTATATAAAATTACCCTTCTAACTTTGGAGTACTAAACTTCAAAATGTCTCTAACACCTTGTGAAGTTGTATTTTTATTTTAGAATTTGAAATTTTGTTCCAAAATATACTTTAGAATTTTGAAATTGTCCAAAATACTCTCTCTTTTTCTTTAAGTACAATAAGCAGTGGAAGAATTCAAACGGCAAATATTTTGGTTGCTACATATACGATATGTCAGTTGAGTACGTTCATTTTGGTAAAACACGATCTTCATTATTATAACAAATGATAAAATTCTTTGAGAACATATACATATGTGATATTATTTACAGTTATATATAAAAGATTGGATTTTATTATTTATTCTTAATCAATTTTTGTACATCATCTATCACATAGATTTAACCTGAATGCTGTTACAAATTATACTTCTCAATTTTTACACATTAGTTCTTGTGTCAATTTCAATCTTACTTTAACGAAAAGAAAAAAAAATCTTCAAAAATATGTTTTGAAACAAATTTCAAAATTAATTTTATAAAATTTAAGGATATAGTTGAGATAAATTTAGATATAGTGGCCTTTTTAAATATAAATCCTTTATTCATGATTGAAAATTTAGATTTCATTAGATAATTATTTGATTTTTTATTTTTATTTTGTATTTACTTTTTTATCATTCCTTTATCTTGGTCTTCGTAATATTTGAATTCTAAGTTAAAATTTAAATTTCAAAAAAAAAAAATTTAAACTATTTTTTTTTTTTTTTTAAGTTTTCAAAACATGACTTTCATTTTATATTTAAAACTCCTTTTATTTTTCAGATTTTATCGTGGATTTTCATAATGACAATCAATATATTTGTTTGTCCCACAGAATTTTACTTTTGAAAACCAAAGATATATTATTATTTAGAAAATTTTGAAACCAATCTCACATCGATTTTCTAATACTCTTCTTACTGGTGAAATTTTATACCTGAAAAATAAATCGTAAAAATATAATATAATCAATAAATTAATTAATAAAGATTACTCATTCCTATTAACTTAATTAATTATTAAATATAAATATATTATTTAGGTTTAATAAATTTTAACTAATAGTCAAATAGAATATAGCACAATTGATATAGAATTTACTAGAAACCACAGAGTTCAGAATTCGGATTCCCTACTTCTAATTGTACTAAAATAATAATAATATTAATAAAATTTTCAGCTAATACACACATTTGTCATCGATATTTTATATTATTGAAACTATTTAATATAAACTGTTATTGTTTATTAATATTAAATTAATTTATATTTACTTAAATTATTTTTAATAATTTGGCTAAATAATTTTAATTAATTTTTAATGTAACAATTTTCATTTATTTTTATTTTAAGGATATTCATTTATTTAGTTCATGACTACCTTAATTATTCTCTCACATTTAATTTAGTTTTTATTTAATTTTAGTTTTTATATACAAAATTAGTTGAAAAAAGTATAGATATTTAACTTCTAAACATTAATTACCATGTATATCTAAATACGAACAATTATTATCTCAAAAATTTAAATCTTAGATATTTAAAATCTATACACATTAAACAATATATGTTATCCAAACGGATAGTAAAGTATACAACAAAATAAAGAAACTCATAAGCACATTTTTCAAAAAAAAAAAAAACTATAAGCAAATGATTTTCAAACAAGATTTTAGATAATATATGTCGAAAAAGTCTTAAAACGTGATAATTAATACTATATTTGATAACTATTTGGTTTCTAATAATTAAGTTTCACAAATATTATTTTTATATATAGATTTCTTTGTTTTGTAATTCACATTGTAGCGATATTTTTGAAATTCGAAATAAATTTTGAATACTAAGAAAAGAGCTATTAATAACCTATATTGGAATTTGGAATTTGTATGATCCACAAATTCAAATGTTTCTTTAAAATAAAATTTAAAAAAAGAAAAACATTGTAAAGAAATAAGGTAAGAAAACGAGTTCTTCTTTTAAAAAAAGAAAAAAAAAATCAAATAATTATAAAAGAGTTGTTGGATGGACCATCTATAAAATATATATATATATATATATATATGATGTGGTAGACTCTAGTTCTATACAATGATTATACTTGAATAATTAGATTTGGGTACAATTTGAGGGTAGGGTATTTCTCAATATAAGAAAAGAATGTTGGTGAATAAACCTAGTAGCCTAATATATATATATATATATTCCCATGCCATCAAGTACATTAAATTTCATAATAATGGAATAGCTAGAGAATATAATATTTCTATTTTAACAACAATAAATATACAAGTGTAATATCAACTAAACTCGTGTGTCTTACATTTCTCACGTTAATCCATAAATGTAATGCTTTGTAATTAACCATATAAAAATGAACAAATAAGTAAAAGTTAGTAGTTGTTACATTAACACCACAATAATAACGAAAGAGGTTCATTTTAACCTAACTAAGAAGAATATATATGTAATGTGACATTGTTTATATAGTGAAGAGTTTCATTTCTTAATATGCTTTCTAAAAAGGACGTTTAAATATTTTTGAAAATGCAAAAAAAATGTCTATTGATGAACAGATGAATAGTTTATGAAGAAAAATAGTACAATATTTGTGGATAAACTCGACTTGCAATTCATTCAAAATCATGTTTGAAGACACATTTGGAAAAAACCATATACTTCAAGAAAATAAAATGTAGTTTCTTAGATTGAAAAATCCAAATAATTAAATTTTATTCTAATAAGATGACATGGAAATAATTGGATTTAAAAACGTTTAGTTACTATAAAAGATAACTTAAACTCTCTCAAAGAGTAATAAAATTTAGGGACATACATGATCGGTCGGTATCGATTTTGGGAGAAAATCGACATTGAAAATCAATAAAAAAAAATGTGTGAAATTCGAACGTCGGTCGGGTCGGTCGGTTGATTTTTTTCTTTTTTCTTTTTGTTAGCAAAGCCAAAGTGATTAAAAGGAAAGATAAATTGATGAAGTGTTATTTTTAAGTTAATATAATTTGTAACTTTTTAAAATTTAAATCAATTATATAGTTGGTCGGTCGGTCAGTTTTTCAATTTTTTGTAGGAAAATCGGCAACCGATCGATCTTAATTCGATCAATCGAATCAGTTTTCAATTCTTTTAAGTACATCCCTAATAAAAACTAAGCCTCTATTTTATAACTATCTAGAGAAAAAAAATGTTTGCCTTTAAATTTAAAAATAAGATCATGCTCTTCCTATTTGATTAAATCTTGGAAATTGTTAGATGATAGAATATTTACAGTTTACCTTTATCTATCAGTTTAAACTTTTGGATCTATCGATGATTTAACATCGTATTAGAACAGATGGATGAGAAAGCCTACATGTGAGGGAGAGTGTTTAGATAATATAATATTAAATGTATCTTTATTCATTAGATTAAATTTTTAGATCAATGGATGATTCAACGATAAATCATATTTTATTTTAGATATATAGAGATTAAGGAAACATAAAATAATGAGAGATGGGGCCAAATTAAAGAGAAATAAGACACATGATTGTTACTGATAAGGTGGCAATATGTTTCCACATTGGGTAAAGAATATTCTTATTGTTCCCTTTAATTATATATTGGTGTTGGTTACAACATGGCTTTGTTTTCTTGTGCTATATATCAAAATAAAAATCTAAACTTCCAAATAGTTGGAAATTGATTATGTAACCTTAGATTCTTTACCCACCTGTTTTATCTTGTTTTATTGATATAATTTAAGGAAAAGATACCTTCAAATTAATGATCCATATTTGTTTACTGTTGTACTAATTCTAAGTTTATCTCAAGTAGCACAATTTAATTATATGGATAGAAATTTGGTCAAAATATTCATTTCGTTTTAAAGATATGAAAATTGTAGTTGTAGTATTGGAATTATGATCTCTAAATAAGTTTTCTCATCTATTTTAAATCAACATGGTTTTATTTTCATTTTTTTCACATATTTAGATGTCTATACCTTTGGACACTAATTAAAAGACATTAATGTTAGACTTGAATTTGCATAACTTCGCCTTTTAAATGTAAAAATTGTCTCCTATATTTATATAATTAGAGTTGTTCTTATGTACTTGTATATTCTAAAATTCTTTCTCTCATTTCGAATGAAATGAAATATATTATGTTTATATTGTAAAAACAATTTGATAAGTAAACATTATTTAGAATAAAAAGTTTGTTAATAAGAATAATAGAAGAAATTAAACAAAGTAGATTTTGATCGCATGAAGTGAAATATATTAAATAAATGGATATATTTACTGATAAGAGTGATAACAACAAAATTAAATGGATGATAAAGAATACGAATGAAGTGAGAATGAAGTGAAATATATTATGTCTGTATTGCAATAACAAGGTCAAATCAGCCTCAACCAAACAACAAAACAAGGTAGGAAAATCATCCACCCAAAATGAGAATCGTCCTCATTTGTAGCCCATTGGGCTATACTATTAACCACCATGTTTCGAGTATGTATAATATGACGAAACGTGATTATCCGTTGCCCTTTCAAGGATAGAATATCTTTCTTCAGAGTTTTCACCATGGATAACACATCTTCCTCACTTGTAAACAATCATACTGTCGTCACATTGTCCGATTCCACTACCAAAGGCAGTTTGCACTGCCGAATTCATCACCTGCAACCCAACAACAATCGCCCTAACCTCAACAAACAACATATCAAATGATCGTCATATAGGCTTCCCTCCTGTATTAATGATCGCACCCATTTGATCCCGAAATACCCAACTGATCCACCCTTACACTCCTATACATCCCAAGAGGCATCACAGGACATGGCAAGCAATTGATCCGGGGGACAACTCCACCCAACTCATTCTTTGTCAATCATCGACTCACCTATTGCTCAAGATTGATGACCCTGTCTCCAATAACTCCACAAGGAACCCCCAAATCGAGGCAATTAAAATCAACAACGAACCATCATCTCCCTTTAAACATCACACAATTGCGAGTCTCCCAAATACGCCACAACACCACTGCAAAAGAAGTATATCAATTATCTTTTAAGTTTATCATTTAACCATAAAATCCATTAGGCTTTAATGAGTTAATGGATATTTTGTTAAAAAAAAAAAACAATGGGTGCATCCTATGCCATGTTTAAAACATTGATATCAATGAAAATATCGAGATATTAATTTTACAGAAATTAAAATTTCAATGGATATTTCTAGAAAAATATAAAATAAAAAATTGAAAAATAAATTTAAATTAGTAAACAAATATTCAATTATTTATATTAGATTTATATTTATTGTTTAATTATTACATTTTGTGGATTTTTCTACGATATAATAAAAATATCGATTCACCCCTCATGTCGATATCGAACTCGTAGAAACGTGGAAAATCGATAGAAATATCGACATTCAACCGGAAATTTAGTAATATGATCCTATGTTGTATTTATCTCTATGTAGTCTACTCAATTGTCCAATTATTTTTTTATTTCTTCTTATTTTAAATATATTTTTAAATTTTTTCCGTTGAAGTGGTGTCTAACAAGAAAATGGGTTCATGTTTCTAGCTCAAAATAATTTATTTCTTAAAGTGTGTGATAATGGCTATGCACTTATTCACGACTATTTCCATTTTTCTCCAATAAAAGTTTAGTTTTTATGACTTTAAATTTTGTTTTCATTCAAAATTGACAAACCTACCAAGTTTACTTTTATTTTTAAATTTTCTGTAGCTGATAATTAAAAACCTTATTTATTTTTCTTTTTTCCTTTTTCTTTTGTAATTTTATTTAAAAAATCAATTGTTTAATTAACTGCATGAGAAAAAGAGATGAATGGATGAACATTCTGTCGTAAGAATCTTTAATTTTTGTCTTTAATAAAATACGAAAAAAAAATCTCAATCGTTTTAAATTGCCAACTAACAGTGTTTTATATGAAAACCAGTATATTTTTTTATTTAAGTAATTAATTAAAATTTCAAATTTTGTTTATTTGAAAACTGGCAAACCCATCCAAAATTTAATTCTAATATTTAATTCCTCTAAAAAAAAAATTAAATATTTGTTTATTGTGTTGGGCTTAACTTGATTTATTCTTTTTTTTTAAAAAATCATTTTGAAAAAAAAAAGTAAATTTTTGGTAACCATCCAAAATAATTTTAAGGAAACAACGAATTTGTGAAATAAATTAGTTTTAAATAAACCCTTGAAATCATTATATATAAAATTTAGCAAACAAATTTGAAATCATTAATCTTTGATAGCTTTTTTTTTTTCATCTGATCAATATTTAGGTGTCAAGAAAATTCATAGGCCACCATAGATTGAACTCATGACCCATGAACCATAACCCCTTAATCATTTGGACTTTTTTTATGTTCATACTATCAGTAGGACAACCCATGATAGCTGCCTTGCTAGCAATCAAACTCTATGAGAAATAAATTGTTTTTTTTTAAAAAAATAATATAAGGTAAGGATTAAATCTCAAAACTTAAAGTTGATAGTATAAATATTAATTTGAATATTTAAGATAGGGGTGTTCAAAAAATCTGATGACTCGAAATATTCATCAACCGAACTCAACTCATATGGTTTGGGTTGGGTTATCTACTCATTTGGGTTGAGTTGGGTTCAAATAAATGAAAATTTTGTGGGTTGGATTGGTTCATGACTTCACACAAAATAACTCAAACTAGTTCGAATCAACCCAAGTTTATTATTAATTTTTTAAAAATATTTTTCTTTTACTCTTGATACAATTATATATAAAATATTTATTTTAAGTTTATTTAATTTCATAATTTTTTTGGATAATTCATTCTCAAACTACTCTAAAAATAACTTATTTGTTCTTTTGAAAGAAAACTTCCATAATCTAAATTGAAATTGAGTTAATCTTAATTCAATACATAAAAATAACCATATTAACATTGTACTTACTTTTGGAACAAAATTTTAAAGAAATGACCCCAATAAATCGAACCAACCAAATTCAAATGTTTCATAGTTGGATTGGGTTGAATTTATTATTCAATAAGGGTTATTGGGTTGAACAAATTTACAAACTCGAACAATTGAATTGGGTCTAAAAAGAGCTTTAACCCAACTAAACTCAACCCAATCCAATCCAATCTACCAATACTCCTCATTTAAGGTTGATCTTTGTGAGTGGTTGGCTCATGATCGGACTCTTCCATAACGGGGCTTTGATGTCTAAGCCTACAATTTGATTGAGCCATTTCCCTTCTATTGGAAATTTATAGGACGATTCAACATATAGCTAAAATAATGGGGAAAATTAAAAGGATATTGTCCTTTTAGAAACTATTTAGGAAAATATTGTTGTTTTCAAACTATTTGTAAAAATATTGTTTTTTTTTAAATAAGTCGAGGGTTGAAAATTCGACCTAGATAGGTCGAATTTTGAACCCTCGACCTTCCTTTCACTTGTACGTCGAACTTTGAACCTTCGACCTTGCTCTTCCTAACATTATTATTGAGTCTGTTTAATTATCATTCCGGAGACCTTCCTCTATCAAAAGATCGTATTTCTAAATTTTCATAAGGTCCCCTAGAATTCTTTCCAAAGCTTGTTGAATATTTTTTACGGATTCTGTCATCTCAGCAAGTCTGACTAAATAACGAGCTAATGAATCTCCTTCTTTTTGCCACTGAACTTACCAATCAAATTCGAGAGCGAGATTATGAGAGAGAGCAAGAGTGAAATTTTGAGCGTGAGCGAGAGCGAGAGCGTGAACGAAATAGCGAGATTTTGATAGAGAGCAAGAATACCGTACAAATTTCCTCTTTTTTTTCCTTTTTAATTATTACACATTCCACCTTCTTCTTTCTAATTTTTTTTTTTAATTTTTCATTTTATAAAAAACAATTTCTAAAAATATTTTATTATTTTATTTAAACTCTAAAAAAAATAAATTAAAAAAATAATAACTCATAAAAATAAAAAAATGTAAATCAAATATCTCATTTATATAAAAATAATTACAAAAATCAATATGTTCCACAAGACGGACGTCGTTGATTTCGAGCTGGTTGTCGTCGCCGACTTCGAACTTGAGGTTGCTTGGGTTCTTTTTTATGTTACTCTGGTACCTCTACAGGCGCTTCATAATATAAATATTCATTATGCTCTCCACAGTACAAACCGACCATGTCCATGCACGTATGAAGACGAAGGACCAGCCTCTGAGTCATAATGTCCTGAACCAAATGTTGGTATCATCATCATCGGACTAACATAATTAGTTTGACTCTGCATCTGTGTCATAGGGGGCAACTCTTCCACATTATGTGCAACCTCATCAAACTCATCCTCTTCCCGAACAGGTCCTCTACGTCTAGGAAGCTGGGTGAAGAAACAATAGGTATATCGTACATATAATGAATTTCCTCCATATAGCTTTGGTTGTCACTACATATAGCAAGAAACCTGGTTCGGATCATTCGCAACCTCATGGAGTCTACTGTTGTTCGATCTCTGTGAATTAAAAAACAATTAGACAATATTTAAAATAAATTTAAATTAAAAAAATAAATAAATAATATTCATTCATTTACCAGATGACCCTCAGCTGCTCCCGGACGAGTGATGTAGCGCCTTGTGATATTATTATACCAATGAATATATTTTTGGAGTGACATCTGTGTCAAATTGTTCAAGAGAACCCCCACTGCAATAAACTTTACACGATTAGTGCCATCGCACTACCAAATGTGCAACTTTTTCGGACCAATCCTCCAATCCTTAGGTCATATCATGCAGTACGAGTTCAGTATTACAAGGCGACGGAACATCCTACTGAAAACCGGAATTGTCTCATCACCCTGTTAGGAAGATGCCACTCACCAATGTGAAAACATATGAGATGACTCATCGTCCGCCATATGTTTTGACCATTCATACAAAAATTAGGTTAAACTTTGTGCACAATAATTTTGTACGGCTCCCAAATAACCTGAAACATAAAATATTATATTAGAGAATATTAAAGACAAATACAATAAAAATGTGAATAAAATAATCAATTAGGTTTAGTGTAATGTACCTGTTCAGGTTGAAGCAGATCAAACATATATCTATACTGGTCGACTACATGTGTGACTGTCCTAGTCACACAAATTTTGTCTCTCCACCTAAATTTTTAAATTGATAGTTTAGAATTTAACTTAACTAGATCAGTGATATAAAAATTAAATTGAATTAAAACAACATACCGAGAACCGTAGGCTCGTCCAACTAACTGAGCGTCATTAAATGATGTAGCTGTGGAGTCATTGTTGGAAATCACTCCCAAGCTCATAGTTGCAAAAGTAAGAGAGGCCCTACTATCTCTCGAACCTTAGGTCTTGTTGCTTTGCATAGTTGTCTATACAACCATGTCAAGCATGCTCCACCCCATGAATACCACCCCACATCATGGAAGCTAGCTAACAGTGGCAGGAACATCAAGTGAACAAAATGACTTGATTTATCTGAAAATAGACTTCCACCCATCATTTGTAGTATATATGCTCGCGCATATCTTATGATAGTTTCCTCGTCTACATCATCTATGAGCTCACGAAATTGTGTTCCTAACCATATTAAACTTAACCTCGATCCTTTAATCTTGTCGGTAGGTGGGGTCGCACCGAGGTATGGTTGACAAACCTCTAACCAGTCATCGTACATCACTCCGGTGATCGGCTCACCGTCAACAGGTAACCCCAACAACACTTCTATGTCTTGTAAAGTGATAGTGCACTCTCCAACAGACATATGAAATGTATGCGTCTCGGGCCTCCATTTCTCGACCAAGGCTGTGATCAGATGCCAGTCGAACTGAATAAATCCTGCCTCTCGACATCTGCAAGATATTTCTCCAATAGTACAATCTCGCTATACAACATATGATCGATGAATGGACTGGTCGTACAAAACATCGGGATCAACAGGTCCTGGGTTTATCTTGACGCTCCAATGCATTCCTTATTTCTGCTCTTCTTTTCTCGAAATAGTTCATGCATTTGAAGAATGTTATCTGAGCAAGAGCATTTATAGGCAACATTCGAGCTCCTTTGAGGACTCCATTTATGCACTCTGATAGATTTCAACGTATGTGAATGTTACTCTCCTTAATTTCAACCTATACCGCATGAAGATTACTGGATCATGCACCCTAATATGCCCTTGTCTTACATTCCTGAATCATCGTTATTGAGAAGGGACCTGGTAGACCGAAAAGTTCACATTATCACAACGAGATGGATTGGAGACCAGACACTCGCAAACATTGTGGATTTTGTAACCAGTTAGGACATAATCGAAGGAAGTGTTCTTCGTTACTAAGACGGTTCCAGATGGGATTGAATAATAAATATTTTTTTTATTATATATTCATTTTATTGTATATTCAATTTTTTTTATCATATTTATTGTATATTCAATTTTTTTTATATAATCTACTGTTATTCATTTTTTTTTTTTTTTTTTTTGTAATCAATAAAGTTTTATATATAATAATCTAATATATTCATTTATAGTATAATAATCTAATATATTCAATTATAGTCTATGATTATTCAATATAGTATGTTATTAGCTCTTTTTTCTCTTT
>NC_052357.1:39467225-39765932 GCF_009727055.1 Benincasa hispida
AATCGTCATCCACCCATATCTGAATCCTCCATCATGTTCTTGAATCCATTGCTCTAAACTAATGTTGTCAAAAAAACTTAGACAACTCCGATTTATTCATTTAATATCTTCAATTCTTTATTGAACTTTTTGAATTTGAAACTGACACCCCGACACCATAAAAATAATTTTTCAATGAATTAAATTTATTATTTTATTGAAGTTGCTGACGATATGTCGTAAGCAGAAAACGATGTTGACATTTCGGTCCCGTTCCAACCATTTGCTGGGTTGTTCACGCTGCAATTATACCAGCATGTTGATTGAAATTAAACACACCTCTTTCGTGTGCTTACAATTCTCTCAGGCTGTTCATACTTAGTGTCTCGAAAAGCCATTCATCCGAGCGGTATTTCCATGTAAACAAGTGGCCAAGCATCGGCATTCCATGCCGCATTTTTGGCTCGTGTTCATCCAATTCTTTAACATGGAACTTTAAGAAAGATTTTATTGAGGACTACTACAAATTGTCAACGTATGCTGAATGTTACTCTCCTTAATTTCAACCTATACCGCATGAAGATTACTGGATCATGCACCATTATATATATATATATATGGAAAGTTCAAATAAAGTGAAGACTCCCGCTCTCTCCTAAGATCTCGCTCTCTCCTAAGATCTTGCTCTCGCTCTCTCCTAAGATCTCACTCTCTCACTCTCACTCTCACTCTTAGCTAAGATCTCGCTCTCGCTCTCTCCTAAGATCTCGCTCTCTCTTTCATTTCTTCTGGAAAAATCACAAACACTTTTTTGATTATGGATCTAAACTCAATGCATAATCTTAGCATTCAATGTGTATTCCTGAATAATCTCATTTTTCAATTATTCAACCATTTCATTTTACCAAGTTCAATGTTAGTCAGATTAGTCAATATAAACAAAATCTCACTCTCTCCAACATTCTCGCTTTGAATCTCGCTCTCTCCTAAAATCTCGCTTTGAATCTCGCTCTCTCTTAAAATCTCGTTCAACATCTCGCTTTGAATCTCGCTCTCTTCTTAATCTGCTTCAGCTCACTTATCTCCTTAATTGCTATGAAGTTTCAACATGTGTGTAACCTTCGACAACCTAATATAAAAAAATTTGTTCGTAGACAAAGCTAATTCGGAATTGTTTTTCATTCTAAGGCATAACTTGTATCCATGCGCTTCATATTCGCCTGGAGTTCGCTCCCAGAAATATAGCCATCCCCACCCCCTCACGTCAATCCCACAAGCTTTCGAAATGATAATAAAATGCATTGGTTGTTAGAAGCAGCTCGAGTACACAAATACATATAGTATACCATCTCATTACTTTATTTCCTCTATGAGGGAAAAAGAAAAGTAATAAAACTGCAATCTCGAGGGTGGATGTGTGTCGAAACTTCAACCTTCGACAACCTAAGCGAGATTCGCGAGATTTCCCTTGTCGAGGGTTGAAGTTTCGGCCTATGTATTGTTTCCAAGTTTTTCTTTATTCATCGAGTTCTCAACGTTCGACCTCCACATTAGTCGAGTTCTCAACTTTCGACCTCTAGCCTTGAACTCCCAAAATAACAATATTTCTCTAATAAGTTTTGAAAACAACAATATTAATATTAAAGGTCCTAAAATAATGGGTCTATTTTGGACAAATAGCAAAACCATTTTTATTTTAGAAAAATGTCAACTTATTCAATTGAAACCAAAATTCAAAATTCACACCGGAGAGATACCCTCAATTTGAAATATTCAATCTATAGAAAACAAAGATAGTATAAAATCTAGAAGATATAACAATTATACTTTTAAAATATAGAAAAATTTTCACAGATAGAAAAAAAAATGTCAAATTATTTACAGAAATAATAAAAAAGAAAAAAAAACTGATAGATACAGATAGACTTCTATCAACATTTGTCACATAGTATCAGTGATAGACTTCTATTCATTTCTATCACTGATAAACATTGATAAATTTTTATCCGCCTTTATTAAAGAAGATTAAATTCTATTTTATATAAATATTTTTCTTATTTTTGTATTTTTGAAAATCCCTATAAATATATTTATAGATAATTCGTATAACAAAATTTATATAAAAGTGGTGACATTGATTCTTAAAAAAATCAGCAAAGGAAATCTACAGTGGACTAAAGTACACTCAATTTAAAATGTTAAAAAATATAGAAGATATAATTCTTATACTTTAATTAATTAAGAGGTACTTATCCACAAAAATTAATTAAGAGATAATCAATATAACAAAATCTACCTGAGAAGAAATATCTAGCTGAAAAAATCAATAAATTTGTTACACTATGTTAAAAAAAATATGAAAAAAAAATCAAATTCACCCATTAACTATACATAGCTCAAGCCATTTAGAAATTTTAAAAATGGATAAACTTTGTCATAATAAAACTGAGGGAAGCAATGCGAATGGTATAAACTTTAAAGCACGGTTTAATTCTAAATTCAGTACTTGAAGATGAAAAAGCGGAAAAAGATCGAGGGTGAGATCGTAGATCTTGCTGTACGTAATCCGTAAGCTATAGTTTTTTAAAAAAGAAAATTTAATTGTTTTAAAGTTTAAATGCTGAAAAGATTGAATATCTCTAGTAATTCGATTCATAATTATAAGATAATATCTCAAATTCTAAGGGAAGTTGCCAAATGATTTGAAAAACTAAATAATATACTTTGCCTAAACCTAGACGACAGAAGTGTTTTATCGTTTTTGTCTTTAAATTGGAAGAAGAAATTTTACATAATTAAATATAGATTCATAATTATAAGCTGAAAAATACGATAAAATGCTTATGCGATCTAGGTTTAGGCAAAGTGTATTTATTTAGTTTTTCAAATCATTTGGCAACTTCCCTTAAACTAAAACTTCAAAAGGGCTATATTGTTCGGGTAGGGGTATACTGGTTTTTCACCTGGTCCTACATCCGATCGGGTATGGGCCGGGCCAATTTGTTTTTTTATTTATATTTATATATAATTTTTGTTCTTTAAATACTCATTGATATCATGATGTGTTGTCTTCTAATTTATCTATTTCATGAAAAATGTAGGTTATAATGGAACTAGATATGAAGGTTCATCCTAATGACCATTTTCCTGCAATCCTTCATGTTGTTCCCACGTAGGAAAGACCATCCCTAAAATTAAGAAAAAACTAATTTCGACACAATTAGCCATGTTTAGACAAACATGTTTTGCTTCAATAGACCACTAATTCAATATATTTTTCTTCAAGAGGTAGAGGAACCTAGGAGAGATGTTATTAGCTTTAATCTTATGGGGAATAAGGTATCCTTCGGTCAAGTAGAGTTTAACCTTATCACATGACTAAAACATCAAACTAGAACTGTGAGGGGAAAAAATTCTTTTGTTAGAGTTAGAGTTAAGTAACTAAATGATTGTAACGACCCGACCCCCTAGGACTCAAGTTAGACCATTACTAAACATATACATGCATGGAACTGAAAACGACACCCCTTTATAATGAATTAAATGCTAAATAAATAAGGAAATTTCAAAAGACATTCATTAAATTCAAATATTAAAAACAGACAATAGGGTACCCATAAATCATAAATGATAATAAATAGGTCTGAAAACAAATCTTAGTAGTAAGTTTCAAACATCAAAACTAAAAGTTGAAAAACATGAAAAGGAATCTAAATATCATGAGCGGAAGCATAGAACTGATCCCAGTGGCTCAATCACGGATTCCACTTATCAATCGCCAGTACATCTCTACCTTTATCTGAAATAACAACAAGAGAAAAAATTAGTATAAAATACTCAGTAAGTAACCCCACTACTGAGGTCAGGCTAGGCATCTATATCCTCTAGATGTCTACCTCTAGTGGAATATATAAACTTCTCTGGTCCTCATGGGACACATACATACATGAAAAACTTATTTCTATCATACTGTAGTTAAGTATGTCCGCTACCTCTAGTGAATCCCAAAGGAAACACAACCCCTTGTGAATCTCAAAGGAAACACAACCCCTGGTGAATCCCGAAGGAAGCATAATATTTGGTGAATCCTGAAGAAAACACAATATTTGGTGAATCCTGAAGGAAATACAATCTGGTGAATTCCAAAGGAAGCACAATATCTAGTGAATCCCGAAGGAAACACGATCTGGTGAATCTCGAAGGAAACACAATATCTGGTGGATCCCGAAGGAAACACAATCTAGTGGATCCCGAAGAAAACACAATCTGATGAATCCCAAAGGAAACACAATATTTGATGAATCCTGAAGGAAACACAATATCTAGTGAATCCCGAAGGAAACATAATCCGGTGAATCCCGAAGGAAACATAATATCTGGTGAATCTCGAAGGAAACACAATATCTGGTGGGCATCTAACTAATAGTGAGGACACTATCACAATCTCAACATCACAAGTATCACAACATGGTTCTATAACATACATATACATCTCATCATCATGATTCTACAATATACATATACCTCTTCTCATCCTAGTCTCATAACATACATATACATCTTATCATCATGGTTCTATAATGCACATACAAATTTCTTCATCATAGCTCTACAACATACATATGCATCTCATCATCCTCAGATTCAGCAAGATCTCCAATAAAAAATAATATACTCAAATCATATTAGTATTCAAACATCTCTATGTGCAACTAGTCTTTTAAACCCTCAGCAAGGCATACATAAACATCAAACTATCAATATATCCTCAACATTAAAAATCAAAACACACAAAATAGTAATATATCAACTGAGGTGCTTGAAATATACATGGGATTCCTAAACTTTCATTTCTTTTACCTAGGGGTATAAATTTTCACCCTTCCACTGTAAAAAACCATACCCACTCTTTTCTCGTGGATGTCCTAACTGATCACAGAAGAAGGCAGCTCTTTTACCCCTTATCATGTATACCCATTACACGTTTGTTTTATTTTCTTCTTATATATATATATATATATTCTTTTCAGCACATACTTTGTCTTGTTAGCTATCTCTTTCTTTCTTTTTTTTTTTTTAGCAAGTATATAAATCACATATTTTCTCCCTCATTATACATTACCACCTATCATGGATGATGCTCTCTAATTAGTGGGGCCTTTTGGAGTGATAATAACCCTATGACCTCATAATGAAATTCTAAGCAAGCAAGACTGCAAGAGTCAAGATAGATAGATAAAGAACCCAAAGATGCAGGAGAGAAATGAACCAAAATTTTTTAAAAATGGCCTAAAAATCATAAATGTCGTCTTCCTACCTAATTTCATGCCAACATGTTTCAAAAGAGTGCATTATCGACTAGTCATCGTGAGGAATAAGGCAACAAAGCAAGCAACATGCACGCAATCAACATTGTCTAAACACAGCTCTCTAGAACCCCAAACTATATGATCACGAAAAAGATACTCCAGATCCAAATACCTTACCCCTAACTTTTAAAACACATGCTGTCCTCAATGTGATAGAAGTAAAAGCAAGGGGATCAGAAAACTTCCATGAAGAATGAAATGAAGGAATGATTTGGCTCCCTCGATTTAAGCTCTTTTGCACCAACAAACCTAACAAAACAAATATTAATTGGAAACATTAGGCTCAAAGATAAAGGAACAGATTCGTTACGGACAAGGTTCGCCATTGAGAGAAAATGCGGAAGAAAATTTTAGAGAGAAACAACTAATACCATGTTAAACTCAGAAGTGAATAAAGCTCTATTCACTTTATTGAATGGTCAACACAGGCTTATATATGCCAAGTGTATGAACAAGTAAAACAGAATAAAATAATGACTAACTCATAAAATGGACTATTTTACAATTCTAATACTATTGAACATTTTTAGTATTAAGATCTATCTTTTAAATCCAAAAACGATTAGTTATCAAGGATGTATCAACATGAGCATAGTTTAAACAGAATAAAACATGTTTTCTTAAGTATGATGGTCAAAGGTTCGAATCATCACGTTAAAAAAAGTTTATCCTTGTTGTCACATGGTTTGTTACGTTTAATGAAGTGCACGTTAGCGTGATTGTAAGAGTCCAGTGTTCATAAGAACATGACATGGCCAATTACAATAATAAGTTAAGTGAATGATATTTGATGCAATATTATTATGGTCTTCATGCTTTATAATGCTAACCTGCAAGTATATGGTTTCAAGTTTTAATCCAGTGATTGAGTTCAAATATTATTCATAGGATTGGACTCCACATGACAACGACAACAAATTTGTATTTTGAGAAAGAGAGGACTTGTAAAACAAAAAAAAATGGTTTTGATGTCTAAGTCAATAAGAGAAATAAATAATAGAGAAGAAGTCATAAGTTTTTTAGATACTCCTATAGAGCTATGATGGTCTATTTATAGGAAATTAGATCTACGATTTATCCTAATCCTACTAGGATTAAGATATGAGATTTAACCCTCCTAAGATTAGGACATGATTTTTCTTAATCCCAAACAAGGTAGATTAAATCTTATCTTATCTCATTTTATCTTGATTTTATCTTAATCTTCATTTTACTTTATCTTACTTTGATTTTGGGCTTTATTTTGTCTGGCTAAAATTCATCCACAATATTAGCACCCACTCCTAAGTTAGGGTTTGTAGTTGACTATATTTTTATGGGCTAATATTTTAAGAAACCAACTTGGATGTACAATCTCCCTTTCTATCGATGCTTCCCACTGCAAGACTTATCTCAGACTTTGGGGGTGTTGAGCCTATCAAGCAAAGCCCTTTTGAGGTCTAATCGATTTTCAATGCACTTCTTCACCTCATGGCACATTTATGCGCTAAATCGTGTCAGGCCCAGCCCAAGGATAAGCCTAGAAATTAGAACATTGCTCTCCTAATCCATGGTGGGTCTCGGATCTTGAGCAAACCTGGAATATTATTTGACCAAACATATCAAGGCTTAACCATCTTTCTAGTATCCTTCCCTGTCCTGTGGGTGGAGTTATGGTTACTTCACTCATCATTTTCCCTAATGGATTGTTGCTTTTTCTTATCTTCAATAATCATATAGCTTGATCATCATTCTTGTAGTTTCTTTACTTATCTTCAATAATCGTGTTGCTTAATCATCAGTCTCGTAGCTTCTTTGCATATCTTCACTTAATTGAGGTTAATTTGCTTATCTTTTGTGGTGAACTTTAGTCTGAGTTGAGGTTGTCCACAGATTTTGGACTTTAAATTTGGTTAGTTGACTATGGGGTGGTTAGCCCCTAGTTCTTCACCACATATCTTTACTCAGAAATTTGTTAAAGTCCTAAATTGGGTTTAGCAATGTTCTCTTTCGAGAGTAATTAAGTCTTCTTTTAAGGTTCTTCAATTAGTTTCATAAAATCTTGCATTCAAATAATTATCCTATATAGTTGCATTGCTTCCCAAATTCTTTAAAACAAATATTCCTTTGTAGATTCTTCACGTACTTTAATGAATCAATAACTTGAGATACATGCAAAGTGATATCAATATAAAACGTATCTCATGTTTTGCATCTTTGTAGGTTGAAATTTCAAATTTGCGCTAATTGAATATAGCTTCTTTCACTTGACGACAAACTTTGTCCTCACATCGTAGTTGGTTGGTGCTTCATTTAGACTCCAAATTCTTGTTCTTCCAATCATCTTTGCTTAAATTGTGGTCAAGAAGTCGAAATCAATTATCATTCTCTCCTGCAATTAAATATTGTGTCATACTTATTACGGTCCCATTCTTTGGAGGCACTGATTTACACTTTCAATTTCTTTTTCCTTGATGACAGTTTTATGGTAATCTTTATGTTGCATTATCTATCAATAAATATAGAACATCCTAGCCAAAACAAATTTTTGTTGATGCTCTTTTTGTCATGGTAAATTCTCAAGCCACATTGTGCTTATGTTAAACCATTTCGGGTAGAAATTAGTAGGTGTGATAGCTAGAGAACTTCATCCTTCTAACGAACTTTTTGCCTTTTTTTCTATGATATGGTGTGGGTTAGCAGGTGCACCGATATATATAAACTAAGTTGACACATACTTTGCATTCTCATCATACCCCACTCTCAATCACTCATTAATATAACAATAAGCATAAAGGAGAAGATGGACTATCTCCTCCATTTCTATAGTGTGGATCCGTTGGTGTACCAATGTATCTCAACTAGGTTGACACACACTTAGCACCCTCATTATATCCCGCTCCTAATCACTCATTAATATAATAATAAGTATGAAGGGGAAGATGAATTTTATGGCTTTCGTGCCTATAAGAAGAATTTGTCGATTGTGATAGGTATTAAGCATGTGCAGTAGTCGAGAGGCCGCACATTATTACCATTCATGAACCCCTGATCGGTGAGCACTTAATGGATTTGTTTGTGAGCAGATATGATATTTCTGGACAATGCACGAATGGATATATACGCTGTGGTGCTAGTGAGCCTACAATCAGTGAGAAAACTGAAGAATAGATCCCTTATGAACACATACGAATGGATTTGAGTGAAAGGTAACGACAAGCAATCACCAACGACAGTGGACCTGAGCAGCAAAGACCAAAGCAAGATATATTAATTCTTTAATTATTTACTTAATTAATCTAGATACTCAATTAATTGGGTCCAAAAGCGTCAATATCAATTAAGCAGATGCTTTATGCTAAGGAATTAAGCTAAGACAATTAAAAAACTTGGTAGCCAAAGTTACTAATTGTTTTCATTCTTTAAGTAGATCATGCAATGTTTTGAAGGGGTCGTTACAAACAATCTAGAATTCACAATCAAACATGCTTTAACACTTTCCTCTTTAAGATTAACACTTTAGATGCATTTATCTAGCTTAACAATGAATGAATGAGAATTGGCCAAATTATTCAAGAATCCAATGCATAAAAGATGAACTATATTTAAAAATAATAAAAGTTCAACAAGCAACAAGAAAATTATAAGTCTCCCAACCAAGATAAATGGGTCTTGTCCTACCCTAAGCTAGAGGAAGACTTACCTTAGTCACTCATGAGGTGCCAAGATGAAATCCAATGTTTATAAATCAAGTGACAAATAGGAAATAGTAGGAAAGGGAAATTATAGAAGCAAAACCGAGCTAGAGGCTGCCAAAATGATATGACCTAATTCGGAAAAATTGTATTTATAAACGCAGGGAAGCGTCACAACGCTCTAACCTCCCTTACCGCAACGTTGGCCGCCTGATGATTCCATCAAAATACATAGTTTCGTGGTGCGATATACAACTCTCATCTCTCTAAATGACATAATGTCGCAGTGTCAAGGAGCGCTATGGTGCCCTTGTCTTAGGCATGCTTCTATCTTTGAAACTGTTATTAGGGTTGATGCCCTAAATCTCGTGGATTTCGTAGTTTGTAAATTATTTGTACACTAATTATTTATTTAATAAAATAAAGTGTTATTCTATTTGACATTTAATTTGAATTAACCAAATCTAATAAAAGAAGATCCAAAGTTATTTAATGTAACTTAAACATGTATGTGGTTGACATACAAGTTGATCATGTTTAAGTAGTAACCTGGATGGTATGTAGTATATGGATACCGCAGGATACCTTATCCTGGTGATACTACAAATACAGTTGACTTTGTAATTGTTACAATCGTTGTAAAATGTTACAAATGATCTAATCCTGATCATTCATGTGGAAATATGTGAGTGGGGGTAACCTACACAAAGAGTTTGTATAAGATCGAACCACGAAATGATTAGTCTCTCTTTATAACACCCTTACTTGAAGAAGCTTATATTTTACTAGGATGAGTATAGATAACTTAACATTAACTCTACGTGTGTTGTGAACTTTTGCCTATAAAAGCGGTCCTTTAATATGTATACGTGAGAGTGGCCAGATTCGTTAAATATGTTTTCCATTTTGGGGATTCGTTTGAGAGGGGAGCTAGGAACACAACTATAGAAGATTGAATTCACTCATTCCCAGTCATAGGCTAAGTAAATGAATTGTTCCCTTAAGAGTTGATTTCAGGTCTTGAACAATGAGACACCTCACTCTCTCACTGGCCAAAGAGGGGTCTAGTTTATCGTTGGACTATAACTAATTGTTTGTTAGAGGGATCAGTGACTTAAGGAGTTAGATGTAACTATAGGGGTAAAACGGTAATTTGGTCCAGCTGTAATTATGAGCAATTTATGAAAAGTCGACTTACTATTGATTGGTTATATCCATCGACACATAAATATATTTACAGTGCGAAGAGTGCAGCTGTCGATCTTTAGTTGAGTGATCAACAATTAATTAAAGTTGATTAATTTAATTAAAGATTTTAATTAATTAATCTCGTATCATCAGATCTTCTAATCTATAGATCCATTAAGACTTCTTGCTAACTCAATAAGGGTTAAATAAAAATTAATTACATTTTGAATTAATTTGAATAGTTCAAATTAATTAAAAGGAATTAATTGTATGGAACACAATTTATATAATGTATATGGATACATTATAATATAAAGTTTCATGAAAGAGAAAAATATTCGAATATGATTCAAATATTAATTATGAATGAGATTCATATAAATACTATAGATTAAAACTTAATATGAATATGATTCATATTAAAACTATAGGTTATGCAAGAAAATATAGTTTGAATATGATTCAAACTTGTGATGATTATGTTATATATGATATAATTAAAGTTTTGATTTAATATAAAGTTATTTGCATTAAAATTAATTTTATTATAATTCTTTAAATTATATTAAAGAATAACTTCCTTGGGAGTTATTCCATCGTATTAGTGGAGGAATTACTGTAACTCCTCCCTCCTCTTTCACATAACACTGTAGAAGGTTTTGGGAAGACAGAGAATGTTTTGTTATTATTATTTTGCTCTTTGCATTCTTCTTCCTCTCTGAAGAATTCTCTCAAGAAATCAATTCCCTTACAAAAATTCTTAGACGAGCCCACAACTCCGTCTTGGTTCTTACCTTTGAGAATAGAAAGGAAGGCTTTGATGGTGGTGTCCAAGAGAAGGTTTATTCTTGTTGTGTTCGTGAGGAAGAACAGTGTTCATGATCTTTTGGGAGAGGAAAATGTGAAGAAGGAATTTTCATCAAGGGTGAGTAAACCTTTCTTCTCTTTCTCCATGTAATTTTTAGACAGCATGCTGAGGTTATTTATCCTTATGCAATTTCTCTATCTTTGATCTCTTTCCAAATATGAAATCACTAACATAAAGGCGATCACTCGCTTCTGCTGAAGATTCAAATCCTTCAACTGCCTAGGGGCATTTTTGTCATTTTATGCTTTTTCCTCGATTGATGCTTTGAAGCTCTACTTTGATTCGTTTTAGATCGAATCTTGTCCCTGATGGTCAATTCTATCCTATTAGTGCTTGACACCTACAAAAGTATAGAATAAACAAGTAAAATCATATAACGAGCCCGAATTAAGTGGAATAAGATAACCCCTTTCGGTAGCTATCAATATTCTTTATTCTAAGCCCTTTTAAAAAAAAAAATCTTACCTCTCATGCATGTTTTAAGTTTTTCAGTCCCTTTGTCTTGGGTATTTTTTTTATCTTAGAATTTATTTATATAGTCTATATTTTTATTGCCATCTCGAAAGACCCCACTAATTAGAGAGTGTCTTGTGAAATAGATTGTAATGTGATACTGAGGGAGAAAAGAAAATTTTTCATATTCTTGCTAAATAGAAATTTTGAACTCGAAAGAAAAAGAATAAAAAAAAAAATTATCAAAGGATTGAGAAAACAAAATAAACTTATAGTGTGCATACATGATTAGGGATAAAAAAAGTTGTCTTGTCTGTGATCAATTAGGACACCCATAGGCACAAGTCCCTATAGTGAATGTGTGAAAGCTAGTGCCCTTAGGTAAAAGAAATGCAAGTTTAGGATGTTCTTAGAATTTTATTTCAGGTACCTTACTTGAGATATTACATTCTTGATTGTTTGGATGCTTGATGATTGGTGCCTAAGCTAGAGTACAGGAAAAATGAATTAAAGGTCGTATAAAGCTTTTTTCCGATTCATTACCATTTAAGAAGAAGGGCTTTGCATTTACTCTTGCATGAATAGGGTAAGAATGTTTTCAAAATTGTCTCATGGATTGGATATACTTGTACGATTTTTTTTCTTACAAAGATTGTTCTTGAATGCATCGAGACTAGAGTCATAATCCGTAAACATTTTAATTTGATATATTTTTCTGCCTTACTTGAGGAAGATCAAGAGTAAAGTTGGGGGTGATTAGATAACACGCTAAGTATGTTGTCTTACTCAGCTTAACTCGAGTTCATTCTTAAGTTTAATATGCTTATTTGATGATTTTGTAGGCTTCGAGTACCGAAGAGGTAGAGTTGAGCGTTGGAATGAAAATTGAACTTAAACAAAGCATTTGAAGCCCAAACATAGCTTCTAGGTCAAAGTGGACATAAAACTACAATTCTACCCTTGGAGACTTAGTGTCACGACATTGTGTGGCACTAGGCTCGACATTGAAGATAGTAATATCCTGTTGGAAAGTATCGTGGCATCGTCGCCATGGAAAGAATTTCTGCTACGAGATTTTGACCTAGCACCACAACGTTGTCCTGTAGTGTCGTGACACTGTGATTGTTTATAAATAGGAAGTTTCAGAATTTTAGGTCACACGGCGGTACCTCCACTCAAATTACTCTCTATTTTCCATAACTTGTTGTATCTTTGCCATCTTCACTTGTCTTCATGGAAGATGAAGATTTTTATGGGCTTTAAGAGGTACAATATATAAACTTTTATGGTCTAATTAAAGCTACAATTTATTTTTCTTATGTTTGAACTCTCCTTGTATGGCTATGGTTTGTAGCATTAGTATACATGTTTGTATTATGCAATGTAGAGAATTAATCAATTATTGAATAAAGAATAAACGTTGTCAAGTGTGATAGGGAAGAGGATAAGGATTAATTGATCATATTCCATAAATTTTCAAATATGAGAAGACAATTCAAGTCATTCCAAGGACAAAAGTTCCTTAAAACTAAGAAAAATTAAAAGAAACTCCCCCCATAGTCTTCGGAGGGGAACATCATCTATGACACATGCACATTAGAAAGAAACATTGATTCACTTTGTCCACGATAATACATTAGGGTTTATCCACTCTCCACTTAAAAATTCAAATCAGCCCACGACATATAATTTTTGTCATACTCAAATAATGTTATATCTGTCCTTTTTTTCCATGCTTATCTTAAACTTTTTAATTAATATCTACCACAACATTTTATATTTAATTTTTTTTATATTATATTTAACAAAAAAAAAAAAGTGTAATATCAAGTGGGCATAAATTAGTTTGTAAGTTTTAAATCATGTATCTGTGGAAGGTAAACACCGTTTACAATCAAATGTTTTTTTCTATTTTATGTTTTCAGATTTATAGAATTAAGTAAATATGTGTTTGTAAGACAATTTGGATTCTATTTCTAAAAACTACTCTTAGATCCAAACAATATCAATTCTAGAAACAAAATTTTATGTTTTCAATGTATCCAATTTTGAATTCTAAATATAAAATGTATGTTTATATTCAGTTTAGACATACAATATGTTATATTATAAACTCAATTCACTTTTTTAAAGTTAAGATATGTATTATGCATTATAAATTATATAATATCACAAAATAATCATTATACAGATTTTTAACATAAAATGTGTTCATAAATAATAGGTCAATTAGTTTTATTACTTACAAATATAGTATCAAACACATTTAAAACAATTGTTTAAATGAGAATTTAATTTCTGAATCTTCTACTAAGCACATATTTGAAAATATGAAATATAACGTTATTTTCATTGAATTCATTATTTTTAAATTTTTGTTTTTAGATCTTCTATCAAAGAGATCCTAAACGATTTATTTTCTTTGATAGGTAAACATTTTAAAGTTATTATTTTGTGTTTGTTACGTAACTAAACTTTTAAAATGTTGATATTTTCAAAATTCACAAACTCCTAAACACATGATTGAATTTTGTGTTTAATAGAATCTTCACATTTTAATTTTGTATTTAATAGATCAATACTAAATATTACACAATTTCCAATGACTTATAGATTTATTAGATATCAAATTGACAGTTCATATATATATATATATATATATATATTTTGAACACAAAATTAAAAGTTTTAAAATGTTAAAAACCTAAGGATTAGCTACTCTTAATTTAAGAAATAAAAAGTTTATGATGAGCTAATTAATAAGGTTAAATATTAGAATTAATCCCAATTGGAAGACAAGTTTAGAGTTTGTTATACCAAAATCCAACAATATTTGAAGTTATCTACACTGATAGCTAAATGATGAGTGTAATATGAGCAAAAAAAAGAGTATTAATTAAATTAAAAATTAGTATTAATTAAATTAAAAATTAATTAATGTTCTTAGCTATTTAATGAAGCGCATTCAGACACTCAGTTCCTTTGCAAAAGCCTCAGGTACATGCACGGAATAACTGTACTAATCCTTTCTTAACGTGCATTATAATTATTTATTATTAATTCTTTAAAACTTTTATTTTCATTAATTTGAACTTTTCTTTTGATTAATTTAAATTTAAATCTCATTTAGATTCATGAACTTTCAACTTTGATTATGCTCCTATTTTGACCTTCTAAATTTTAAATTATTATTATTTTTTTTTGTACTACTTGAATTTTGAATAAAATACTATTTTGGTTCTTGTTATTTTTCTATAATAATGATACATCTTCTATTTCGAGATTAGTATGGTAAATCTCGTTAAATATTAAAAATGTACATGATTGACTTAATTAGTGTGATTTAGCATTGTTTATTGTCAAAGAATTTATCGAGATTAATTTTAGATTTATGTTACTATAATTTAGAATACAATTATAAAGTTTGTCCACACTCAATAAACTTTTAAAGAAAAATGTTAAAAAAAAAAAATCTTATAAAAAATGCTATATTTACACTTATTCTTTTCTAGAAATATGTTAAATTTGTAACCAACTTCCAAATTTTATTATACAAAATACTTTTACAAAAAAGTAATATTTATAATTTTTTTTTCATTCAATTTTTATTTTCGTTTATTTAGCTACTTTGGTATTGTCTCTATGAACAAGTTGAAGCCATAGGTAGTGGGAGAAATGTAGTTTCAGAAAAGATCAAAAGAATTATTAAAAGCTTAAGCAATAAATTAAGCAATAATAAAAAAAATAGTTTTTGTCCTAAGTTTGAAAAGTATAGTAAAATATTGCAAAATTTAAGGACTACAGATAGAATATTTGAAAGCTTATGGGACTAAACTTAAATAGGAAAGAGGTTTAGTCTTAAGATAAGATTTAATACCTTAATCCTTAAATTTACTACTAATGTGCCTAAAACTTTTTTCGATATTATCAAAATTTTCATTAAAAAAATTAAATGTTATACTTATTAAAATATTTTCAAAGTTAAATATGATGGTTGACTACATTCCATTATTTGTAAATGAAATGTATAATCACTTTCAAGTATTTTTAGAGGATCCATTTCATATATAAATAAATATTATATATATATGTGTGTATATATATTTTGGGACAAAAGGTAGTGGAAAGAAAGACATGTTTTATAGTTTTAAAGATACTACATTGAAAACATTCCAAAATATATAGATGGACAATTATTGTCTCATAATTTCATAATTTTGACAATATGATAACTAATGGATAGGTTAAAGAAATTGTAAGCTAAATTCAACACAGCACACAAACAGCAAAATCTTTGAAAGATACATTTTTTAAAATATAAATTTCAATTGAAAAGGGCCAATAATTTGTAGACAGTTGACACTTGACACAGACAGAAAAACTATATATTATTGGATAGATTACAATATTTAATCAGCAATATAACATAAGAAAGAGAAGGGTGATGTATCTATAATTAGAAATCTTATTGAGGTTACACCAATTTATTTACTGTTTATTGGGGTTTGAAATTTTAGAGAATGAATAAAGTTTAGTGATATACCTTTTTTTAAAAAATATATATATAGTTTTAGAAGTTAATTAATATCTTGATTTTTTTTTTTTTTGTTAATAAGTGAAAATTAATAATTTGGCTTGATTTTTTAAAATAATTGTAGAAAATAGATAACAAAATAAGGAAACATATATGTAGAAGTAGGTATTTATAACCTTAATTTTGAAAAACTAAAAACCAAAACCAAATGAGTATCAAATGGAACTTGATAAGTCGTCTTGTTAATTGTTTCCAAAATTTGAAAAATATTTATATATTTTTTATTTTTTTTTTAAAATAGTAGAGACCTTTGGTTCAGGAGTTTGTTGCCTAAATTACGCCTTATTGAGGATTGTGTTTGTAGAAATAAAAGACGACCATAGAGAATCTTTATCGTTTAAGTTATTTGGTAAATCTAATTATTTATTAATTTTTGTAAAATTATTATTGAATTTGTTCTTAGGTTCAAAGTTATCCTTCCATGTCTTTACTTCTCCACGTATATTCTTTAATATCAACTAATTTTGATTGATTCAATTTTCTTATAACAATTTTTTTTTTTTGTTGGTCAAATTTTTTAGATTGAACAAAGTTATTTTCATTTCATAGCATATGATTTTAAAAAAATAATTCTCTTATAATAAATTTGATATTAAATATTCATTTTTAATATATATATGAAAATATTAATAAAAATAATTTGAATTATATATCTACTTTTATTGTCATTGAAATTTAAATTCTACTTTTACTTCATGTGAAAACTACATTTGTAAAAGCACAATACTTTAATAAGTTATTATTATCTCAAACTAAGTCTTAGATTGTGTTGCATATCTTGAATCCCAGCTAACAAACTTAACTTTTAATTTCATATTATTTAAATATTTATAATATATTTTAGTTTTGAATTTGATTTTTATTTATTTTTTTTAAATTCTAATTTTAAATTTTAAATTTTGTTATGTGTATTTATATATATATATATTTTTTTGAATTTTAAATTCTGCCACAGCTATACATTTATATATTTTTCTAATAATTAATTTTGAATTTTACAACACGTATGTTTATGTAGTGGTTTAATTTTTAGTAAACTTGGAATCCGCTAGAATTTTTCTATTTATAAAATTTGTTTACCTAACTTTATTTTAATATTTACAATTATACTATATATGGAGCTATATAATTGAGTTGAATTTGAGTCGACATCATTTAGATAACATTAAATTAATAGTAGTATTGATGTTTGTTGTTGCCAAAATTCAAATAGGAAAAATAGTTTAGTATTTACATGATAACAACGATAAATTTATTTTAGGGAGAAAAACATGACTTGCAAAAAAAAAAAAAAAGTAACGCTTATACCAATGTGATGTTTGCCATACACACTCTAATCCTTAAGTTAAAGCGTGACATAGTGTAGAAGTTTTAGGATTTGAGAATGAGAAATGAATTACTTTTTCTAGAGTTATAATGATATATTTATAGGAATTGATGACCTCAATTATTCCAAATAGAATTTGGAGTTAAATCAGGATGATCTTTCAACTCATCAAGCCGTAGAATGTGGGGGTATGCCCCATTATTGGACATTTTGCTAGGTCGAGGTTAAGTGTAAGCCTATCCCTTTTCTATAACTATACTACAATAAAAATGGAGAAAATAAGGAAAAAGATGTATTAGAAACAAGAAAGAAGAAATGGTTATAAAACGAGTTTTCTTTTCTTTTCTTTTTTTTGAGAAACAATAAACAAAAATAATCATGAAACAAGTTTTTTCTCCAGTTTTCAAAAAACAACCAGCAAGGGAAAAAAAAGTTATGAAACTGACCTAGATTTTCACTTAAAAACATCTACACATAACTTTAGGAATACTTTTTAGAAAAATAGAAAATGAAAAAAACTAAATAAATAGGTTTATATTTGAAAATAAAAAAAATGATAGATATTGATTGGCTTCTATCAACGTTTATCAGTAATAGACTTCCATCCGTTTCTGTTACTCACAGACTTCTATTAGCATTTATCAGTTTCTATAAAAAGTTTAAAATTTTGTTATTTTGTGTAAATAATTTTTCTTTATTTTTCTATTTTTAAAAATTTTCTTTTATATATTTTTTAAAAATAATAAACCTAGAAATAAGAAAGTAGATAGAAACGCAAACATTACCAGAAACCTTGTCATTACCTACAAATGTATATATATATGTTGAACAAATCAACAGAACATAACATGCCACTTTTAATATAATTACCATTCATCTTATAAAACAATGTTATCATTAATAGTGACATTTTAATAATAAGTATATATATTTTAATAAATGTTATTAAACATTCAAAAACTAATTACAGCCCATTTGAAACAGATCATAGTTTAATAAACCTTTTTTTAGAAATATTAAGGGGTGGTTCCAACTTTCGATCAATAAAAAATTAAATTAATTTAAATTTAAAAAAAAACTCAAAATTTCTAACAACTTCTCACAAATTGCGTGTCAAGAAACACAAACTTTTAAGGATTTTTTTTTAAATATAGAAAAATAACTTATTTACACATATAATAAGATGGGATTATCTATTATTAATAAATAACGATAGACATTCATAAAATATCTATAAGTGTTTTTCTCTCATGGATAGTAACATTTTGGAAAATTGTCAGAAATAACATCTTTAAGTTTTTACTTTACAAAAATAGTACCATTTTCTAAAACTCGTTCAAATTGTTTTTATTGGTTTTTTCTAACTTATCGATTGTTTTGACCGTTTTGGGTCTTTTTCAATATATCTCGGAGAGATTACCTTGACATTCGAGTAATTTTTCTAAAATATGATGTGATTTTCTTAAATCTTATACCAAATTATATATATTTTCAAATTTCTCCCAAATCCGATTATCTTTAATAAATATTAAATCAAAATCTTATGTAATTTTTTAAAATCTTTAGCCCAATTTCTAATTTCCAAATCAATTTACCAATTATCTAAATGAATTTTTTAGATGGATCGATTTTGATTTTTAAATTTTTTAAAATATTAATTTTTCAGAAATGGTAAAATATGGAAAATATATAAAATATCAATATGAATCTCGGCAGATTAACATCGAGATCGGTGAATTCTTGGACAAATTAATACTGAAATTTTACATGTTTTCCATATCTTACCTATTTTTTTTTTTTTTTGTACAAAATTTAATCTTTCCCCAAATTTAAAAATCAAAACGCAATCATCACTTGTAAAAATCTAGTTGGTAAATTCATTTGGAAATTTAGAAATTCATATGATCAAGATAACCAGATTTGAGGAAAAATTGAAAATAGATAAGATTTGGCATAAACACAAAAGCGGCCAAAACAATCTATAAGTTAGAAAAATGAAAGAAAATTTTTAACTACAGCTTAGTGGTCGATCTTGCTCGAGATCCACGAAAAAAAAACTAGTTTAACGACATTTCAAAAAGCGTCCTAATTTTAAAAGATGGAAAGTTGAGGTACTATTTCTAACAATTTTCTTAACATTTTACTATATTTGAAAATATTTCAAATAGTTTTCAAATTAAAACAATTACTCAACTTTTAATCTCTTAAAATAACATGTTTTATTATGTCAATTTATTAAATATCATGCCGTAAATTTATTGTTAGTTAATTTTTACATTCACCATGGAGTAACAATAAATTGTAAAATTTATAAATCTTTAAAAGTTTCTTGGTGTTGGATCAATATCTAGTGATGCGAACGTTAAACGACAAATTTTCTCTAACGTCTTAGGTAGATATCAATCATGTACTGATGAAGTATCCTTTGAAGTCGTGAGCTTGCTTTCAAAGGAGGTCGTTGGAGAATTGGGGAGGTAAGAGTATAAAACTAAGAATAAGAGTGGGACATAAAATATGTATAATAAAAATAAAAGCAGCAGAAGATGATTCAAAATTAAAATATTAATGAATCCAACTCTCTAATTTTATATTCCACAAGACTGAAAATATAAGGCCGCAGTTGTGTAGAAGGAACAAATGGGAACTATAAACCGTCATTATTGAAAGCATAGAGTACATAGAGTTCTCAAATAATGGAGAAATCCGCCATCAAATCTGCAATTGAACAACTCTCCATACTTCTCGACGTCAAACCTGAAGATCATCAGAAAAATAATTATCATAACGACACCGTCACCGTCACCGCCGCCTCCACCTCTACCATTAACATTGTCATCCCTGTCTTACCTTTCATTTCTCTCTGCAATTCCCTTATTCACGTTCTCGGTTTGTGCTTTTTTCTCTCTCGCTCTTTCTCTTTATTTCTCCTTGCGTGAAATTTAATACTCGTCTCTCGTTCTCGATTCATACAGATAAAATAGGGCCAACAATGACGGTTTTGAGGCAAGAAATTTATCAGAACGTCCAAGTATGTGTGAAAATTAATTAGTAATGAGAGAAGTAATTCCGGTTTCGGGTATGTTTTTAATGAATGGATAATTGCAGGTGTTTGAAATGGAGGAAGAATGGAGGGATTTGGTTGAGATATTGAAGAAAGAAGGAAGTGAAGGCAGGGCAAGGACAGGAAGCAGTTGCAGCAGAGCCTTCCTTTGGCTAATTCGGTAATTTCCATTAAAAAAAATCCAGTTTTTGCATGCAATTCAACATCTATTGGCTTTTTTTTTCCTTTTTCTTTTTTTGAGGATAATATCCATTGGTTAGTTAGTTTTGAATATTAAAAATTAAAAGTTATATAAAGCCTACACTGGTTATAACTATTACTTATATGTGATCTAAAAGTTCTCTATTTTTCAATATAAATTTATTATACTTGGGTTCAATTTTATGAAAATGGTCTTTCAAGTTAATTTTAGGTTTGAATATTACTCTCCTGCTTCTATTTTCTATTTTAGTTCATTTTGATTCTTGTAATTTGAATAATTTTGATTTATTTATTGGTCTATATATTTTTAAAATGGTTCATTTTAGTTTATATATATTTAAAATGTGACCATTTTAATCTATTTATTTTCATTTTTATTTCAATTTTAAAGGACCAAAATGATCATTTTTAAAAAAAGTATGGGGATTAAATTGAACTAACGTTGAAAGTACATAATGAACCAAAAGAACATTTTGAAAGTATAATGACCAAAATGAACTAAAATCTAAGGTATAGAGATTAAAATAGTATTTAAAAATTAATAGTATTTATCCTCACCTGATAAAAAAAATACTTAATTTGGTTTTAAAATAGAATTTAGTTCACTGAAACAACAATTTGACTTGTGAAGTTATTAATTTATAATGATTTAGGCTCCGTTTGGTAATCATATATATATTTTTTTATTTTTGAAAATTAAGCCTATGGAAACTATCTACCTCCAAATTTCTTAATTTGTTATATATTTTATACCAATGGTTTAAAAAATTAAGTCAAATTTTGAGAACTAAAAAAAAGTAGTTTTTGGAATTTGGAATTTGGCTAAGAATTCAACTATTTACTTAAAAAAATATCCAAATCATTTTAAAAAATGTGGATGAAATATACTTAATTTTCAAAAAAGAAAACAAAAAATTAAATAATTAGCAAACGAAGCCTTAATTTTTTACTTTTTCCAAATCCTAACAACTTTAGTTCTTGAAATTTAACAAGGAAATATTTTGTTCCTATACTTCAAATTTAGTAACAATTTAATTCCAACCTAGATAAATCTCATAAAAAATTAAGTAAGAATTTTTATTATGCATAACAACTCAATTTTTATGGTTTATAAATAAATTGTTTAATCTATATTTAGTTTACATATTGACCATTTGTCACAAGTAGGTAGACTAGAATGATATGAAAATTTAGGGAATAATTTGTTACAAACTAACAAATTTTAGGAACTTATTTATAAATTCAGAATTAGCAAATTTAGTTTGATAATATAATATCTACGTATTAAATTGTTATAAATTTAAAAATACAAGAACTAAATCGTTATAAATTAATAAATTTCGAAAACTAAAAATATTGCTATTTTTTTTAAGTTTAGAGACCAAATGTATTTTTTAACCATTATAATAACAATAACCATATAAATAGGTTTAAAGAAGCCTAACATATAATTTAGGTTAATTGACAAAGTAAACTAATAATAGCTATAGGGGACTTGTTTTAGGATTTATTGAAATGTAAATGTACGAGGATTAAATTTAAACATTTGAAAATATGTAAACTAAATTATTAAGTACGTAATATTAGGTTTATATTAATGATATTTTGTTAATTTCTTTTTATGATATATTATTTAAGATCAATTCACTCCTTAGGAGAATAATAATTTTATTATGATGACGAATTAATAACACAATTTTAATTAAAGCAGTCATAAGAGAAGAATTTAATTATTATATTTTGTTGTTAATTAAATAGTTTAATTTAATTATTAAGTAATATAGGATGATGGGGTTTGTTATATGTGTAGATCTCTAGATTTCACAATGAGCCTATTGGAGAAGATATCAATAGAACCTGGGATGAACATGGAACAAGCTGTAGAGGAATCCTACAATGTAACTCTGAAGCCATGGCATGGTTGGATTTCATTGGCTGCTTACAAAGTAATTAAACTACTTTTTACTTTTTACTCATGGTTTATTATATATTTTTTTAGTGTAATTGTTTTAAATACTAAAACTACTTAAAATATTTGAAGCATAGCAAAATATTATTGTCTATTTGTGATAGACTACGATGGACTATAATAGACATCTATCACTCACGATCTATCGTAGTCTATCACTAATACATAATGATATTTTATTATATTTATAAATAAATTGACACATTATTCTTTATTTGAAAATAACCCTATTTTTATAACCAAACATTATAAAGACATTTTTTTTTAATTAATAAACGTTGAAACTTAACTTATTTACAAATATAATAAAATGTCACTATCTAACCGTGATAGACACTAACAATCACCTATTAGTGTTACTAACATGTCTATTAGCATTTATTACAGACATACAGTGACATTTTCGTGCTATATTTTATAATATTTCCAACATCTTTTCCATTTAAAACAATTACTCTAAAAGAGAAGTTTGTTTCCTTAAATTTTGATGTTTGCCTTAAATTTTCAATTGTCCAAATAAATCATTGAACTTTCATCTTTGTGTCCAATAGGTTCATAAACTTGAGAATGTTTGTGCTTAATAGGCCGTTAAACTTTCGAGATTGTATCCAATAGAGTCCTCAACTTTCAATTCTTGTGTCTAATAAGCCTTTCATTTATTTGATATTTTTTTAAAAAATAAATTCACGAATTTATTTAATAGAAAATTCAAAATTGAGGGTTCCATTAGACATAAATTTTAAATTTATATCCAATAGATTAATTAATTTTTAAAACGTTTTGAATATATCTAGACCTATCAAACACACAAAATTAAAGGTTGAAAAACCATATTAGACGAAAAGTTTGGAGACTGAATAGATACATACACTCTACATTTAGAGGGTTAATTAGGGTTTTAAAAACAAGGGTTTATTCAATGCAGATAGCTCTGAAATTGGTACCTGATACAGCAACCTTCATCAACATAATAATGGAAAATGATGATAATTATGAGACCTTTCTCCAAGACATTCATACTTTGATTCCTTTGCTTTCAGCTTTTCTCCAACAGGCTCACTCCATTCTGGTACAAAATCCCTACCTTTAATTTTCTTCCAATCCATTTTTTTTTATTATTTGGTAATTATTATTAGGATAATATCAATTTATACCTCATATTGGAAGGCTATATCAATTAAAATTTTTAGAACTTATTAATAACAATTTAGTCCATAAATTTTGGTTTGTAATGATTTAGTCTTCATATTTTTAATTTTGTAACAGTCTAGTCTTTGAACGTTAGTATGTAACAATTTAGTTCTTATACGTTCAAATTTGTAATAATTTAGTCCCTAATGTTAAAAAAATAATCAAAATTAATTTTTAATACTTTATGATGTAAATTTTATATTTTGTAAAACTATTAAGTCTCCGATTACTTTAACGGTTTATTTATGTATGAAATCTCATTAAAATGTTAATATTAATTTCTACGATAGGTGCCAAAAACGTTATAAATTTTAAAATTCAACGACTAGATTGTTATATAGTAAAGTTTAGGGACTAAATTGTAACAAAATTGAAAGTATAAGGACTAAATCGTTACTTATATGAAAGGTAATGGATTAAAAGTTATTTTTAACCAAACTTTTAATTAATAATTGTATTAATTTAAATCTTGAGCTTTCGTATCAATTTACACACTCCTTCAGATTTTGTACATGTGAAGTTTATAATTTGAGTTAATTAAACTCATAAATTTTCATAAGTTATTCAATTTAGATATTTCTTTATGATTATATTTGAAAATTATCCATGTATGTATTGATTCTCAAACATATATAAAATTCTTCAAATACCAATTTTAGAAAATGGATGATTAGAGTAAATACATGAACAATTTTTCTTAAAAGAGTCTAAATTGATTTATTTATGAAAATTTATAAGTTAAATTGATATAATTATAAGTTTCATATGGAATTTTTTCCAATGAAACGTAATGAAAAGTACAAAAGCTCAGAGTTTAAATTGACACAATTTGTAAATAGTGTAAATTGATATATCTTTTTTCTTCTTATTATTATTATTGCTATCTATCTCTATGTCTGTCTATATATATATTGGCTTGCTTATGCAGAGACTGTATAACTTGGATCGGATAAAGTCTAAATAATTAACCTCTAAAATTGAAAACAAGAAGGAGACCAGAGTACTACGTGAAGTCTTATTGGTGTGGTGATTATTAGTTTTTTTTTTTTTTTTTTTTTTGAGCTGATTAATTTGTTTATGTGATGCCCTTGTAATTATGTAATTTTGTTTTACTCTTACTCTTCCACTTTTATATTAACCTTGAAACATTTTCCAACATCCCAATATCTTCTTTTGATGTTAAGAAACGTTCATTTGGATCATATATATTGTTTCATAGGTATGGATGTTAAATTTTTTTTATCAATTTGTTTTTAACATAATCGATTGTTAGATCTTTAATGTGTTGGCTTTACATAATTTTGGTAAATATAATCTGATTGTTATTTAGCTTCACATCAATATTTTTTAGGCTGGTTTTTATTTTATTTTATTTTTAATGATTTGTTTGGTTAGAGTAACTAAGTTGGTCGGGATAAAAATGCAAAAAAAAAAAAAAAAAAAATCTATTTTTAAATTGTGATTTTGTTTCCAAAAGTTGCATGCCCTTTCTGGACTTGAGTTGTTGCATTTGGCATGGTTTTCAAGTATAAAAAACTAGTCAATCAAAATTGAAAGGATTTATTTTATGAAGTCTCTATTGGAGGTAATGAAGGAACATTAGGCTTAGAGTTTAGAATGGATAGAGAATTATGGAGGAGCTTTTTCCATGGAGTGCTTTGGCACTTAGCTCAATTGGAGCTTTCTTAGTTTCTTGCTTATCGAGGTAGTGAACATCTCTATTTACAGGTGGTAGTAGACATCTCTAGAGAATACTGATTAATGACTTAGGAAATAGACTTCTCTAGTAAATTACGTAACCATTTATATATTCTTAGAACGTATTTCTCTCGACAATTATCTTTACATACTCCAAAAAGTCATATTGAAGAACTCAAAGGACTAATTGGAAATTACAAATTACATTTAACAATCTCATCTTCCTTCCGAGGGAGAGCTACACACAAACACTCATACAACGTAAAACATGACTTAAGAAAGAGTAGAATGAAAAGAAAAGAGGGAGAGAGTTAATATACCTTGGAGTGAAGTAAAGAAAAAGTAAAACATAACTTAGAAGGAGAAGAGTAGTTTTTCGTTTATGTTTTTTCTTAAATTATGAGCATTAACTTGAGGAAGAAGTTGAGGGTTAAAGAAGAGAGAAAAAAAATAAATAGAGATGGTTACATATATGACAAAATGAGCTAAATTAGTAACGAAAATAGCAAAACTTATATAGCAAAATTTAAGTGAAAAGTCTAAAAACCCCTCTACATCACTATATACTCAGGATGCTGTGTATATTGCTAATATTTTCTTTCAAGAAATTGTTAAGCTTCATGGCATTTCCTACACCATTATATCGGACGGATGTGAAATTTCTAAGCCACTTTTGGAAGACTATCTGGAGGAAGTTTGACATTACTTTGAAATATAGCTCTACTATACGTCCACAAACAAATGACCAGATAGAAGTTACTAACCGAACACTAAGAAACCTAATTTGTTGTCTTTCAGGCGTTTATAATTATCGATCAATACTACCTATACTATTAAGTAATATAAGTGGAAAGATCAGTCAATTTACAGGGAAGCACAAATATAGTTTCGAACAAATTAGATTTCTAGCTAAAGTGGTAACGGTGTTGGGTTTTGATGTGGTTCGAGAATTTAAAGTAGGTAAAATAAATTGCAGAAAGTAAAAGTGCAAGAAAATAAAACAAACCTAGCTAAGGATTTAGGATCTACTCAATTGTTTGATTGGTCATAGGATTCCTATAAATAATTTCTCATAAATAAATGTGTTTAGCCCTTTGTCCTTAAAGTCGAGACAAGTGCCTCAGTACATTAATTAATTACTTAATTAAACTAGATATTTGATTGATTGGGTTTGATGATGACCATAAGAATCAAACACTTGCATTAAGCTTAGGGAATCTAGCTTAGACAATTAATAACCTGGATAGCCTAAGTTACTAATCGATTGTGTTTTTAAATTGAGTTAATCATGTAATATTGTAAAAGGGTCATTCTAAACAACCTAAATTTCACACACAAACATGCTTTAACCCTTGCTCCCATGGTATTAACACATATGGATGCACCATTCTCCAGCTCAATAGAGAAAATATGAAGATATTGCCTAAAACATTCATAGATTCGAAGTATAGAAGTTAAAATACGTCCAAGAACCACAAAACTTCAATAAGAAGTATGATATTAAGCTCAAATCCTCAAAATCAAACAATTGGTTTCACCTAGCCTTAAACTAGTAAACTCACCTTAGTCACAAATCTGGTCCAAAGTTGGCAATACAAACATGAAAAATTCCTAAGAGCTAAGAAAATTAGAGGAAATGAGAAGAGAAGAGGAGAAAATCGGATGGGGGCTAAAAACCTCAGATGGAATCACCAAAAATTGGAAAAAATACCCTTTTATAACAAGGCGCAGCGTTGTGGTGTTGTGCTACTCACAACGCTTTTGTGGGAAGTGCCACGCGTAAGGCTACACGACTGGCCGACGTTGCACCTCAAGGACAATTATGTAATTTTCTGCTATAAATCTTCCACTTGATTTGGTTGCTACGTTAGGACTACGTTAAGGTTCTGGTTTTGGTTCGTTTTAGCTTTATTTATGCCTTAACACTCGATTCTACTTCTTAGATGCCTGATATCCATAAAATAAGCAATCTAGCACATTAAGCTGAGAAAAGTAGCACTTTTCAAGTGTTATCTAACACATTCAACTTAATTCTTGATCATCCTCGAGCAAAGCAAAAACATAAACAAAAAATTAAATGTTTGCTCAGCTACATGAATTATGACTCTAGTCTCGATACATTTCAAGAAAAAATGTTTGCAAATAAGAAAGTCAGACAAGCTTATTCAATCAATGAGACAATTTTAAAAACATTCTTAGCATATTCACACAAAGAGAAAATTCAAAGCCCTTCTTAGATCGCAATGAACTCAAAAAAGCTTTATACGACCCTCAATTCATTTTTCGCTTACTCTGGCTCAAGCACCAACCATCAAGCATCAAAACAATTAAGATGGTAATATGTCAACTAAGATACCTAAAACAAAATAAGGCCCTAAACTTGTATTCTTTTTATCTAGGTGCATTAGCATCCACACATTCACTGTAGGGACTCGTACCCATAATTTTTCATAGACATCCTAACTAATCACAATAAAGGTAGCTCTTTTTACCCCTAGTCATGCATAAACATTACTAATTTATATTTTTTTTATTCATCATTTTTCCTTTTTTATGCATTCTTTTTCTTTTGAGCTCAAGTTTTTTTTTTCCTTTCCTTTTTCAACAGGCATATAAATCACTCTTTTTCTCCCTTAGTATTAAATTATAACCTATCATGCGAGACACTCTTTAATCAGTGGGGCCTTTTGAAGTGACAACAAAAATATAGACTATATAACTCGATTCTAAGTTCAAAAAGACCTAAGATAGAGGGACAAAATTTAAACATGCATTAGAGGTAAAAAAAAAAAAAAAAAAATTAAAAGGCTCAAACTCATTAATATACTTCAAACTTTCTAAAGAGCAAACATGATTACAAGAAAAGCATTAGGTCATCAACTTTCATCATCATAAATCAAGCAACAGAGCAAACAAACAATTCATGTATATATTTTTCGTGCTTAGATGCTCAAGGACTCAATCAACCATCCCCAACTTTTGAAGTATACATTGTTCCCATTGTATTAATCAATAAAAAGCTAGGACAAAATAGCAGGAAAATAGAAAACCTCCCTTGAAAATTTGAAGCACATGAGATGGTGGCATTCTCCCAAACTTTTACTTTTCCTCAGACACCTAAGAAAGAAAAAAGTAAAAGTTAATTAAACTACGAAAGTAAAAACAAATAAAGTAGAAAGAAAATAAATTTAAAGTAGAAAGAAAAGAAAATATTTTAGCGTTCATTGCTCGATGGGATTCGCCTATTAGGGCATGTAAAAATTCTCGTGCTTCTCTGATCACTTCTTGCTTAAGTCAATAAAGCCTTCAAAGAAACCATTTCTACACTTGAAAGGCACCAGAAAAGTCCTTTTAGATTTTTAAAATATTTATAAAAGAAAAAGAAAATAAAAAGAAAGACTCAAAAGATAAGAGTGATCCAATAAAAAAATAAGGACTCTTGAGGATGAGGATAAGGATAGGAAAACTCAAAGATAAAGGAGATGTCAGAAGGAAGAATAGTGCAAGGCTTTCTAGCTTCTAATTCTATCACCTAGGGCTCCTTGAGATGAAGCCGAGCTCAACCTTAATCTCACATTTTTGTTCTAGACATGGGAGGGAGTAGTTAACATCATCATCGTTGAAAGGGTAGAACTTCTCCATGAACTCGACCTTAGTGGTATAGACACTACTCTACTCTTGTTGGTCAGCTTAGCAACACAATCAACCATGCTTTGCAACTCAGCTTGGGTCTCTCTTTGAAACAAATGTTTCTTTTGCTTGTTCTAGAGAAATTCCCGTTGAAGTTGAGAAGAGCTATTAGCAAGTTCATAAAAAATTTGTTTTAATGTCATGCCTTGGCTCTTGGCTTGAAGTTTGAGGAATTTGTCATTCATCTTGACCTCCTTAGCTCATGTAAGGTTAATCCTCCCATCTAGGATGGTATGTGTGAAAATCATCATTAAAGAATCACGACCAAGAGAACTCCCATGTGAGAAAGCATTATGCACAAAGGTACGTTGTAGCTGAGGATAACTTTGAACAAACTCGGCATGCCTCCAAAACTTGCAATTCTTTAATGGCTCAATCTTGAATGGTAAAGGTTAGTTTGGAAATTTGACTCTTAAGCTCATTAAACCTACTAACCTCTTCATCTTGTTGAGTGGTATGTGATGCGTTATTTTATGCAATGAAATAATGGAATGGAATGCGATTGTAGAATATGCGTTGAGAATGCAAGTTTTCTCAGTAAAACCCAAGTATAAATCCTACTAAATTGCCTGGTAAGCCCAGGGTCGAACACAGGGACTAAAAAAAACAATATGCGATGGTAATTTTAGATCACTTTGCGGTAAAAATTAAATCAATGGTTTGGTTGATTTGTTGTTTAAGGTATAAAAAGTATGTGGCAGATTTGAGAAAAGAGTAATTATGCGATAGATACACTGAGTATGCAGAGGAACGGGTTGAGAAGGTCTTTAGCTAGCGTTTCCCAAGAATGCGTTCAAACTATGTGATCATGCTACACTCATGCGACAACAAATCATTTTCCAATGCAAATGCAATGGCTCCTAATTTTAGGATGCATGCGATGAATGCGATAATGTCTATAGAGCTTATTCCTAATTCTCTACTTCTTGCCTATGCGATGATGCAAGATGCACACAAGGACAAAGTGACCGCATACAATCATAACCTATCTCTAGGGTGCATGCGATGCGTTAATAGAAAACAGAGCTTATTCCTAAGCTTCTATCTCTTGATTATGTGGTTCTAATCTGACTCTCTCGAGCCTAGATTTTAATTTGACTTTTCCAAGCCTAAATTCTATCCTTAGACTACCCTCCCAAGTATCTCTAATGGACGAATGATACATACATAATACAAGATAATCACATAGAATGAAGATCCCAGGTTATGCTAGCGAAGTGCTTCTCAACCCATTCGACAGATTTAGCTACTCACGCGTAATGTACAGAGAGTGAACAAATATAAAGATGCAATTTCCATTTCTATAAATAAGTTAAGAGTACAAAATGACCATGGAAAATAAGGGTAGAGAGCCTGGTAGCAATATCTTGCTTCTTAAGGCTTTTACACTGTTATCTCTATTCTGCCCAAAAGATGTTCTTGCTTCTGCAAGAGTTGACCCTCTCTCTGAATTCGACGCTCCTGGCACTCTTCCGAGTTCACCGGGATGATCTCTTGGTGTAATCTCCCTTCACTCACTTTCGCCTTCTAAGTAAAAGAAAAACTATGAACAAGGCTACTTCTATCTATAGGGAAAATTCTGTAAACTTGGCGAACTCCTTCACTAAAGGCGGCCTTCGGTATTTATAGAGTTTCAGAGTGAGAATATTCTTCTCTCTTATGATTGCACTGATGGGATGGCATTAATTCTCTGTCTGATACGCCGAATATTTGTCAACGAAAAGTTGAGTGTACTTGCTACAGTAAATCGTTAGCGGCTTGTCAACTTAATTCGGAATCGATCGTCATCAGCTTTCTGTCCCATCGTGATTTATTATGCTTTCACCCAGATGCGTCCAACTTGATGTGCCGGCTCTATGCGGCCATCTTCTCGAGTAGATTTTCGAATGCAAACGATCGCATAGCCTTGCGGTTGCAATCTTGAGCAGATTTTCGCGAGCGCAAACGATTACATAGCCTTGCAGTCGCAATCTCTTAATGCGCTTGGACGTTAATTTCTTTGGATCACATTTCCGCCTTGTGTCAACGCATTTTTCTACATAAAATACATAAGTTAGCTATTTTAATGCGATGGACGCAGGCGATCGCAATGTTATGAACTTAATGCTTTTTGACGCAATCTTGTATATTTTTCACCATCGTAATCCTGCATTCTTTTATAACTTAGCGCTATAATAACATGCATTTCTGCCCGTTATCACACCCCCAAATTTAAACAATGCTTGTCCTTAAACATAAGTTAAAGATTTCCTTTAGAAAGTCGACCACCTTCTCTTCCCTAGATTTCTCAAGGATGCCTTATTCAAATTCTATGTACCAAAATCTTCTCAATTTTTATCCAGGCCTCTTAAAATATTTCTAAAATTTAGGGACCGCAAGTTCAACCTTCAAAAAGACTTTACTAGATTCCAGGGTATCGCATGATTTATTTCATAAAAACTTTTCCAACTGAGGTGTTCTCAAATGATCCAAGTGCCTAGCCTTCATTTTGGCTTGCCCCCACGTGTATCATGCGGACATCCAACTACGAGCAAGACACTCTTTCTCAGTCTAAACTCATGCCCATTTGACAGCAAAGTTGGGATCATCTATTTATGCATTGATCACGATTCCTACCTTCGTTTTGGCTTTCCCTCACGTGTGTCATGCGGACATTCAACTACGAGTAGGATCGGATCGCAATGTTATGATTTTTTTTTAACTTAAAAATAGCAAGGTTGAAAATGAATATCACACCCCCAAATTTAAAATGCGGCAATGTCCCCATTGCTGAAAGATTGAAAGAAGTCATGTGATGCTCTTAGGAAGTTTTGTAAAAAGTTAGTTTGAAAGAAAGCTAGGAGACCACTAACTTCTAGAAATATTTTATGAGATGACTGTCCTAAAATTAAGTTGACTTTAACATATATGAAAAAATAGAGGCATGCATCTCATCATTGAAATCATAATTGGCAAAGAGAAATAATGCGGTTACTTACTAAATTAATCAATGTTAAATGATTGCACCGACCAAAGAGGATCCTATGCTAAAATGATCAAAGTTAAAATGTGATGCGATAGTACAAAATTTGGAATAAATAAAGTCAAGGAGAGATACAACCCTCAAATTTGCGTTGTCGCCCGCATTAGTTGTGAATGCATCCTTATTTGTAGCAAACTGCTTTATTTCTTATTGCGGTGACGGGATAAAGTAATTGTGTCTTTCGTGTAGCGCCTCTGCAATCGTTCACCTTGATCGTTTGCAATGAAAATAATGAAAGGGTCAAATAACAAATATAGTTAGCAAAATCATTTACCACAATCGTTTAGCACGATTGCGGCGTTGATTTTTTTTTTATGCAAAGATAAAAATATGATAACAGTTAAAAGAAAGAGAATAGTTCATTAATCATTGGTAAGAAAAGGATATTCCAAAAGACTTGTGCCTTTGATGATTTTCTGTCGCATGCCAATGTAAGGGCCACTCGATTTTTCTTCATTCCGGATTTCTCAGGTCTATAGAGATCTTTTCTCGATGAAAATCCCCCCCGCAATATGTCTTGACTCTTTGCCCGTTAACCTTGAATGTGCGGGTCCCTTTTTCATTAATCAGTTCAACCGCACCATGCGGGAATATTTCTTTGATTATAAAGGGTCTGGACCGGTATGATTTTAATTTGTCGGGAAATAGTCGCGAATTGAAAAGTAAGGCCTTTTGTCCGATGTGGAGATTCTTTCTGCATAGCTGTTTGTCATGCCAACGTTTGTCTCGTTCTTTGTAAATTTTTGCATTCTCATAAGCTTGCGTTCTCCATTAATCTAGCTTGACCAATTGGAGTTTTCTTGCTTCCCCTGCTACCTTCAAGTCGAAGTTTAGCTTTTTCACCTCCCACAGCAATTTGTGCTCCAGCTTAAGTGGTAAATGACATGCTTTACCAAACACCAACACATATGGAGACATGCCTATAGGTGTCTTATAGGCGGTCCTGTATGCCCACAGTGCATCGTCCAGCTTTGTTGCCCAATCTTTTCGTGAAGGCTTTACCACCTTCTCTAATATCATCTTGATTTCTTGGTTGGACACTTCAGCTTGACCATTCGTCTATGGATGGTATGCGGTGGCCAATTTATGGAGGATATTATATTTGAGCAGCAAGTTGTTGACTATGTGATTGACAAAATGGGAGCCTTCATCACTTATTATTGCACGTGGAGTGCCAAAACGAGTGAAAATATTTTTCTTTAGGAACTTGGAGACTACCGCCGCATCGCTTGCGATGCATGCTACCATTTCTACCCATTTGGAAATGTAGTCAACGACTAACGGAATATATTTGTGACCATTCGATGGTGGAAATGGTCCCATGAAGTCAATACCCCAGACGTCGAACAATTCCAGTTCTAAAATGATGTTCATGGGCATCGCATATTTCCATGAAATATTACCCGTGCGTTGGCACCGGTCACATTTCATTGCGTAGTCTCTTGCATCCTTGAATAATGTTGGCCAATAATACCCATTTTGTAATACTTTCACTGTTGGAGTTGGCCTCAAAAGTGCCCTTCATAAGGTGAGTCATGACACTATGATAATATGCGTTGGTGAGCAGCATCTGGTACACACAGGCGCAGAATCTGGTATGACCCCCTTTTATAAAGATTTGGCTCATCTCAATAATATGATTTGCATTCATGTCTGAGCTGCATCTTTTGGTGGTCAAGATAATATTTGGTTATAAATATGGTTTATATGTTGCATATGATGTAATATTAAAACTATAGGTTATAAATATAATATGATAAGTTAGTTATTGTATTTATTTATAATTTATTAATTATGTGATAATTGATAATTCTTTTTCTCAATATACCTTAGTGGGTGGTTTTAGATGGTTTATGGCTAACTTTGAGATAAAAAGAAATAAGATTTCCAAATTCTAACAACACACGAAACAAGTAATCTGATTACTAATTGAAAGACTAAACGATAGGCGTCGAGTTTACTATACGATAGTACTCGTTTACTATACGATCGAGCGTCGAGTCTATGTGATAGACTTCATTCTTCTACACAATAGTGTCGCCTGATACTCGATCGTTTACTTCCTCCTTCCCTCTATCCAAAATCATACAGAGCTCGCAACTCCTAGATTCTCATACCGAGAATAACAAGGTAATCTTGTGGTTATGTCTAATTTTGTTCGAGGATCGAGGATCAAATTTTACTCACTAGTGATCAAGGATTTTCCAGTTGCTCGTTGCGTTCGTGTTGTTTGTTGCGTTCATGACAGATCAAGGGATATATATGAAGAAAGAGTTCTTCAAAGGTATTGTCACTCGATCCCTTGTATTTACTTAAGAAGCATGCTGTAATTTATCTTTAATGCATAATCGTTCCTGTTTGATTGTAAATGTTTATGTTCTTTCCCAATGCAGTTGGATCGATTCACTTCCGCTCACTGGTTCTCTAGTTTTAGAGTTCTTTCAATTGGTATCAGAGCCAGGTTGTTTTGATATTCCAAATTCCATTGTCGTATTGAATGTCATTTATAGTCTTGGTGGGTTTTAAGCATTCTGCAATGCATTTAAGTGTTATATGTGTTTGTGGATGTGGTTGATGGATGTTTACGGGATGATACCCTCTGTTTAAAGCTTTCTTTACATTTACATAAGTTAATTTGTAAGGGCCCTTGTGTTTTTTGGCATAATTAACTTCCCGAGTCTGTATTCGAGTTTTTATTTGTTTGAGTTGTTCGTGATGAAGCTACAGAGGCATGGAGATGTTGTTCGTTTCGAAGGAGAAGACGAATCATTGGTCGCATCGTGTAGCCTAAGATAAACGATCATTTAGATTTGGCTATACGATCATGTAGAAACATTCTACTCGATTGTGTAGTATTTACTAAACGATCACACAGCTAATGCTACACGATCAAGTAAAGAGTTTACTCGATCGTGTCAGTGCCTGCTGCTCGATCATGTAGACAATCATGCTCATCGCATAGTCGTTGTCGACGCGATCGCTTGGCCTGCGTTACTCGATGTGCACTGTATGATCACGTGGTCCTTCATGCTCATTGCATAGTTCAAAGGCACACGATCAATGCTACATGATCGTTTATACTTGATAGGCATTACTCGATGATCTGAAGGAGTTGCTACACGATCAAGTGACAAGGCTTCGCCCGGGTGGTCAAGACCTAATTCACTTGTTTGAACCGGTTGATTCGATTGTTTTGTAATAGTTAGCTTTATTTTTTCCAATTGTGAGGCTAATTATCCCGGTCCATCAAATTTTATTGAATGTACATGTGATGTATGTTTACTTATATGCCATAATGTATATCATATAGATAAACCCCACCATAGGTTATGCATTTTATTCATGCATCATCTTTATATTATAAGTGTTATAATATAGTAGTTTGCATGATTAAATTATATTAAAGCATGCTCATGCATCATATAATATAAGAGTTATACTATATGCATGCATTTAAGCATATTCATGCATTATCTTTATATTATACATGTTATAGTATAAGGGTGTATGTTAGTATGTATGCTTAATTCATTACATGTTATATAAAAGTTATATATAGTAATGAATGAACATTGCATGAAGCATGACATTTAGGCTTATTTGTAAAAGTTATAAATACCTTTTGGATGTCTAGCTTAGCAATGTGGTTGATTTTAGTTGTTTCATTTTTTTTATAAGGGTATAATAAATGAAATCGGAATTAAAATCAATAAGAAAGAGTTGCATGCAAACTTAGGCTTTAACCATGTTTTAAAAGAGTTTTAAAATTTGATTGAGATAGACCTAAGATCACGGTTCTAATGAGATTAGAAACCTAAATTTAATCTTTTAATTGGGTTTAATAGGATTAAATTGACTAATAAAAGATTAAATATGTACTAAATCTATCTATAAGGGACCTTTTGGCTAAGGCTGGTTCTGGCTAGGCTGGGGTACTCAAGTCGATGAAAACGTTGCACCCCTACCTGGGAACCTACCTGGAAAGGTGAATTAGATAGATTTGTTGCATGCATACAATTTTGATGATAGTCTGTTAAAATGTTTAATGAAACTTGAATCAAACTTGTTTAATCATCAAAAGCAAGTGTTGTTTTTTAGTAAATTAAACAGCCACTTAGTTAAAATTAGTAGCAGGATTTACTAAGTTAATAAATCCCTAGGTAGAACATTCAGTGGGAGGTAATTGGGGTATATGATACTTCACTTTACCTTTACACGTTTCTCCTTAAAAAGTTCACACTGTGAGATCTATCCTCAGCCTCGAGGCACCCTGGGAGTGTCTCTCTATAGGATGGCATTTGGATAGGTCAATATCAAAGTGAATGGAGAGAATGTTCATAGTAAGTGGGAGTGGAACGTGTGACAACATATCCCGCGGTCTCTCTCATTAGGTTGTATAAAGTTTTCGTGCATCGCCTCGAGGCACCCTGGGAGTGTCCCCCTAAAGGATGGTTGTATTTGCACAACTATTTATCTTATCTCCAGAAATGGATAGGATTGCTTTAGACTCTTGTCCTAATCTGCTTTTTCCTTACAGTGGGCACATTAGGCGGGCTCTAGGGCCTAAAATAAGGGGTTACACTTACACGGAATTGTTAAGAATGTTAACAAATTCTTGATCGAACAATAGTGACTGTTAGATTCAGTTACAAGGAGTTGTTTCTGTCTAATGTTTGAGATTGTCTTATTCCAGTGAAGGGGCAATCGATCACCCTAACGATGACTTTTGTCTTGCCTCACTGAGGCATCATTGCAAAATAGATGTCACTTAGGGTACAATAGAACTATTTCCCTAAAACTTAATTGGTGTTAAAAGTGCTAATGTAAGTAGACTCATTAAGTTTGTGCTTTTTTCAGCAACTTTTATAATGGCTATCTCTACTTTTGCTCTTTTAGCCACCGATAAATTGACTGGCAAGAACTACGCTAGTTGGAAAAACACAATTAACATGATACTAATCATCGATGACCTAAGGTTCATCATTATGGAGGGTTGTCCTCTTATTCCACCTCCCAATGCCGCCTGAAATGTTCAACAGGCGTACGAGAAATGGACACGGGCTAACAAGAAGGCCCGAACGTATATCTTAGCCAGCCATGACGACATTTTGGCCAAGAAGCATGAGCCCATGATCACTGCATTCGATATCATGGAGTCCCTGACAGAAATGTTTGGACAACTGTCTGCGTAGCTCAGGCACGACACTCTTAAGTTAATCTTTAACTCCAAAATGAAGGAGGGAACCTCTGTTTCGTGAACTGTTCTGAATATGATGGTCCACTTCAATGTTGGTAGAGATGAAATAGGTCGAGCATCGATGAGGCCAGCCAAGTTAGCATAATTCTGTAGTGCGTTATAAGAAAGCTTCCTTCATTTTGTTAGCAACATTGTCAAAACGGGTGACTAAAACTTTACAACTCTACTGAATGAGTTGCAGACTTTCCAATCCTTGCTGAAAAGTAAGGAGAAGAAGGTTGGTGAGGAAAATGTTGCTTCATCTTCCAAAAAGTTCCACCGAGGTTCGACCTTTGGAACTAAGTCTGCACCTTCTTCTTCCGGCACCATGAAGTAGAAGAAGAAGAACGGTAGTAAGGGGAAGGGGAAGGCGCTGCTAACCCATAACCTACCGCTTTGAGGGGTAGGCGACCAACGACGATTGAAAAGGGAAAATGTGTCCATTGCAACCAGGATGGGCACTGGAAGAAAAATTTCCCATGTTATTTGGCTGAGAAGAAGAAGACCAAACAAGGTAAATATGATTTACTGGTTTTGGAGACTTGGTTAGTGGAGAATGATGATTCATCCTGGATTAAAGACTCTGGAGCCACTAACCATGTTTGTTCTTCATTTCAAAAAATTAGTTCCTGGCGGCAGCTTGAGGTTGGTAAGATGACGATGCGAGTTAGAATCCGGCACGTCGTCTCAACTGTGGCAGTGGGAGGTCTCCGGTTGACTTTACATAATAGGTTTATCATTTTAAATGATGTGTATGTAGTTCCCGAGTTAATGAGGAACCTAATTTCTATTAATTTGTTGCTTGAATGTAAATACAGATTGAAGTTTTAAGTAAATAAAGTGTATTTTGGAAGATGGTGTTGATATATGTTTAGCTCAACTAGAAAATAATTTGTATGTGTTAAGGTCGTTAGCAAAAAATTCCCTCCATAACATAGAGATGTTTAAAACTGTCATAACTCAAAACAAACTAGTTAAAGTTTCTCCTAAAGAAAATGCCCAACTTTGGCACCTATGTTTAGGGCACATTAACCTCAATAGGATTGAGAGGTTTGTGAAAAATGGACTTCTAAACGAGTTAGAAGAAAATTCATTAGAAGAAAATTCCTTACCTATGTGCGAGTCATGCCTTGAAGGCAAAATGACTAAAAGACCTTTTACTGGAAAAGCTTATAGGGCTGAAGAGCCTCTAGAGTTAGTGCATTCAGACCTTTGTGGTCCGATGAATGTGCGAGCCAAGGGAAGCTATGAATACTTCATCACATTTATTGGTGATCATTCGAGGTATGGGTATGTTTATTTAATGCAACATAAGTCTGAGTCCTTTTTAAAGTTTTTGGATTCTGAGTTCCAGAACTATTTGAAAGAATATGGAATCGTTTCCTAACTCTCAGCACCTAGTACACCTAAGCAGAATGGTGTATCGAAGAGAAGAAATAGAACCCTGTTGGACATGGTTCGGTCGATGATGAGTTACGTTTCCTTACCAAACTCATTTTGGGGTTTTGCAGTAGAGACTGCAACATACATCCTGAATTATGTTCCCTCTAAGAGTGTTACTAGAACACATTTGGAATTGTGGAACGGGCATAAAGCCAATTTACGTCATTTTCACATCTGAGGTTTGTTGGATTTTATGTCCTAAAACTCGTAGTTTGTAAATTAATAAACATATTCTGTTTTGTTTTTCGATAAATATGTTATTGAAATTATAATCTTGAATCCAATAAACTAAGGTCCTGAGGCTATTTAATGTAGTTTGAACTTTATGTAGTGACATAAAGGTGGATCAAGTTCAAATATATAGCGAAAATGGTCTATAGTATATGAATAAGGTTGGGCGCCTTGTTCTGGGGATGTGGCCCACTTTGTAGTTAGTACAAACGATGTGATCCTGAATCGTTCATATAGAGATATGTGAGTGGGGGCATCCTATGCAATGAGTTTGCATAATACTGAACCATGAAATAGTCACTTTTTACGTTCTAAATGCTGTTTTATGTATAAAACTGACTATTTCGTTAGTTGATGACATAGGTAACTTAATCTTAATCCTGAGCTAACTATGAACTCCTATTCACTCAAAATTATCCTTAGATCTGCATAGGTGAGGGCAGCTCATCATCGCTGGCCCAATAAGCCTCCCATTTCAGGGGTAAAATCAGGTGGATAGTTGGGAACATAGGGTGCAAGACAGAATTCACTCCTACCCATTATAGGAATTGTAGATAGGTTGTTCTCTTTAGTATTGAATCCAGGTCTTGAACAAGGGGCCCCACCCTCTCCTTGGCTCGAGCGGATTCAGTTTATAGGTTGGACCTTAAACCAATTGTTGATTAGAGAATCAGTGGAACTTAAGGAATAAGATGTAGTCTCGGGGGTAAAACGATTTTTATGACCCAGCCGAGATTACGAACAACCTGTGAAGGATTAGCTTACTAATCATGGTTATATCAAATGGACACAAATATATCTATAGTGAGGGGAGTGCAACTACGGGACTATNATATCAAATGGACACAAATATATCTATAGTGAGGGGAGTGCAACTACGGGACTATAGTGGAATGACTCGTTAGTTAACGAATGTTGATTAGCTCCGTCTAAAAGAGTTTTAGCCAGCTAATCTCGGATCGTTGGAGCCCATGATCTATAGGTCCATTAGGTTCCCTTACTAGCTCATATGGAAACTTAGAACAGTATGATAGAATAATTTGAATTGTTCGAATTAGGTGAAGAGAGAGAAACTGACAAGTATATGTGATATAGTGGTTAGGTTTTCAGTTTAGAGATACAACTTTAATATTTAAATGTGATTTAAATATCAAGAACATGAATACGTTCATATTCGGAAGCTCGAAAATAATGGAAATGGTCAAAGATGTAAAAAAATCAAAGAGTTGACTTTTGACTTTGAAAAGTCAAACTTTGACCGATGTTATATTCAAATGTGATTTGAATTTCGAGAAAATAAATGCAGATTCATGCTCAGGAGGTCAAAATTAGTCAACACAGAAAAAATCATAAAAGGTCAAAATGTTGACTTTTTGGTCAAAGTTTGACTTTGACAAAATGACTATTTTGCCATTTTACTAAAGTTAGTGGGAAAATCCAAACTTTTGTTGGATAATTCTACTAACAAAATAGTGGGCTAGGTGTTAGCTTAGGAGACATTAAGCCCATTTAGATTGTGGATTCTATAAATATGGGCTTTTCAATTTGGATTAAAGACTTTTGATTTTTTGCCAATTTTAGTTTACAAAATGTTGCTAGAAAAATAAAAACCCAAACTACAAGATGCCATCTTCTTTTCCATCTCTTTCTCTCTCTCGATTTTCTTCATCCACTGGGTCCCACAACCCAGTTCTGAGTCCAGAGGATAGTAGGTCAACTCTAGTGGTGGTCCAGAAGAGTTCGGGTCGAGATTCAGCGAGGAAAAGAAGTTTTCAAGAGCTTTAAAGGTTGTATGCTATCCATTTTAATTTACTGGGTTTTTCCTTAAATTGCATGTTATTTTCCTTTAAATTAAAAGAAATTAGAGTGTAATTAGATCCTTATTCCGCTGTGTATGTCTCGTGTTCCATCATGTGGTATCAGAGCATGCTTTAATTACACTTAATTGCTTTTGGTGGGTGTTTTTTTCCTTTTTATTCAAAGGTTGAATGAAATATGGACTAAAGTGGACTTATTATAATTTTGGCATTGTTTTTCTCTGAATTTCTTATGGAAATTTGTAATTGTTCATATGTTTATGAGCATTAATGTGTGAAAAAGGGTTTGTAAATTTGTTGGAGTCATTAGAGTTGAAATTAGGCTGTAATTTCTTGATTCCGAGAGAGAAGACAGCAGCAAAATTGGATGAAAATGATCACAGACCCGAATTTAGCCACAAGACCCGAGACAAGCTCCCAGATCCGACTCGCAGCCCGAGATCCGACCCGGTTCGGAGTAGCACCACGTGCGCCAGCTGTCGATGAAGTGTCCAGCTCATTCCGAGACCCGACTCGGTCTCTTCCATTAGGTCACACCGTGAGATTTTTATAATATGCCTGCATGTCTGCTCTGGAGCGACCTTACCAATCGAAGGGCTGTATTATAGGATTCGGAACTCCGCGAACTCTAGAAGTTGATAGGGTCTCTCATGTCCGTTTTCATTCTTGTCTTTCCAACTTCAGAAGCATAATGATTCTGATCTTTGAGGTTTGAAAATGGAGGGTCACACTTACGAGAATTACTAAGTGTTAGTAAATTCTTGACCAAAGTAGCAATAACTGAGCTGTTATAGGAATAAGAGTTATTCTGGTGATAGTATCTAATCAAGATAGTTTTGGTTCAATGGAGGAATAGTCGATCACCCCTCGGTTGAGGTTATTCTAAACCATTGAAATGTCGTTGCAAAATATAATAATGAAGGGTACATTATTAGTTTTTTTTTTTGCTAAACTTGATTGGATTTAAAACATTAATGTTTTTTTACTAAAAAGGATATGTTTTTCTTTTCAACATGATTAGCTCTTTGGTTCAACTATTAGCTTATGAAAAACTTAATGGTGGCAACTACTCAACATGGAAAACAAATCTGAATTCAACACTAGTAATAGATGACTTGAGATTTGTCTTAACTAAGGAATGTCCTCAGGCCCCTGCCTTGAAAGAAGCACAAGGTAAATATGATTTACTAGTTCCTGAAACATGTTTAGTGGAGTATGATACCTCAACTTGGATATTGGATTCAGGAGCCACTAATCATATTTGCTTCTCTTTTCAGGAAACTAGTTCCTGAAACATGTTTAGTGGAGTATGATACCCCAATCTGGATATTGGATTCAGGAGTCACTAATTATATTTTCTTCTCTTTTCAGGAAACTAGTTCCTGGAAAAAGCTTGAAGAAGGCGAGATCACCCTCAAGGTTGGAACAGGAGAGGTTGTCTCTGCCGAAGAAGTGGGAGACTTGAAGTTATGTTTCAACGATAGATATATCATACTTAAAGATGTTTTGTATGCTCCTAAAATGAGACGAAATTTAATATCTATCACATGCATATTGGAACAAATGTATAAAATATCTTTTGAAGTTAATGAAGCATTCATTTTCAGAAAAAGTATTGAAATTTATTCTGCTATACTTGGAAACAACTTATATAAGTTAAGACCAACTAAAGCAAAAAATTTTCTTAAATATTGAGATGTTTAGAATAGCCGAAACTCAGAATAAAAGACAAAAAGTTTCTTCTAATGCCTATCTATGGAACCTAAGACTTGGCCACATAAATCTCAAAAGGATTGAGAGATTGGTTAAGAATGGACTCCTAAATCAGTTAGAAGACCATTCTTTACCTCCATGTGAGACTTGTCTAGAGGGAAAAATGACTAAGAGATCTTTTACTGGAAAAGGTCTTAGAGCCACAATACCCTAAGAGCTCGTACATTCGAACTTCTGTGGACCGATGAATGTCAAAGCTCGAGATGGGTATGAATATTTCATCAGTTTTATTGATGATTATTCAAGTTATGGTCATATTTACCTAATGCATCACAAGTCCGATTCTTTTGAAAAGTTCAAAGAATATAAGGTTAAGGTTGAGAACAAGTTAGGAAAACAATTAAGACACTACGATCAAATCGAGGTGAGGAGTACATGGACTTAGGATTCCAGGACTATATGATAGAACACGAAATCAAGTCACAACTCTCTGCACCTAATATGCCTCAACATAACGGTGTATCTGAAAGAAGAAACAGAACCTTGTTGGACATGGTTCGCTCAATGATGAGCTTTGCTGAGTTACCTGGTTCTATTTGGGGACATGCATTAGAAACTGTTGTCTATATATTGAATAACATTCCCTCTAAAAGTGTTTCAGAAACACCTTATGAGCTATGGAAAGAGCCTAAAGGTAGTTTACGTCACTTTAGGATTTCGGGATGCCCGACACACGTGTTGGTTCAAAATCATAAAAAATTGGAACGTCGTTCAAAACTATGCCTATTTGTAGGTTATCCAAAAGAAACAAAAGGTGGTCTATTTTACGATCCTCAAGAGAATAAGGTACTTGTATATACAAATGCTACAAATGCCACATTCTTAGAGGAAGACCACATAAGAATTCATCAACCTCGCAATAGACTAGTATTCAATGAAATTTCCGAAGACGCTACAGATAGAGCTAGTTCATCTACTAAAGTAGTAGATAAAACTAGTACATCTGGTCAGTCACATCCTTCTCAAGAGTTGAGAATGCCTCGACGTAGTGGAAGGGTTGTTCATCAGCTTGACCGTTACTTGGATTTAACAGAAACACAAATTGTTATACCTGATGACGGCATAGAGGATCCATCGACCTATAAACAGGCGATGAAAGATGTTGATTGTGATCAGTGGGTCAAAGCCATGGACATTGAAATGGAGTTTATGTACTTCAATTTTTTTCGAAAACTTGTAGATCAACCAAATGATGTAAAACCAATTCGTTGTAAGTGGATTTACACGAGAAAATAAGACCAAGCCAGTAAAGTACAGACTTTTAAGGCTCGACTTGTGGCAAAGGGTTATACCCAGAGAAAGGGAGTGGACTATGAAGAAACTTTCTCTCCCGTTGCCGTGCTTAAGTCGATTAGAATACTCTTATCCATTGCCACCTTTTATGACTATGAAATTTGGCAGATGGATGTCAAGACAACCTTTTTAAACGGTGATCTTGAGGAGAGTATCTATATGGCTCAACCAGAGGGGTTTATTGCACAGGGTCAAGAGCAAAAGGTTTGTAAGCTTCAAAAATCCATTTATGGGTTGAAACAAGCTTCTAGATCTTGGAATATAAGATTCGATACTATGATCAAATCTTATAGCTTTGAACAGAATGTTGACAAGCCTTGTGTTTACAAGAAGATTGTCAATTCTACTATAGTGTTCTTAGTTTTATATGTTGACGATATTCTACTCATTGGGAATGAAGTAAGTTACCTAACTGACATCAAGAAATGGCTAGCAACGCAGTTCCAAATGAAAGATTTGGGAAATACCCAGTATGTTCTCAGGATTTAAAATATTCGGAAACGCAAGAACAAAACACTAGCCATGTCTCAAGCAACTTATATAAACAAAATGTCGTCTAGGTATAAGATGCAGAATTCCAAAAGAGGTCTGTTACCTTACAGATATGGAATTCATTTGACAAAGGATCAGTGCCCTAAGACACCTCAAGAGGTTGAGGATATGAGACACATTTATTATGCTTCCGCAGTAGGGAGCCTGATGTATGCAATGTTATGTACTAGAGCTGACATATGCTACGCAGTAGGGATAGTCAGTAGATATCAATCCAATCCTGGATATGATCATTGGACTGTCGTTAAAAATATCCTTAAGTATCTTAAGAGAATGAGGAACTACATGCTCGTGTATGGTACTAAGAATTTGATGCTTACTGGATACACTGACTCTGATTTTCAAACCGATAAAGATGCAAGAAAATCTACATCGGGATCAGTGTTCATTCTGAATGGAGGAGCAATAGTGTGGAGAAGTGTAAAGCAAAAATGTATTGCGGACTCCACAATGGAAGCTGAATATGTAGCTGCATGTGAAGCAGCAAAAGAAGCAGTATGGTTGAGGAAATTCTTGACAGATTTGGAAGTTGTTTCAAATACATTTGCCTATCACCCTATATTGTGATAATAGTGGTGCAGTTGCAAATTCAAGAGAACCAAGAAGCCACAAGCGTGGCAAGCATATTGAGCGCAAATACCATCTGATCTGGGAGATTGTACATCGTGGAGACGTTGTAGTAACCCAGATATCTTCTGAGCAAAACATTGTTGCTCCTTTTACAAAGGCCCTCACGACTAAAGTGTTTGAAGGTCACCTACAGAGTCTAGGTCTACGTAGTTTGTAAACTAGGACAAGTGGGAGAAATTTTGGGTATATGCCCTAGTTTATTGTATTCATTTGTTTATTGTACTCATATGTTTCTCACTTAAATTCAACATTTTGATACTCCACTAGGAGTTTTAGTCCAAGTGGGAGTTTGTTGGATTTTATGTCCTAAAACTCATAGTTTGTAAATTAATAAACATATTTTGTTTTATTTTTCGATAAAGTTGTTATTGAAATTGTAATCTTGAATCATATAAACTAAGGTCCTGAGGCTATTTAATGTAGTTTGAACTTTATGTAGTGACATAAAGGTGGATCAAGTTCAAATATATAGCCAAAATGGCTTTTCAATTTGGATTAAAGACTTTTGATTTTTTGCCAATTTTAGTTTTCAAAATGTTGCTGGAAAAATAAAAACCCAAACCACAAGATTTCATCTTCTTTTCCATCTCTTTCTCTCTCTCGGTTTTCTTCATCCACCAAGTCCCATAACCTGGTTCTAAGTCTAGAGGATAGTAGATCAACTCTAGTAGTGGTCTGGAAGAGTTTGGGTCGAGATTCAGTGAGGAAAAGTAGTTTTCGGGAGCTTCAAAAATTGTATGTTATCCATTTTAATTTACTGGTTTTTTCCTTCAATTGCATCCTATTTTCCTTTAAATTAAAAGCAATTAGAGTGTAATTAGATCCTTATTCCACTGCGTATGTCTCGTGTTCCATCAGGGTTGCCCAGCACATGTGTTTGAGGCTAATCCTAAGAAACTGAAACCATGTTCGAGGCCCAAAAGGACATGAGGGGGTTACTTTTATGATCTTAAGGAAAATAAAGTGTTTGTATCATATAAGGGAGCACGGTCCTAGACGTAAAATTGTATTGATTGAGCTTTCCAAAGAAACTATTGAAACTTCAATAAGAGTTGTTGAAAAGCCTGCTACCTCAATAAGAGTTGTTGATATAGGTTCCTTTACTAGGTCAAATCGGCCTCAAGTGTTGAGGGAACCTTGACGTAGTGGGAGGGTTGGGAACCCACATATTCGCTATATGGGTTTAAATGAAATCCTGGCTAAGGTAGCTGAGGGTGAGGTTTCGGATCTGTTGCCTTATAAGAAGGCAATGGAGGATGTTGGCAGAGATGTATGGGTAAAGGCCATAGATCTCGAGATGGAGTCGATGTACTTCAACTCAGTTTGGGATCTTGTAGATCAACCTGATGGTGTTAAACCTATAGGTTGTAAATGGATCTACAAGAGAAAATGTGGTGCTGATTGGAAGGTGCAAACCTTCAAAGTTAAACTTGTGGCAAAAGGTTATACCCAGGTATAAGGAGTCGACTATGAGGAGACTTTCTCGCCTGTTGCAATACTTAAGTTTATCCGCATCCTCCTATCCATTGCCTCATGTTATGACTATGAGATGTGGCAAATGGATGTCAAGACTACTTTTTCGAATGACAATCTTGAGGGGACCATTTATATGGTACAACCCGAGGGATTCATAGCCCAAGGTCAAGAGCAAAAGGTTGCAAGCTGAATCAGTCAATTATGGACTGAAACAGGCATCTCGATCTTGAAACATAAAGTTTTATACTATGATCAAATCTTATCGCTTTGACCAAAATGTTGATGAGCCTTGTGTTTACAAGAAAATCATAAATAGTTCAGTAGTTTTCTTAGTGTTGTATGTAGACGATATCCTATTCATCGGGAAGGATGTAGGCTTACTGAGTTTAGTTAAGAACTATCTAGTGACCCAATTCTAAATGAAAGATTTGAGAGAAGCTTAGTTTTTTTTTTTGGGATTCAGATCTCTTGGGATCGAAAGAACAAAGTGCTAACATTGTCCCAGGCAACATATATTGACAAGATATTGATCAAGTACTCAATGCAGAACTCCAAGAGAGGCCTATTGCCTTTTCAATATGGAGTTACTTTGTCTAAGGAATAGTGTCCTAAGACACCTTAAGAGGTTGAGGAAATGTGACGGATCCCCTATGCATTTACTGTGCACAGTTTGATGTACATGATGTTATGTACTAGACCCTGACATCTGCTACACTGTGGGGATAGTTAGTAGATATCAATCTAATCCAGAACAGGGTCACTGGACAACTGTCAAGAACATCCTCAAGTATCTTCGGAGAACGAGGTACTACATGCTTGTGTATGGTTCTAAGGATTTAATCCTTAGAGGATACACAGACTCTGATTTTCAGACTGATAGGGATTCTTGGAAATCCACTTCAGGATCAGTGTTTAGTCTTACTGAAGGGGGTATAGCATGGCGAAGCACCAAGCAGGGGTGCATCATTGACTCCACCATGGAAGCCGAGTATGTAGTGGCTCGTGAAGCTGCTAAGGAGGTCGATTAGCTCAGAAAGTTCCTAACTGATCTAGAATCTATTCTAGACATGTCTAGGCCCATCACATAGAGCGGAAATACCATCTCATTCAAGAGATTATGCATCGAGGGGACATGATTGTCACGAAGATAACTTTGGAGCACAACATTGCTGATCTGTTTATGAAGGCCCTCACGGCTACAGTGTTTAAGGGTCACCTACAGAGTATGGGTCTGTGGGACAGACCACGGTTAGACTAGGGCAAGTGAGAGATCTTGATATTGGGCGTTTGTGCCCTAGTTTATTGTTTTGTGTACTTATAATTAGATTATCTTGTACACCTCACTAGCTTTATGACAAGAGGAATATTGCTGGGGTTGATGCGCTAAATCTCGTAGTGTAAAACCCGCACCTTACTTTCCCCCATTTTAAGTATGTTTATTGTTTAAGTTAAGAAAATTTTGGGTTAAATATCTAAGATAGATTAGATTTGTACATTCTGAGGTAAAGGATGAGTTTGAAGAAGGAAAATGGTTAAGTATGGAAACTTAGCTCTCAGTACTTATTATTCTAGCTTTACAAAGAGAAGTTTCTGCTAGATGTTGATCACGTTGAAGGGTGCTTGAGCATCGAGTGAATGCAAGGCAAACATCAAGTAAATGCTGCCGGGCGTTGAGTATAAGTAATCGAGGAAAGGTCAAACATCGAGTAAAGGCTGTCAAGTGTCGAGTATAAGTGATCAAGGAAGGAGTCGAGTGTCGAGGGTGAGCGAGGAAGGGTTGCATGTCGAGTGTAAATGTTTATGGTCTTACACATTGAAGTTTGGAGCGATCCGCTTCTGCTCACTAGTCCTCCAGTTTTAGAGCTCTTCATAAAAATCTCTATGTTATGGAGGCCATTTGTTGCTAATGGTCTTAACACATACAAATTACTTTCCAGTTGTGCAAAACAAATATCAACACCATTTTTCGAAATAAACAATTTATTAACAGGAAAATGTATTTGATAATTACATTGAAGCAAAGACTTTAAAGAAATTAAGTTCCTCTTTAACTCGGGAACTACATATACATCATTCAAAATGATAAAAACTTATTTTGTAAAGTCAACTAGAGACCTCTCACTGCCACAGCTAAGACGACGTGCTCAATTCCAACTTGCATCATCATCTCACCAACACTAAGCTGCCACCAGGAACTAATTTTTTTATATGAAGAACAAACATGGTTAGTGGCCAAGAGTCAATAATCCAGGCAGAATCGTCATTCTCTACTAAACAAGTTTTGCTTCCAGTGTCTATCTTGGTTGCAATGGAAACATTTTCCTTTTTCAACCCTCACTAGTTACCTACCCTTTGGAGCAGCAGATTTTGGTTTAGTAGGCGCGTTCCCCTTACCACCCTTCTTCTTCTTCCACTTTTTGGCACCGGAGGAAGAAGGTGCAGACTTAGTTCCAGAGGTCTAACCTTTGTAGAACTTTTTGGAAGATGAAGAAACATTTGCTTTACCAACCTTCTTCTTCTTGCTTTTCAGCAGAGATTGGGAAGTCTACAACTCATTGAGTAGAGTTTGAAAGTTGTGGTCAACCCTGTTCAGAACAACATTGCTAACAAAATGAAGGAAGCTTTTTGGTAACAATTTCAAAATTATGCTAACTTGGTTGGCCTCATCGATGCTCGACCCGTTCATCTCTGCCACAGTGAAGTGGACCATCATGTTAAGAGCATGTTCCCGAACCGATGTTCACTCCTTCATGTGTGAATTGAAGATGTACTTTAGAGCGTCGTGCCTGACATGCATGGACGGTTGTCCGAACATTCCCTTCAGGGACTCCATGATCTCGTGTGTAGTGATCATGGGCTCATGCTTCTTGACCAAAACATCATTCAGGCTAGCTAAGGTATACGCTTGGGCCTTTTCGTTTGCCCGTGTCTAGTGCTCATACGTATCTCAAATGTTTCGAGCAACGGTAGAAGGTGGAATAGGAGGACAGTAAGAATGAATCTTAGGCCATCGATGATTAGTATCGTGTTAATGATGTTTTCCTAACTAGTGTAATTTTTGCCAGTCAGTTTATCGGCAACAAGTAAAGAAAGTGTAACGGTAGCCATATTAAAATTGCTGAAAAATGAACAAACTTAATAAGTTTACTTGCATTAGACCACTTTGAGAAAACCAATTAAGTTTTAGCAAAATAGTCTAGTGTACCCTAAGAGACATCTATTTTGCAATGATGCTTCTGTGAGGCAGGACAAAAGTCATCGTAGGGTGATCAAGTGCCCTTTCACTAGAATGAGACAATCTCAACCATTACACAGAAACAACTCCTTGTAACTAAATCTAATAGTCACCATTGTTCGGTCCAGAATTTGTTAACATCCTTAACAATTCTGTGTAAGTGTAACCCCTCATTTTAGGCCCTAGAGTCCCGCCCTAATGAGCAAACCATAGGGAAAAGGTGATTAGGACAAGAGACTAAAGCAACCCTATCCATTTCATGAGATCAAATAAAGAGTTGAACAAAACTGCCACCCTTTAGGGGGACACCCATGATGCCACGAGAAAATGCACAAAAAATTTATCCAACCTAATGAGAGAGACCGAGGGATATGTTGTCACACGTCCCGCTCCCACTTACTATGAACATTCTCTCCATTCACCTTGGTATTGACCTACCCAAATGCCACCCGTAGTGTAAGACCCACACCTTACTTTTCCCTTTTTAACAATGTTTACTGTTAAGTTAAGCAAAATGTTCGGTTAAGTATCTGAGTGAGATTGAATTCATATATCCCAAAGTAAAAGACAGGTTTTAAACTGGAGAAATGGTTAAGTAAGGAAGCTTAGTTCTCGTTCACATCATCCTGGCTTGACAAGGGAAATTCGTATATCCGAAAGATGCTTGAACATCGAATAAGTGCTAGGTGAGCATCAAGTAGATGATGCCAAGCATTGAGTATAAGTGAGCAAGGAAGAGGGCGAGTGTCGAGTATAAGTGAATGATAAGGTTCGAGCATCGAGTAGATGCTGCAGAGTGTCGAGTGTATGAACGAGGAAGAAGGCGAGTGTCGAGGGTGACCGAGAAAGGCTCGCGTGTCGAGTTCGAGCATCGAGTAAGGGCACGTGTCGAGTGAGCTTCCAGCATCCAGTTCCCCATGGTGTAGCGAGTCCCCCCATCGAGTATTTGACAGAGAGTCTTCGAAGTGTCTTTCGAGTATTTGACAGAAGACGAAAGCCGTAGAAAATTGGGAAAGACCAACCAATATGTTTGAGGTATGTAGCTTCTTGGGCCTGGCAGGTTACTATAAGTGCTTCATGGAGGGTTTCTCGAAGATAGCCCTCCCACTGATAAGTCTGACCAAGAAGAACATAAAGTTTGATTGAACTTCGAATTGTGAACAGAGTTTCCAGGAATTGAAGAAAAGGCCAGTTACAGCGCCCATACTTACGTTGCCCATTCCCGACGAGGAGTTTATGATTTACTGTGGTGTATCCCGACAGGGACTAGGTTGTGTGTTGATGTAGAAGGGAAAGGTGGTAGCCTATCCTTCTCGGCAGCTAAAGAAGCATGAGGGTAACTATCCCACTCATGACTTGGAGTAAGTGGAAATTGTGTTAGCCTTAAAGCCTTGGAGACATTATTTGTTCAGGGAGTGTTACCGTTTTTTCATGGACCATAAGAGCTTAAAGTGCATATTTGAGCAAAAAGAACTTAATTTGAGGCAAAGAAGATGGATCGAGTTGATCAAGGACTATGACTACACGATTGAGTTTCACCCTGGTAAGGCTAGTGTAGTGGTTGATGCCTTAAGCAAGAAGTCAAATAGGTCTAAAGCTACTGTTTGTTCAATAAGGGGGATGTTGATCCAAGAATTCAGGAATTCTGGAGCGAATTTAGCAGTGGAGCAGACAGATGGATCATTGGTCTCATTCCAGGTACGACCCACCTTAGTGGATGAAATCATATGTGAACAGTTAAAGGATCTTAACCTCAAAAAGATGACAGAGGAGGCAAGTAAGGGACTGAGAACGGATTTCCATGTGAGGAAAGATGATGCCTTATCGACGGAAGGTAGATTATGCGTACCGAATGTGTTACAGCTGAAGTAGGCCATTTTAGAGGAGGCACATAGTTCGACTTACCGTGTATCCAGGAAACACCAAAATGTACAGACCCTTGAGAAGATCATATTGGTGGCCTGGAATGAAGAAAGAAATAGTTGAATTCATAGACCGATGCCTAATTTGTCAATAGGTTAAAACAAAGATACAGAGACCTGCAAGATTACTCAACCCACTCCTAGTGCCAGAATGGAAGTGGGACCATGTCACGATCGATTTCTTGTTTGGAATGCCTTGGACGCCCTCGGGGTATGATGGAATTTGGGTGATAGTTGACAGGCTATCCAAGATGGTCAAGGTGAGAGTTACCTTTACCTTGGACTGGTTGGCTAAAATGTACGTGGACAAGATAGTTAGCCAATTTGGAGCTCCAGTATCGATAGTATCAGATCGGGATCTGAGGTTCACTTTGAAATTTTGGCTTAGTTTGCAGAAGGCCTTGGGTACCAAGCTACATTTTAGTACTGCTTTTTATCCGCAGACGGATGGACAATCTGAGTGGATAATACAAACGTTGGAGGACATGCTGAGAACATGTGTCTTGTAGTTTAAAGGAAGCTGGGATGCACAACTACCATTGGTTGAGTTTGTGTATAATAAAAGTTATCAATCGAACATAGGCATGGCCCCGTACGAAGATTGTATGGTAGACCATGCAGAACCCCAGTATGTTGGAATGAAGTTGGAGAACGAAAACTGTTGGGTCCAGAATTAGTGCAACAACTGACCGATACTATGAAGCTTATTAGAGAAAATTTGAAGACAGCGCGAGACAGGCAAAAGAGTTATGCTGATAAGCGAAGGGGAGATCTAGAATTTGAGGTTGGAGACCAAGTTTTCCTCCGTTTATCCCCATGGAAAGGAATACTCAGGTTTGGAAGGAAAGGGAAACCGAGTCCCCCTATATCGAACCTTATGAGATTATAGAACGAGTGGACCCGACAACATATAAGTTACAATTACCTTCGAAGCTAACACGTATTCATAACGTGTTCCATGTTTCGATGTTGAGGAAGTATATACCTTACCCTACGCATATACTGGTGGATCAACCAATTCAACTCAAGGAAAATATGTCATATGACGAACACCAGTTCATATCTTAGACAGGAAGGAACAAGTGCTCAGGAATAAAACTATACCTTTGGTGAAGGTATTGTGGAACAACCACGAAGTTGAAGAGGCGACGTGGGAGTCCGAGGAGAAAGTAATCCTCAACTTTTCCACTGACTTATACAGGTAAATTTCGAGGACTAAATTTCTTTTAAGGTTCTAAGACCTGCACCTTACTTTTCCCTTTTTAACGATGTTTACTATTAAGTTAAGAAAAATGTTTAGTTAAGTTTCTAAGTGAGATTGAATTTATACATCCCAAAGTAAAAGACGAGTTTGAAACTGGAGAAATGGTTAAGTAAAGAAACTTAGTTCTCGTTCATATCATCTTGGCTTGACAAGGAAAATTTTTGCTAAGTGTTGATCGTACTGAAGGATGCTTGAGCATTAAATAAGCACCAAGGCGATCATCGAGTAGATGCTATCGAACATCGAGTATAAGTGAGCGAGGAAGAGGGTGAGCGTCGAGTATAAGTGATCGAGCATCGAGTAGATGCTGCCGAGTGTTGAGTATATGAGCTAGGAACGAGGCAAGTGTCGAGGGTGAGCGAGGAAGGCTGGCATGTCGAGTTCGATCGTCGAGTAAGGGCGCGTGTCCAGCGAGCTTCCAGCGTCGAGTTCCCCATCGAGTATTTGAAAGAGAGTCCTGGAAATGTCTGTCTAGTAAAGACATCTCCCCATTGAGTTTCCCCAACGAGTAACAAGTTACTCGAAACACTCAAATTTAAGCGCTCAATTTCAGACTTCTCTTTTAGTTATCTGAACAGATGGCTCAATATCAACCCGTGATCTCCATTAATGGGTGAGGTGGCTTAAGGAGATTTCAGGCGAAGGGCTAGACACTAGTATAAAAAGTAAGAGAACTTCAAAGGCTCGTTTTGGATGTTCTACTCGAGCAACCCAGGTGAACTTGGTACCATTGGAAGGCTCTTCGAGTCTAGTTACTGAAATCGAACCTTTGGAAGGGAGATTTCATCGAAAAGAAGGTCGGAGAAGGAAGGAAAAGTTAGAGGTTCATTTTCGGGCATTTTTGAGCACTTAACGAAAAAACATAGATCTAAACCAAACTGTTTGGATTTTTGAGCTGAAACTTTAAGGTGTTCTCGTAGACACCTTTCCAAGTAAGTTAGTAGAAATAACCTTGGCAAGAAAAGTTTTATGGTTCGAGTTATACATTTTTGGAAGTAACCCTAGAATCTTTACTCAAGCAAGAAGTTGCAGTTAGGGTTATACCACGAGGAGTTCCACGCAGAAACTTTGAGATAACATTGGTAACAAAATTTCAAACATGTTTAGAGAAGGATCTTTCATGAAATGGGTTCTAGTTTCCAAGTTATTTACGTTAGAAGTTGAATCTGGAAAATATTCGACGTTTGAGCAATCCATTGCCAAGTATGAGCTTAGTTACAAGAGTAGTCTCAAAAGGGAGGCCAAGTAGCAACTAAACTCTTATTCTTTTATATGTAAGAACTACGTCCATTTGAGAGGCCTACAAAGCTTAGGTTGAAACAAACTCAAGGATTTGTGAGTGACTAAATGTTTTCAAATATGTCCACAAAAAAGACATGGGGTTGTTCATGCTAATGCTCATGGTTTTCCAAGCAACTAAAGTTATATTTGTATTTTAAATGAGTTTTTTTAATCATACCATATTTAAGAATGTATGAAAAGAAATGCAACTACATGTTATAAATTCTGAAGCATGCATGTGACTGATAATGATGCTAAAATTTCCCGTAGATTTTATGTTTCTAAAGTACCGGGTAACGAAGGTATAGAAGGTATCCAAGGAAGTATCTAAGGTGTTGACGGTACTTAGTATACTCCACATGCACGTAGGCAGTTCTTTATGAGAGATCGAATTAGGGTCTCCTGGCCACAGTTTTCATTAAGGGACCGAAGTATGGGTCTCACAGCCTTGAATGGACATTGGGAGATTAAGCTATGAATGCTCACTCTCGATTAAGGATTGCTAGCATGATTGATTTTAACACTATGATTAATGTATGACACCATGCAAGTTGCTTGAGGTTATTTTTCAGCATGTTATTTATTTTACTTTAAAGCATAACGAAAGGTTTGAGAAGAAATGTATTTCTATATGTCACTCATTAGGCAACCAGCTCACCGTTTTCAAATATTTTCCCTTTTTCTAGGTAGCGGTTAGTTTTCTCACAGTTGAAGCCACTACAGCTTGCCACCCATATTTTACTGACTTTAGGAAAAAGCTTAGGTTAAACTTGTTTTAATGTACACACTTTGGAAAGGAGTCGGGGACTTGTGAAACTTATTCTATTTTGGGACACATGTTCTTTTGGAAATTTTATTTTAGTTGAACATATGACTATTTGTTTTAGATTTATGATTAATACTTGCACTGTTTAATTTAATGTATGTGTTTGTACTAAGTCGTTGCAATTCAGGTTTAAGCAGGTTCACTTAAGTTAGGCAGTAAGTGCTGGCACCTAGGTCGGTAACTTCTGTCGTCGTATCGTCTTCTGGTTTCAGAGTATAAACTGGGAGGGGGTGTGACACGTAGAGGGACACTCCATAGGTGCCTTAAGGCCGAAGATAGATCTCACAGTGTGAACTTTTAGGGAGAAATGTTTAGAGGTTAAAGTGAAGTATCATATACCCCTATTCGGACTCGAATTGGTGTAGTTTTAATTCCCAAAAAGGGCCGAAGCAAAAGAATTTTTATAATATCACCAAACTACTCCTATTACTACTAAAACGTAGCAACAGTAGTAAGTGCGGGGTCAAACCACAGAGAAACAAAGAATTAATTTCTTTTATGTTATATTTGATTTATAGAGATGCAAGAAAAATAAACTGCAAGGGACATATGGAATAGTAAAGAACTAGTTAGTTCTCAAATCAAGTTCTCATTCGATGTAAATTAAGTCATTATTATAAGCCAAATAACTAATATTCAAATTATGCATGCATAGCTACTTAATTTGATAAGAACTAATTAATCTCTAAAAAGACCAAAAATCAATTAATACAAACCAAATTGAGTGTCTAATCCATAGTTGAGGCTAGAAAGATCATGCCCTAACTAACCTACATGCTTCTAGATGCAATTGGGTCCTTAGCGGCCATAAAAAACTAGAGACACATGCATGAAGATCAAGGATTCAACTATGTAGATTACGTGTCAGGAAAGCAATGTTCAAATAATCAAAGTATTTCTTTAAATCTAGATTAAATGTACGATGCAAGGATTCAAGGTTAGCCTATACACCTAAGCATGCTTATCTAATAGGTGCTACAGGGGTAAATTCAAAGCATGGACGATTATTAGGATACATGCGAACTTGAATTTAGCTAGCAAAGATATGCAATCGTGATAAGGTCGTCAGTCCAACACACAAAAGCAAGTCTAATTCATGCGGGATTGAAGAAAGACACAATTCTTAATTGAAGCGCAAAATTGAACACATAACTCATTAAATTACAAAGAACACTTAGTCCAAGAACTAATCGAAAATTACCTCATTGATTCATAGACAAAGAATTGGGATACAATCCGATACGAAACCATAATCCAGAAAAATAAATCTAGCCTATGATACTGAATACATAAAGGAAAAAGAGAAAATCAAGGCCTCTCCTCGGCCTCCATGAAGAGTTCGGCGTTTTTAGGACCTCTTTTCTATACAATTAAGCATATTTTTGGCCTAGCAAAAGGAACTATTTATAGAAAATTTCAGGGCAGCGTTGCAACGCTATAGTCGAGCGTCATAGCCTCGCGACGCTCTAAAAGAGCGTTGCAACGCTACGCTATTGTCTTACAACATTGAGCTGAAGCGTTGCACGGTGTCGTGACGCTAATGTTGGGGGTATTTTGGTCTTTTAACATCCCTTAAAGCTTGGATACTTTAAATCTACTTCAAATCGCTTCAAATTAGTCCCAATCAGCTTCAAATCCTTTATTCTACCCCTTGGTTGCTCATTACCTACAAAATAGAGAAATAAACACATAAAATCCATCAACGAGCTCGAGTTAAGCTAGGAATAATAGCTCTTTTTGAGAGCTATCAAACACCTCCAACTTAATTCTTGCTCGTTTCGAGCAAGGTAGAGATGAACAATCAAACATTGTATAAAACACTCAAAGACATGCTAGCTTAATTCGCAAAGTTGTTAATCTAGTCTCAATAGTTAGATCGAACAAAAGTTGTAATCAAGAATGAAATTCAATTGTGATCAATTAATGAAGCACAATTTAAGAATGTTCTTTATCTAAACATGCATTAGTGAGCCAAGAGTTTTGCTAGTTAAGCATGCACAACCCGGAAAAGTTTTAAAAGGTCCTCATCCCGTTTTCCCCCTAATCTTTTTTGGTTATCAACCTTGAAGATACCATACTTGCAGAAAAAAGGGCAGCACTAAGACAAGGGTGCCTAAACTCACATACACAAAATATAAAGGGTATTTCTTTTACCTAGAGGGCTAGCTTTCACACTCCACCACGGGGAACTTATCACTCTTTTTTCACGGGCCCTAACAGAACACAGCGGAGGTAGCTCTTTTCATCTCTATCCATACACACATGCACACATATTTTTTTTCTAGATTTTTTTATTTTTTTTATTTTTAGAATTGTAATTAAATTACTTTTCTTTGTTTTTCTCTCTCTTTGTTTTTCTTTGTTTTTTTTTATTTTACATAGGCCACTTTTTTCTATCCACTTTGTCTAGTATTGCTCTAAAACAAGGACAGTTACTCCTAAGTCAAAGGTTTTCCTCTCGGGGTGACAACGGAAGTACAGACCAGATAACCCAATTCTAAGCATGCAAGGTCTTAATGTCGCAAAACAAGGACTTAAAGATGCAAATGACAAGAAGATTTTTAAAAATGGCCTAAAAATCATGATCATGTCATCCTAACATTCCTTCATGCAAGTTTCATTACAGGAAGAGTGCATCATAGACTATCATGATAACAACAGAGCAAACATGCTAGCAAGGGAATAAAAACACACAGCATAGTCCGAGCACAGCGCTCAAGGACCCTAAGTTAATATATAGAAAAACTACCCAATGAGTGCCCTACCCCCAACTTAAAAACATACATTGTTGGGCTCTCCTCCTGCTCAGAAACAGATAAGGCTCTAAAGAGACCACTAAAAAGGGAACATAGTAAAAAAAAAAAAAAAGTACAAAAGAAAACCTACAAAACAAATAAATTAGCAAAACTAAAATAATAAAAGGAAAAGGAAAGAAAAGAAAAGAAACAACCAAGGGCACACAAAAAGAAATAAAATAGAGTAGGAAAAAAGAAACAAGCCTCAATCGGAATCAGGAGAGTCTGAGTCCCTCTGAAGGCTACTCTGGAAATCGATGCTGGCGTGGTAGAGATGGTTCTCTTTAGTAATGAAGTTCACCGTCCTCTACATGCGCCGCGCTCGATGGGTGGTCTTCTGACTCACTCGTAGTGACTTGGTCGCTACCCAGAGTGCCTCAGCTGACATCTTATATGCTTGCTCTGCATAGGACTCCTCTTCAATAGGAATGTCAGTCTGATCCCGGGGACAAGCATAGGGGGGTGCCTCTATCACCGGAGTCTGCTCCTTCTCTTTGTCCTCTTCGTCATCATCAAAATTAGGCTGGTCAACTTCTCTCCCTTGAAAGGCCAAAACCATTGACCTACTGAAGGGAACACAACCCCCCATCTTCTCCCCGTCATTGAAGATCTCCATCCCGGACCTCTGGCACAACTTGGTAATAAAGTTCGGGTGACCTAAGCTACCGGTGGTGGAATAGTGCCCACAATGATGGATCGACGCCCTACTGACACGATTGACATTAATGGACATCCCATGAACAAGGCAATAAAGGAGTTTAGACCGGTTTCTCGTGACGTCCATGAGGCGCATTACTGGCATCAATCTAGAACACACAAAGGTGTGCCAGATTTTACCAGAGATGGACATATCTGTGCTCCTGAACCTCACAGCGACCCCTCGAGACCTAGCCCACTGAACTCCTAGCCCACACAAGGTCTAAATAACCTCCTCTTCTGGGAACTTCCTGGAGCAAAACTTGTCGTACTCATCATTGAAGTCACGTAAACCGTAGACTTCGTTGATGTGTGATGATTAAAAGAGAACCCTAGTAGACTTCGTTGATGTGTGATGATTAAAAGAGAACTCTAACGCCTTTAACTAACGAGTTATCCCTGGTCTCATCCATGTTGTCATAAAACTCCCTGACTACGGGTACAACCACCTTGCCAGGATGGTCGGCTAAAGATTCCCACCCTCGTTCATGGATTTGCTCAGTAATGTGAGGGTAATAGTTAGCCTCTAGGCTCAAGGCTCTCTCGAGAACTAACCTCCTAGAAGAGACAACATAGTTATATCTATCTAGGGCTTCCCTAGAACTAAACCTAGGATGGTCGAATTCTGGTGCGAGGTCTTGTGCACTAGTGCTAGCTTCATTTCTATCTACTTTATAGGACGCATTATAGACTTTCTTTTTTTTAAAAAAAAAAAAGGTTCAGAAAATTGGTTCCTAGATAATATCAAACATCCTTCTTCTAAAACTCACCAAAACCTACCCTAAATTTCCAAAAATTACCCAAAATTTCAACCTGCATGCAGAAAACCCAAAACATTCATATAATTTTCAACAACTTCTCAAACCCATACAAGAATCGAGCAACACATAAGTAGAAATAGATTCCTTCATAGCCATACACTAGAAATATGCAATAAGAAACAAGAATGGCTAAAGATTCATACCTTTTGAACGATGAAATCTGGAAAAAAGAAACTCAAGAACTTGCTAGATCTTGAATGGAAGAAAAACCCACGAAACTTTTGACGGATTCAAAGGAAAACTGTGAAGGGATGGGCGAAAAATGTGTGGAAGGTGAAAAATAGGGAAGAAATTTGAGGAAAGGTGAGAGAGTTGGCTCGGGGTTGAGAGAAAATTGGAGAAGATGAAGAAGAAAGGGAGACATCGTAGCATTTTAACGCTGTTCCGTCTCGCAGCGTTGCAACGCTCCGATTGCAGCATCGTGACGCTGTGCCTTAAATTCAAAATTAATTTTTTAATCGAAAATTAATCTTAAAATAAAAATATCTTCCTAAAATTAAAAAAGGAAATAATAAAATAAAATTACATCTTTGAAAAAGTAATAAATAAATAAAGCCTGGCTGCCTCTAGGAAGTGCAAATTTTTAACATCGATTGCTCGACGTGACCCGTCCCCTATCAAGGTATAAAGAAATTCTCGAATTTCTCCAATTCTTTCTTTGATCAGTCGATATAGCCTCACAAGGCTATAAGGGTTCCCATCTTCTGAAAAGAACAAGACAGATTGATTTTTTTTTTCGATTTTCAAAAATGGTGGAAAAATAAAATACTCTAAAACTGACTCGACTGAAAAAAAGACTCTGACTCAACTGACTCGTGAGGTGAAGGCAAGAAAAATAAAAGAATAAGAGGAATATCGATACAAAGAACAGGGGGAGGCTTGGGAGCCTCTAACTCTTTTACCTGAAATCCTTCCAAATTAAGCCCATGCTCATGCTTAACCTCATTAACTCATTCTTGTTGTGGCAAAAGATAAACGTCATAGTCTGAATCGATCCACGCATATTCTATCACAAGGTTGAACTTAGTGCAACAGACATGGGATGGCTCTAAATGTTTTCCTGTGCGCTTAGAAAAATCATTAAGTCACTCAAATTTTGAATTTCAGCTCTGGCCTCATGTTCAAAATAGAGGTCGTCCAGCTGGACATTGTTGGGTTTTTTATAGTAGTAGGGGCATTCCTGCACAAACTCACTAGAGCGATTAGAAAGTTCCCTAACTATATCTTTTAAAGAAATACCTACGTGGGTAGACTGATATGGCATTGGCAATGGTGTTTGGCCAGCCAACTCCCAAGGAAAACAATATTCGCAGTCAGGCCCATGCAAAATTTGAACCTGTATATTATCTAAAACTCGCACAACAGAGATTAGTTCAGAAATTTGCCCTCTAAGGCCACGAATCTCTCGTACCTCTGTTGATTTCCATTGCTCCACATATGGAAGACCATACTTGCCAATATTTCCTGCCATAAAAGAAAAATTGAAACAAAAGTGGAAATATATATATATTTTTAAAAGTCTAACAGTCAATTCTAACTAAAAGACATTAATTGGCTTGCCTCCCTGGCAACAGCGCCATTTTTTGTTTTGGCTTGGATCGGTGTCGTTTTAATTTAAAAATAGATAAGGCTCTGAAGAGGCCACCAGAAAGGGAACATAGTAAAAAAAAACTACAAAATAAAACCTACAATACAAATAAATTAGCAAGACTAAAATAATAAAAGGAAAAGGAAAAGGAAAGAAAAGAAACAACCGAGGGCACACAAAAAGAAATAAAATAGAGTAAGAAGAAAGAAACAAGCCTCAACCGGAATCGAGAGAGTCTAGGTCCCTCTGAAGGCCACTCTGGAAATCGATGCTGCCGTAGTAGAGACGGTTCTCTTCAGAAATAAAGTTCACCATTCTCTCCATGAGCCGCGCTCGACGGGCGGTCTTCTGACTCACTCGTAGTAACTCGGTCGCTACCTAGAGTGCCTCCCCTCCAATAGGAATGTCAGTCTGATCCTAGGGACAAGCATAGAGGGGTGCCTCTATCACTGAAGCCTGCTTCTCCTCTTTGTCTTCTTCTTCATCATCATCATTAGGCCAGTCCACTCCTTTCCCTTGGAAGGCTGAAATCATTGACCTACTGATAGAAGCACGACCCCCTGTATTCTCCTCGTCATCGGAGATCTCCATCCCAGACCTCTGGCACGACACGGTAATCAGGCTCAGGTGACCTAACCTACCGGTGGTGGAACACCGCCCATAATGACGGATCGATGCCTTACTGACACGACCGATGTTAATGGAAATCCCCTGAACAAGGCAATAAAGAAGTTTAGTCTGGTCCCTCATGATGTCCATGAGGTGCAACACTGACATCAATCTGGAACATATAAAGGTGTGCTAGATCTGCCTAGAGACGGACATATCCGTGCTTCTGTACCTCACAGTGACCCCTTGAGACCTAGCCCACTGAACTCCTGGCCCACATAAGGTCTAAATAACCTCCTCTTTCGGGAACTTTCCAGAGCAAAACCTATCGTACTCATCATTGAAGTCATGTAAACCGTCGACTTCGTTGATGTGTGATGATGAAAAGAGAACCCTAATGCCTCTAACTAACGAGTTATCCTTGGTCTCGTCCATGTTGGCGTTAAACTCCCTGACTACGGGTTCAACCGCCTCGCCAAGACGGCCGACAAAAGATTTCCACCTTTGTTCATGGATTTGCTCAGTAATGTGAGGGTAATAGTTAGCCTCTAGGCTCAAGGCTCTCTCGAGAACTAACCTCCTAGAAAAGAAAACATAGTTATATCTATCTAGGGCTTCCCTAGAACTAAACCTAGGATGGTCGAATTCTGGCGAGGGGTCTTGCCCACTAGTGCTAGCTTCGTTTCTACCTACCTTCTAGGACCCATTATAGATTTTTTTTTTCAAAAAAAATAAAAGGTTCACAAAATTGGTTCCTAGATATTATCCAACACCCTTCTTCTAAAACTCACCAGAACCTACCCTCAACTTCCAAAAATTACCCAAAATTTCAACCTGCACGCAGAAAACACAACACATTCATATAATTCTCAACTTCTTCTCAAACCCATACAATAATCGAGTAACACATAAGTAGAAACAGATTCCTTCATAGCCATACACTAGAAATAAGCAATAAGAAACAAGAATGGCCAAAGATTCATACCTTTTGAACGACGAAATCTGGAAAAAAAAAAAACACAAGAACTTGCTAGATCTTGAATGGAAGAAAAATCCACGAAACTTTTGACGGATTCAAGGGAAAACCGTGAAGGGATGGGCAAAAAACGTGTGGAAGGTGAAAAATAGTGAAGAAATTAGAGGAAAGGTGAGAGAGTTGGTTTGGGGTTGAGAGAAAATTGGAGAAGGTGAAGAAGAATGGGAGACATCGCAGCGTTTTAACATTGTTCTGTCTCGCAATATTGCAACACTGCGATTGTGCGTTGCGACGCTGTGCCTTAAATTCATAATTAATTTTTTTTTATTGAAAATTAATCTTAAAATAAAAATATCTTCCCTAAAGTTAAAAAGGAAATAATAAAATAAAATAATATCTTTGAAAAAAAAAACTTAAAGCCTGGCTGCCTCTAAGAAGTGTAAATTTTTAACATCAGTTGCTCGATGATGACGGGCAGTAATGCACGTCATCTTACGCCTTTTATTTAGAATTATGAGGATTGTTAAGTGAAATATGCTGCAAATATGTTAGGAATTCATGAGAAAATGAGTTTGCATCGTCCATCATTAAGAATCTCGATTAACCCACTATTATGCATTATTATGCGTTCAATTGTCTATCTTTGTAGCTACCACAGGAAGCGAGCGCATACGCGGAAGTCGGGCTATCGCAAAGACGCATGTGGTGAATTTCTCCATCATAAAGGCGAACGCATACGTTCAACGCATGGATGTTGTTGTAATCAACCGCATGCATCCATCGCATAGGAATTGCGATCGTCAAGCGATTGGTGTCATCGTGTAGAAGTTGCGGTCATCAAGCGAATTCAGCCATCGCAAGATTGCGACTACATGATGAACGCAAGGTTGGTAGAATGGAAACATTAACGCATATCTCGGGAGAATCAAAAGATGATGTTGACATTTCACCTACCACGACATTAACAGCAGAGATTCAGAAAAGGACCATCACGCCGCGAATGTCAGAATCAGTGCAGTCCATTAATGTTGTTGGTGATCAACCTCTATAAATAGAAGCCGATGAGTAGAATTTCATTTTATCTAAGTTTTGGCCTTCGGGCGGATCCTTGTGATCCAGACAAAAGCGTGAGAGGAAAGCTTGAGAGTTCTTCATCTCCTTCATCCATTCTGAGTGACGACCAGAGCCTCCATCGGAGTTAGATCTCGAGAGAAGCAGCTCCATCGCCCTTCCATGGCACCACCAGCAACCTTGACACACATCTGCTAGAAGCAAGACATTGCTTCCAGCTAACCTTTTCCATTTCTCTTCTTTTCTTATATTGTATTATATTACATTTTGGCTTAAGAAATTAATACATTTTGTGATCAATGCATTTCTATATTTCCTTCAATTCCATCTCCATCTTCATTTACTTAGCATCCTTAATCTTCATTGCATCACTTAGTGAGATTGTTAGAGAATCACATACTTAATCATGTGGTATAGGAATATGAAGCATGTAGCAAACCACTGGGAGGTGTGCGTTGCGTGAGTGTTGTGAGAAAACCTTATTTGTTTAGCGTGAAGCTGTAGCAATGTCTGTCTATAGGCGGACGCAACACTTGTCTGTGAGTAAAGTCAGCAACAACTAACTGCCCGGTAGGGTAAATGGTTGGTCGCATTAAACAATGTAAGCAAGTATTCACTAGAGATAGAAATAATCTTACATCAGCCAGGTTTATGCGATTACCTTGTCTTATGAGCGCATCATTCATCATTTAGGCATAGTTAGAAGAGTAGTCTAAAAATCAAATCTAATACTCGAGAGAGCGGATTGGAACACATAAGCAAGAATGGGGAACTTAGAGTAAGCTCCGTTTGCTATTACACAGCGTATGCACCCTACGGATGGGATATTGCATGTGTCCAGAAGTAGGATATGGTGGTATGCGGCTATCACGCTTATGCGGCGAGAGCACGTAAGCGGGTTATGGAGGTTTAGAAATAGGTTTCTCGGCACTATCGCCTATACATCGCATGCGTCCTAGAATTAAGCATGTGTGTGTAGCATGATCGCATAGTTTGCGCTGGCTGAGGTTGCCTTTGCGGTCAAGCTTAGGGCTGCGATGAAGATATCCTCACATTTTATCTATTTTTCCATGCATTTACTACGTGTCAACAGTTGTCGTCTTTCTATCTCTCAGTCATATTCTAACTGCTTTGTCTATTAGTTAGGAGTAGGAGTAGTTATTAGCTTATACCCTCCATCATTCTTTTATTCATCCGCCACAAACACATCACCGCATACATCTAGCTACAAGTTCCTGAGTTCGACCTCGGATCACCCGAGAAACTTGCGTTCGTGTTATACTTGGCATGAGCGTAAGAAAACTTGTGACAGGCACGCATGGTCATCGCATATAAGAGTAACACATATTTTCATTCCAACGCATGATAATAAATACATAACCTAAGACATGCATCGCATATTGCGTTCACTATAATTTTAGTCATCAATTATTTGATGGCTAATTTCACGTCATCACTCGACGTGACCCGTCTCCTATCAAGGTACAAAGAAATTCTCGTATTTCTCCAATCCTTTCTGAATGAGTCAATATAGCCTCGCAAGGCTATAAGGGTTCCGATCTTCTGAAAAGAACCAGACAAGTCGATTTTTTTATTTTTGATTTTCAAAAATGGTGGAAAAATAAAATACTCTAAAACTGATTCAACTGAAAAAAAAGACTCTGACTCAACTGACTCGTGAGATGAAGGCAAAACAAATTAAAGAATAAGAGGAATACCGATATAAAGAACAGGGCGAGGCTTGGGAGCCTCTAACTCTTTTACCTGAAATCCTTCGAAATTAAGCCCATGCTTATGCTTAACCTCACCAACTCATTCTTGTTGTGGCCAAAGATAAACGTCATAGTCCGAATCGGTCCACGCATATTCTATCACAAGGTCGAGCTTAGTGCCACAGACGCAGGATAACTCTAAATGATTTCCTGTGCGCTTAGAAAAATCATTAGTGCTTTCACATATTAAATAATCCAACGCCTTACCTTGCTCTGAAATTTGAGGAACTATTGGTTCTACGGGATCATCTATGCTTCCATATCTTCGCTGCTCGCCTCGGCATCCTCAGAAGGTGTTTCACAAGACTTCTCCAATTTCCTAACTGATTCAGCAATTGAGCGATTTGGTCACTCAAATTTTGAATTTCAGCTCTGGCCTCACGTTCAAAATAGATGTCGCCTGCTAGAAATTGTTGGTTCTTGATAGTAGTAGGGCGTTCGTGCACAAACTCACTAGAGCAATTAGAAAGTTCCCTAACTATATCTTCTAAAGAAGTACCTGTGTCGGTAGACTGATATGGCATTGGCAATGGTGATTGGCCAGCAAGTCCAAAGGAGAACAACATTCGCACTCAGGCCCGTGCGAAATTTGAACTTGTATATTATCCAAAACTCACACAGTAGAGATTAGTTCAGAATTGCCTTCTAAGGCCACGAATCTCTCGTACCTCTGGTGATTCTCATTGCTCAACATATGGAAGACCATACTTGTTTAATATTTCCTGCAATAAAAGAACAAATAGAAATAAGAAGGGAATATATATATATATAATATATATATATATCCAAAAGTTTAACAGTCAATTCTATCTAAAAGACATTAATTCGTGCCTCCTCAAGGCATATGGCGCCATTTTTTGTTTGGGCTTGGATCGATGTCGTTTTAATTCCCGAAAAGGATCAAAGTAAAATAAAATTTATAATATCATCGAAGTACTCCTATTACTACTGAAACATAGCAACAGTGGTAAGTGCAGGGTCGAACAATAGAGAAACATAGAATTAATTTCTTTTGTGTTATATTTGACTTCAAGAAAAACAGTAAAAACAGGGTTTTGGTTTTGATTTATAAAGATGCAAGAAAAGTAAACTGCAAGGGATATATGGAATAGTAAAGGACTCGTTAGTTCTCAGATCAAGTGCTCAATCGATGTAAATTAAGTCATTGTTATATGCCAAATAACTAATATTCAAATTATGCATGCATAGCTACTTAATTTGATAAGAACTAATAAATTTCAACAAAGACCGAAAATCAATATCAACAAAGAAATATGCAAGGATTAAATCAGTTGACACCCCAGTGGAAAATTTTTCTTTTTCAAATAAATCATGTAATGTCCCGAAATTTAGTAAAGTCCTTTTGAAGGTTAAGCTTGCGGTCCCTAGGTCTTAGAAATATTTTAAAAGGAGACTTGAACAAGACTTAAGGAAACTTTGGTATATAGGATTTGAACGAAGTATACTTGAGACATCTAGGAAAAGAACATTGCGGTCGACTTGCTAAAGGAAATCTTTAGCTTATACTTGAGGACAAGCATTGTTTAAATTTGGGGTTGTGATAACGGATAGAAATGCACGTTATCATAGTGCTAAGTTCTTAAACAATGTTGGCTTTCAATGATAAAACATGTTAAATTGCATCCAAAAAGCATCAAATTCATAATATTGCGGTCGCACACATTCATCGCATAGGAACAGTTTATTTTTGTATTTTTATGTAGAATATGCGTTGACGCAAGATGGAAATTGCAATCATAATAAATCATTAGTCGAGTGCAGCATTACTGCAAGGCTTTGCAGTGATTGTGTTTGCAAACATTTGCTCAAGAAGGATTTTTGCAACTTGGACGGCGCAACTTAGCGGGCGCATCTGGGTGAAAGGCATAAATAATCACGATGGGACAGAAAGCTGATGACGGTCGAATCCCAATTAAGTTGACAGCCGCTAACGATAACAAGTACACTCAGCTTTTCGGTGACAAATATTCAGCGCATCAGTCAGGGAATTAAAGCCGTCCCATATGTGCAAGCATGAGAAAAAAGCCGCCTTTCACCCGAAGCTCTATAAATACCAAAGGTATCCTTCAGAAAAGGGGTTCCACCAGTTAATAGGTTCACTTGTTCACAAATTTAAGAGCTCAACTCGTCTTTGTCCATAATTTTCCTTTTTACTTTAAGGTGGAGCAAGAGAAGAAAAGAGACGCTGGAGATCGCTCAGGACAACTTAAGAGAGAACCCTGATGCATAGAAGTAAAGAGCGGGCCGACTCTCGCGAGAGCGAGATTATCTTTTGAAAACGAGTAGAAAGACAGTGTAAAAGCCTGGGAAGCAAGATATTGCTACCAGGCTCTTTATTTTATTCTTGCATTATTGTTTTGTACTTCATCTTTATATTTATACAATGGAAGTTTTTATTCTTCATCTGTTCACTCTCTTAGTACGCATGAGTAGCTAAACTAGTCGAATGGGTTGAGAAGAACTAAGCTAACATGACCTAGGAAGTTCATTGCTTGCGATTGTATTATTTTATGTTCTGCCAAATATCCTTTTAGAGCTACTCGAGAGAGAGTCTAAGAAAGAACCTAAGTCTCGAGAGAGCTAGGTTAGAATCTAGACTCGAGAGAGCAAGATTAGAACTGCATAAACAAGAGACAGGGACTTAGAGATAAGCTTTGTTTGCCAACCTGTATCGCATGCACCCTAGAGATAGGTATGATATTATGTGGTCGCCTTATTTGTGTGTGTCATTCTGTCATCGCATAAATAAGAATAGAGGCTTATGTGTACGTCCTATAGACTTATCACATATATCGCATGCGTTCTAGCATTAGAAGTCGTCGCATTTGCATCGAGAGATGGTTTACTATTGTATGTGTGTTGCATGATCGCATAGCATAAACGTATTCTAGAGAGTTTTAGCCGAAACCCTTCTCAACCCGTTCACCGTATACTCATCGCATTTTTCGTTTTTCAACTCTCTTTTTCGAACTCCACCGTATTTGTTTATTTTTCATTATCGCAATCAACAAACCTCAACAACTATTAATTTACCTCAAAGTTTTCCTAAAAATTACCATCACAACCTGCTTTTCCAAGTTCCTGAGTTTGACCCTGGACTTACCAGGAAACTCAGTGGAGTTTACACTTGGATTCCGATGAGGAAACTTAAGTGCTTAATACAGTTTCACCATCGCATTGCATCAATAATTTCACTTCATAAAATAACGCATCAAGTTTTTTGCGCCGTTGTCGGGGACTTCGGCAAAATAGTGTGCTAACGGTAATTTTTCTGATTTCTTTGCAGACTCTCAATCTCTGACGAATTACAACCCAGAGATTGAGAGGACGTTTAGTCAAAGACTGAGAGACAACTGCCAACAACAAGACAGAACTCCAAGAATGGCGGAACAACTGGCAGAAAGGGCCGCAAATGTGAACAATATAATGGCCAACCCCATCCTTCTGGCGAATGACCGGATTAGACCCATTCAAGACTATGCATTGCCTAACCTCTATGATTTCTCCCCAGGAATCATGAGGCCAGCATTAGATGGATCGAGGTTTGAAATGAAGTCGGTAATGTTGTAGATGATCCAGGCTGCTGGGCAGTTTGGAGGAAGTCGTGGCGAAGACTCGCACACTCAACTCCGGAGCTTCATAGAAATTTGCAACACTGTTGTGTTCCCAAACATCTCTACCGAAGAAGTTCGGTTAACTCTGTTTTCGTTTTTTTTGTGTGATCAGGCAAGAAAATGGGCATATTCTCTCGAACCGGGAGAGATAACTTCGTGGGAACATGTGGTGGAGAAGTTTATGAAGAAGTATTTCCCACAAACTGAGAATGCTAGGAGAAGGAAATTAATAACATATTTTGAACAAGACGATGAAGAATCACTCAACGATGCTTGGGCGAGGTTTAAGCAGCTGGTAAGAGACTGTACACATAATGGCTTACCAGACTGCCTAGAAATGGAGATTTTTTACCAAGGACTGAATCCCTCTCCGTAGACTGCTGCCAATGCGGCAGCAGTTAGTGGTCTGCTTGACAAAACATATGAAAAGACAAGGAGTATACTTGATTGCATTTCCAAAAATCACGAGGATTGGCAGGAAAGCGATCAAAGGTTAAGGATTAAAGATAATGACGCGAACAACGGAACCATCGCATCCCTGTAGAGCCAGATGACTACGATGATGAGTTTGATTCAAGGCATCGCAATTAATAACACGGGAATGGAGAATGGGCAGGTCAACACAATTGCTCAAATGACTGCAAGTTGTGTCATTTGCGGAGACGCTCATTCGATGGAAGAATGCCCTGAAAATCCACAGTCGGTATGCTTCATGAAAACTAATCCCTATTCTGATACATACAACCCTAGGTGGAGAAACCACCCAAATTTCACGTGGAAAAATCAACAACAAAGCTTTCAATCTGTGGTGCAAAAAGGAGGGCCACCCAGATTTTTCCCATGGAATGAAGGTCAGATGAGCAATCATGCCAGTAGTTTGCAATCATCGCAATCTTCGTCCTTAGAGAGCTTGCTAAAGCAGTACATTGAGAAAAACGAATCAGTGCTTTAGAATCAAGCAACATCCATACGAAACCTCAAAATTCATATGGGACAAATTACGGGCGAGCTGAAAAATAGACTGCAAGAAGTGCTACTAGGCTTAACTGAGCTTCCTCGAAATGCTGGGGGTACCGAGAAGGAACAATGCTTAGCAGTCTCTGTGCTAAGTGACAAAATGACTGTAGAAGAAAGGGAGAAACCCGTCGTGACCAATTTGAATGCGATAACAACCGAGGATCCGTTGACCTATAGTTCGGAAAAGCCCGAGAAAATGAACCCTGAAGTTGCATTCGCCCTCATGCCTCTAAATTTTGAGACAGAAGAAGTCCAACCACCAGTAACTCCACAAAGATTGAAAGAGAAATAAAATGATGAAGACAAGATCACAATAGTGGCTACAGCACAAAATGCTATGATCCCACCAAAATTGTATGACCGAGGAATCTTCACGATACCATGCTCCATTGGAGGGGTCTACAGTGGCCAAGCACTATGTGATCTTGGGGCAAGTATAAACATAATGCAGTTATCAATCTTCAAACTATTGAATGTCGGCACACTCATGCCCACAAAGGAAACTCTCTTGCTCGTGAACAGATCTTGAATACACCCTGAAGGAGAGCTGAAAAATACCGCAATCTCAATTGATAAATTCATCTTGCCAACAGACTTCCTCATTTTGGATTATAAAGCGGACGAAGATGCGCCCATCATATTAGGACGACCATTCCTTTCAACCAGTCGCGTTCAAATTGATGTGCGCAAGGGGGAGATTGTAATGAACATTCATGGGGAAAAACTCCGAATTAAGGCAGTAAGGATCCCAGAGGACAAATAAAAGAGGGAAAAGCCATCGTGGACATGAACAACCCAGCTTGAAATAAGCGGTCCCTGAGTTATTATATGGCTCAACCTCATCAAGGATGCAACACTTTTGAATATCCTTTTTCCTGCATCAATACTTCATGAACTTTCATCATATTTGTTATTATCTATTATCCCAATTACTTTGTTATCTATTCTTACTCTATTATTCTAAAAAAAAATTGAGATTACGGTAAAAGAATTTTGTTTTGTTTAAAATTATTTGACCCTCTCTCTGTTTTTCTTGCAATGATCAAAGCGATGGATTGCGGAGATGTTACACGGAGAAGCAACTTATCTCATTCCATCACTGCAAACCAAAGGAGATAGATCACCACAAAGAAGGATGCATCATTACACAATGCAGGTGACAGCGCAAATTTGGGGGTTGTATTCTTCCTTATCTTATTTCAAATTTTGCACTAACGCATTGCATTTTAGTTCTAAAATTTTTATCACCACATCCTTTTTCATTACCGCAATAATTTGACATGGATAAATTTAGTAAGTCGCAGCATGATTGTCTCTTTTCCAATTGTGATTTCAATGATGAAAAACATACTTCTATTCCTTTCGTATATACTAAAGTTAACTTAATCTTAAGATAGTCACCTCATGAAATATTTCTAGAAGTTAGGAGTCTGCTAGCTTTCCTTCAAACTCTCTTTACGAAGCTTTCTACGAACATCACATGAATTCTTTCAATCTTTTGGCAATGAGGATATTGCCGCATTTTAAATTTGGGGGTGAGGTATTTATATTCGACCTTGCTATTTTGAAAAAAAAATTGAGAATAAGAACTCCACTATCAACGCAATGGGAAACCCATGTTGATAAGAGTTAAGTTGTGAAGGGCATTTACCCATAGTTGGATGTTCGCATGACACACATGAGGGCAAGCCAAAACGAAAATAAGTCACCAGGATCAACGCATAAATAAATGACCACAACTCCACTACTAAATAGGTATGAGTTTAGTCTGAGGAAGAGCGCATTGCTCGTAGTTGGACGTCCGCATGAAACAAATGGGGGTAGACCAAAACGAAGGTAAGGCGCTTGGATCAACGCAAGATCAGAAAAAATAACAATGTCAAGAAATATGCAAGATTAAATTAGTTGACACCCCAGTGGAAAATTTTTCTTTTTCAAATAAATCATGTAATGTCGCGGAATTTAGTAAAGTTCTTTTAAAGGTTAAGCTTGTGGCCTCTAGGTCTTAGAAATATTTTAAGAGGAGACTTGAACAAGACTTAAGGAAACTTTGGTATATAGGATTTGAACGAAGTATCCTTGAGAAATCTAGGAAAAGAACATTGCGGTCGACTTGCTAAAGGAAATCTTTAGCTTATGCTTGAGAACAAGCATTGTTTAAATTTGAGGTTGTGATAACGGGCAGAAATGCACGTTATCATAGTGCTAAGTTCTTCAACAATATTGGCTTGCATTGATAAAACATGTTAAATTGCATCCAAAAAGCATCAAATTCATAATATTGCAGTCGCACACATTCATCGCATAGGAACAGTTGTTTTTGTATTTTTATACAGAATATGCAATGACGCAAGGCGGAAATTGCGATCATAGGAAATCATTGGTCGAGCACAGCATTACCGCAAATAATCATTGGTCGATCATAGGAAATTGCGATCAAGCTCTCTAGATGAGTATGTCTTTTTGTCTACAAGGTCTGAGTTCAAAACTCCTCAACTATGCTTCCAACTTTAGGATGATGAGTTGAATCTTCTCAACTACACTTCTAATCTTAGGGTATGAGTTGCACTTGTCCATGCTTCGAACAAAAATTAAGTCTTATTCCTCATCTACTAAAACTTAGTGAAATTCCTAACTTCCTACTACACCATGCATCCAACCCTCACTTTCAACACTTAGCCAAAACATACTCATCCCTCTCTTCACCCACTTGTCCTAACGCATGTCCTACTTCTATAATCTCACCCTAGGTTCAACGCATAGTTTGGACACTTAGCTAAAATTTTGACTCTAAAATATTACACTGCCAAGTTTTGTATTTCAACCTTTTCCCACCAACAATTGGGAAAATTTTTACCCTCCAAAATTCTAGCATGTGTTCTAACTAAGTATTTTTTTAACTCCAATTATTTTTTAGTGATCTTTAAATCTAAGTGGAGGGAGAAGAAATCGAGGGCTTACATACTAACTATCAAGGGCAAAAAAAAATCAATATGGTTATATAACAACTGAGGTGCTTGAAATTAAACTCTAAGGTACCCTAAACTTGCATTCTTTTTACCTAAGGGCATTAGCTTTCGCACATCACTGCAAGGAACTATACTCACTCTTTTCTCGTGAGTATCCTAACTAATCAAAATAAAGGCATCTTTTTCCACCTCTAGTCATGCATAAACATTACAAGTTTAAATTTTATTTCTTATGATATATTCTTTTCAGTGCAAACATTTTTATCAGTTGATTTTTTAATAGGCATATAAATCATTTTTCTTCCTCAGTACACTACAACCTATCATGTAATACATTCTCTAATTAGCGGGGCCTTTCAAAGAGACAACAAAAATACAAACCAAATAATACAATTCTAAGCATACAAGACCTAATGTCGTCAAACAAAGGACTTAAGTGTACATGAGAGATAAGAAACATTATTAAAAATAGCTAAAAAACATGATTATGCTTATCAATCACCATCTCATACAAATAATATCGCAAGGGAGTGCATCATCAACTTGTCATAATAACGAACCAAAAAAATAGAGCAAGCATGCATGAAAACACACAAAATATAGTCTAAGCTCAGATGTTCAAGGACTCTAAGTAGAACATAGACATACCCCACCCCCAATTTAAAATCTAACATTGTCCCTAATGTGATAAAGAAATAAAAACATGAGAAAATATAAAGGAAAATAAAAATTAACCTTTCTTGGAATTTTAGCACAATGGATGGCGATGATATCTGGCTCAATAAAATGATTATCCTCTCCATCTCCTTAATGAACTACAAAAATGTAAGACCAAGAAAGATAGAAAGAATCAAGCTCGATCAAATTGAAAAAAAAAAGGGTAACAAAAAAGAAACCTACACTATAAAAGTTAAAAAAAAAAATTAAATCTTGGCTCCCTCCAGGTAGTGCAACATATGTAACATTGTATGCTTGATAGGATTCAACTCGATCATCCATATCCGGAGTTGATCACATTTCTTCCATCCATAACCCCTAACTTAGTTGGTTGTCCACTATCTTGCAAAAGTAATGCACTAAAACACACAGGATTGGAGACAATAGGGGTATCATTAATTTATAAAATTAAAAAAAAAAAAAAAAAAAACTCAACCCTTCCTTCATGTTCAATCATTAGGGACCCTTTATCACATCTATAATGGCCTTAGTAGTCTTAAAGAAGGGTCGACCTAACAGCACAGACAAATCAGAGGGACGAGAATGATCATTCACATCTATGACATAAAAATCAAAAGGAAAAGTTAAGCCATTATTCTAATTAAAACATCTTTCATGAGCCCTAGAGCCTTAACGAGATAATGGTCAAGTAGCTACACCGAAATGTCAGCAGGGTGTAGGATATGAGACTGAAACTCAAAGTAAATAGAAGCAAGCATAATATTTATGGAAGACCCTAAATATAACATGGCATGCTCGAATTTCCTAGTACCGATCTAACAAGGCACACAAAACGTACATGGGTCGTCGTGTTTAATAGGAAGATTACTTAGGAGAATAACCTCATGCTTGGCTTCCTCTTTCCTCTCTTAAATCTCTACCCAAAATTTCTTGCCCTTTGCAATAAGGTTCTTTGATAACTTATAGAAATACAAGTTATTGATTGCTTCATATTTGGAATAATCATGGAAATCTAGTAGCAAATGCATTAACTTGAGAAGAAAATCTTGTAAAAAGACTATATTTGCGTTTAATACTTGAAAAACAATTTATCCTTAAACGTTACACTACAAACTTCTTTAAACACAGAATTTGAATACAAAAAAATCAAAACTTGTCAAAAGAAGCTGATGTTGCAGCAGTTGAGAGCATAAGAAGATCAAACCAACTTAATAATGCACTAAAAGCAGGATTATGCAACGAAAGAAATTATGAAGCAAGAAGATGACAGACACTGGGTAGTAATATGTCTAATCAAAGTGCAAGTTGGGAGCTGATTTGAAAGAGGCGTGACAGAGCCAAATGAACCTATGATGCGAGGAATGTAGCACAACAAGGCATGGAATTAAATTCAAATTGTATCAAAAAATCATTAGAAAGAGAGCTGAAGAAAAACCAAGTGAAGTCTATAAATAGCTCAAGTTTCACACATTAAACCTTTTTTTTTCTTCTCCCCTTCCTCTCGAGACTCTGATTATTCTCCAAACTTTACACGAGTCCATCATCTTCAACCTCTCGAGCTTTTTATCTTTTTGAAGATTTCTAGGTGAGAACTCAATCATTTTCTTAATTTGAAGGAGAATCTCATCATCCATTTTCATTAGCACAAGTGTCGTAGCCAACCATGAGAGCTAAAGGAAGCAGGAGACTGTGACCAGTGGGTTGACATCTCCAACTATTTAATCAAACTTTTTTCATCCATACACTCTTTAGTTGAATTCGTATGAAGACGTTGACATTGTGATTATACTTTATTCCTAATATAAATCATGACTTTCATCAACTCTTATTCACACGTATGCTCTCCTTTCTCTATAATGAATAGCTAAGTTGTTAATGGGGTGGGAAGATTAAATCAACAATCTACTAGATTTTTCATATGTTGAAGTTCATCTTGTTTAATATGTGCATAATTTATTACTCATTAAGTAGAAATAGCTAATTACTCAAAAGAATAAGTGGTTGTGGAACTCATTAAACAAGAAAAGAAGTGACTTTAGAACTAAAGACAACCTTTTGTTCATTTAACTTAATGATGCGTCTTAGAGATAAGATTAATGTGGATTAAACATTGAGAGGTGGTTACCTTACTTTGATAAGTTAAAAGCATGAAAGGATCCTTATGTATAAACTCAAGTGAATGTTGATGAATTTTCCCAATCCTGTGTTACTCATAGATTGTTAGTCATTTTCAAGCTTACTATACTTGTGTTGCACATTCCATATTCAACGCATATTCACTCCCACCTTCAACATACTGCACTCTCACCATCACTTTCTCCACTTAACCTTATCTTCCCTTTTTATTTGTTTTTAAATAGTCTTTCATTTTATTTGCACAAACATACATCACTCATATTGAGTAATTTTTACTCTAAAACCATTAAGACCAACTTAAATTAATTAACATAAAGCCCTTAAGTTCGATCCTGGTACTTACCTTTCTCCACTTAACCTCATCTTCCTTATTATTTATTTTTAAATAGTCTTTCATTTTATTGCACAAACATACATCAACCATATTGAGTAATTTTTACTCTATGAAAATCATTAGGACCAACTTAAATTAATTAACATAAAATCCTTAAGTTTGACCCTAGTACTTACCAAGATACTCTGATCAAGTTTATACTTGGACTTGGTTAGGGAAAACTTGTGTTAATTCAAGATAATCTAAGCAATCAAAAGCATTAAAAATACTTATTTTTTAGTCATAGATTGTAAACCGAACACTCTTATCCTCAGAAGACTGGACAAAATACAACTCCTCTTTGAATGATCCTCTCCAAGCAATAGTTAACCTACTATGAAAAGAAGCACAAGGGATGTTAGCATGACAATTCAGAGGTGGATCAAATCTTACCCTATGTCTTCTGGTAGGTCCGTCAAACTTTTCTTCGACATCTTCTTCACTTACAAAATTTTATGGCTCTTCCACCTGTTCAGGAACAAAAATCTCAAAGCAACTAACCATTGAAATCGCACTGACATTACAAACATCAGGCACTAGTTGGGAAGGAAGCTTCCCATGTTGAGTGTCTAGCCTGCTGACTGCATCGATTAGCTAGGAGATCTGCGAGGCCATGCTCTACATGTGGGTAGAAGTTGTCTGTTAGAAAAACTTATGGTTCTTCTTTTGTTGCAAGGTGGACCTTGCTAAGCTCTTCACCATATCCTCTAAAGGTATTTCTAAACTGCTCTGACCTAGGTTGTTACCTTAACAGTTATAGTTATACATTCATTCACCTTGTTGGTTGCCACCATAGTTCACCTCAACTTCCGGCTCTTGAGGTTGTTGTACCTTTGCAGAGAAAACCTATTTCACAAAGGTAATCAATTCAGCCAATTCATCTCTAAGTTCACTTACCTCTTGTGTTGACAACTAAGTGATGGAAACTTGCATTCCAAACTGTTATGCATTCTCCGCCATGGTGGAGATGAGTGTCTTAGCCTCTAAATTAGTCTTATTAACTTATGCTCCTCCTGCAGCTGCATCGGTGTTACTCTTATCCTACTGTAACAATCCCTTGTAGAAATATTAGATAATGAGTTGGTAAAAAATCTAATGATGAGGGAAACTAGTGTAAAGGCACTTGAATCTCTCCCAGTAATCGTATAGTGACTTTTTTTGGTCTTGTAGGATGCTATATATCTCCTTCCTCATTCTAGTGTTTCGCATTATAGGGAAAAACTTCTCAATATATTTCTTCAGCCGAAGTGGTGATGCTCCCTGGTGCCAGATAATAAAGCCAGTTTTTCATGTCATCCTTGAGAAAGAAAGGGAAGGCTTCCAAGTTAAGCTTCTTCACTTTAGCACTGTGAGGATGCATGCCATCACACATAATATGGAACTTCTTCAGATGTTTATGTGGATCCTCAACTGCACTTCTAGCAAAAGCAAGAAGTAAGTGAATAAGACTAGTTTAAGCTCAAAATTACATGTGGTTTAAGAGTAGGTAATGCAAAGAGGCTGCTGAGTCAAGTCAGGGGTCGAGAGGTCCCTCAAAGTACACTCTTCTGGCTACACTATCGTCTCTTCTTCTTCTTTTGAATGCTCTTCTTCTTTTGTGCCTTTTGCATAGATTTATTCAATTCAAGATCTTCGTTCCCTTGCTTCCCTTCTTAGTCGCCTTTTCTCCCCTACGAATTCTGCAAAATACAACAACGAACTGGGATCTTGGGAGAATCGGGTAAAACACAGAAGGAACAACATAGAACAATAAAATAATCATAAACCTTTCAATAGAGAAACTACTTAGCTCCCCAGCAATGGCGCCAATTTGATGATCAAAATTTATTGCCAATTTTGGATCAAATAATTTTCGTTCTTACCTAATTATGCATTAGCAGTAATACGAGTCGAACACGGGGAACCAATGTGTTTCTCTAAGAAAATGGATATAGCCCAAGGTAACTGGGAGGTTTTCAGATTGAGTTGATTTGGTTGCAAGAAAACTAAATTGCAAGAAAGTAAAGAGAGATTAAATTCGAATAATTAAACTATCTAGGCTAGACTATCTAGTTACTTCCCAATTTGCAAATTGATCGTAGATTTATCAAATTAATTCCTAAATTGTCTAGCTTAGCCAATTCGCCTAGAAAAGTTAGGTGAGAGTCCAAATTATCAATTTAGCTAACTTAATTAGATAAGATGCATCCTAATTAATTTAAACTAACCATATTAAGATTTTGGGATTATACTAAGGTGACTAATAGGAAAAGCCTAATTCCAAATTCAACATAATTCTTTCCTAGATCGATAGAACAATGCTTTTTATTATAGACAATAAATCGCAAGCCTAACTAACCTTTTGCTACTTATAGATCAAAATACAATTACATGTCACTTATTGTAAATTTATCCCTAGCTACCGATTACATAATCGCAACTAGTTTGTCAGATATTCATGAGAAGATATAATCATAAACATTCAAAGACAATATATCAAATTTTAATTAAACAATCAAAATCTCACAAGTCTACAGTATTGAGGAAAATCAATCTACACCTAAGTTAGAATACCTTATCCCATAATTGACATGACGATCAAGGAGGGATCGTTTGATACATTTAGAGGCTAAAATTAGAGAAAAATAGAGAGAAAGCTAATGAAAATTGGCTGGGATTGGAACTACCAAAACCCTAGGCGGCTAACTTTTTTTTTATAGAAATTGAACTGTCGTCACGGCGTTGTGTGTTGGAAAGCCCTCGGGTGATAGTGCATCGTTGTAGCGCCACTGGCGCCAACACGCATCTATGCATCCTCATTTTCAAAGCATCATGACGCTCTAGGGCAGTGTCGTAGCGCCAAATGCATTTCATGGAAAACTTGGTCTTGAGAAAACAATTATGCCATGCCCTCAGGGTTTTTATGTAATTTTGACTTTTTCTTTCTCGGTTGATGCATTTAAGTTTCATTTTGGTTCGTTTTAGCTTCATTTCAACACTAACACTTGGATCTACCTCTCAGGTGCTCGATACATGTAAAATCACTAAATATACAAATAAAATCTAATAACAACCTTTAATTAAGTGGAACCAGATAACACATTTTCGATGTTATCAATTTAAGACATTTTAAAGGTTTAGTAAAAGTTCTCCTTTTGGTTTATGCTAAAGAGGCTGCAAAGAGAGCCACTAAACTCGGTTATTTGCATGTTGTAGAGCAACGGTATCAAGAGGCTGAGCGAGCCTTGCAACAAGCTTTGGAGGAGGATGAGACTGAATGAATGAGGATGAAGAAGCAAGAAGTCGAAGGAGGAAGCAAAAAGGAAACCTGAAGAAGAGGAAGAAGACTAGGACAAGAAACAAAAAAAAAAAGAAAAGTAATCACGTTGTTGAGGAATGCGTAGCTCATAATGCCCCAACATCATCCACTGCTTCTGTAAGAGAAAAGGACGACGCGGTATCATAACCACACATGAGAGAAGGGGAAAATGTGGTTGAGAGGATGAGGTGGATCCATTGTTTGAGTTTGAAACGAAAGGTATGATGTCAGTTTTCAACTCCTCATTTGATAGGGGAATTCGAGAGAATTCGAAGGATAAGCCAGAAGAATACCAAGCCTCTTCAACTGATGATGAGCCAGAAGAGTATCAAATATTTAACTAATTGTCCTAATGTATATTTTCTTCTTTGAATCTCATTCAAATTTCATATATGCTATTTCATTTAATTTATCTTAATACATTAATAATTTTATTTAATGTATCAAGTACAATAAATATTAATTTTCCTCATTTAATATATGATCAACTAATTATGTATGAGTGATAAAAATATAAATGAAAGTGGTTGCAAGTATACATTGTCAATAAGCAATAAAACTTGGGAGTTGATAGCTCTCGTAAAGAGCTATTTTTATGTCCTTAATTTTTTTTGCTTGTTATTTTTAATGTGTTTAAATGACTACTTTGTAGAATTTTGAAGCATATTATGGATTTCAAAGCTTTGTATGCCGTTCGAGGTTAATTTGGAGCTTCGAACATGAAATTGGGCATTCAAAGATTCAAAGACACAAAATGACCAAAATGCCCCTAGTGAGAGAGTAGCTACCAAACGCATCATTGTGAAGGACCAAGGTTGCTCATGCGTAGAGTGTAACACATGACGCTTGAAGGTAGAACACATTATTTGGTGGCAGTGTCGCAATGCTTCCCTAGAGCATTACAACGCTCCCAATATTGACAAAACACAACGTCGCGTGCACACAAGAGCGCAAAACTCAGCGTCACTATGCTTGAGGCTTATGCTGCGGCAAATAAAAGCCAGTGTAGCGATGCTGCCTCTCAGCATAGCTACGCTCTGTGTTGTGTATAAATATCCTTTTTCGAATTTTTAAGGTTTTATCATGTGCTATTTCAGCGGAGGCCTAGGTCTTTCCCAAAATTCTTCCTCTCCTTTGTATTTCTTGCATCTTAGCTTAGATTTTACATTTATTTTGGGTTGTAACTTATGGATTGGAGCTCTCCTCTTTCATTTGTCCATGAATCAATAAGGTAGTTTTTGTTTAGTTTTGGGAACAAGAATCCTCTGTAAATTTCTTGAGATTTATGTGGATTTGACTGAATGCATATTATTTTATGTTTTCTTTGAATCCATATCAATTTCTAAATGCATGTTTGTGTGTGGCTATTCCCTCATAAGCATGTGTTGTCCTTGCTAATCGATTTTTAGCTTTGTCACATTCACCATCAAATGTCTAGCTAGAATCACCAAAGTAGCAATTAGTTAATCACGTATATTTTAATTAGGTTCAAAGATAAAATTGATTAATTGATTGGACTATCCAATTGGTTAATCAAGACAATAGAATCCTAAAGCTTAATGTGCATGTTCTTATTTCTATATGGATGCTATCAAACCCAATAGATTTAAGGGCATGTAGTTTAATTAGAATCTATCCTTTAATTATTAATTAGGGTGCTTACTTAGTTTAATCAGACAATTTGATTGCCTGTAATGTCGTTAAGGTTAAGCTAAGTAGATTGTTGTGCATGCATAAATTAAATGCATGTTTAATTAATAGAAATCGATTATTGAAATTGCATAGAAATTCCTCTTTCTCTCAAAACTAGATAACTCCAATCTTAGGTTACATTTACTCATTGCTTTTATTGTCTTGCACGCTTATCACACTATCTACACCAAACACATTACCGCTCTAATTAGTTAATTAGTTTAATGAAAAACTCATACTAGTGCTTCTCTATGGATTGATCCGGACTACACTATTGCTACACCATCGTAGTAGTAGGAGTAGAGTTCGATATTATAAATTTCATTTGATTGTCAAAGAAAGGCTTACAACACCCATTCTTCAGTCTATCAAATTGTTATATTTATAAATTCTAAATATCATATCCTATGAGACTAGATTTAAGTTATAGTTTGATAGGTACAATTCAGACAATAAAACTACTAATAATCGATTTAAATAAATGATTGTAGGTTTGAGGAAGAAAAAATAGTAAATAGTTGTTGATAAACGAGGATTACAATCCAGTTTCAACCAAATGAAAGAAAATAGACAATAGAAATAAACTCCGTTGAATCAATCTCACACTTTCTAGCCCTTCCTAGGTCGGATTCACCTTTCTCAAAGCTGAATCCTTTCTCTACACATGTTTTCATAGGGTAGGGACAATCTAAACCTACGGTTCTTTAAAGGAACTCTCGTTCTTAAGGAATTTTTAGATGGAGTAGTGAGATCTCTCCTTAGAATTGAGGAATTTAAGATATTTTTGAAGAATGAGGTCTCCACTACTTTATTCAGGCTAAGATGGTTGAGAAATGACTAAATTTCACGTTTTGAATGGCTCCTAAGTAATTTTGGTGATAAACCAATTGATGGAACGAACACATGTGCAGCCGAAAAAAAATGGATCTAAAGTACTCTAATTAGATTAATTATAAAGATAAGCATGCATGGAATCAACAAGTAAAAGGGGAAAAGAATACAACCATTATAGTCTTTGAATCTTCTCCAAATCAGCTCCATTCTCCTCACAAACAGTTTGTAGACCACCAGAGAGTCTTCCCAACTATTCTCCAGCTTTAGAACGTGATGGTGGAATCATGTGAGTGACTAATTTGGAGAGAAAAGAGCTAAAGCTTTGAGAGAAAAAGAATAATCTCATCTAAACCCACTATGGCCAAGAAGACTTCAAAAGGACCATTACATGAAAACATGCAACTTTGAGTTTGATGAGAATTTGACACTCAAAATTCCACTAACTCAAAAATGTGGGATTTAGTGGTTCAAATGAAGACAACACTTAGCCATGTAGCAAAAGTTTGCATTTTCCACTCACAAATGTTGGTCTTTCCACTAACTTAGTTAAAGTTTGACTCTCAAAGTCCAAAGTCAACAAATTTGACTGTTTGACTTTCAAAAACAAAAAATCAACAATTTGACTTCCATTGCATTTTTTACCTAGTCAACAAATTGACTTATAATGCAATTTTGACCAAATTCATTTAATTTCAAAATTAATTCTAATAATCAATTTTAAAAATGAAATTAATATTAAATCGTACTTATCCCATTTTATATGAATCGCTATTCATAATATTGATATTTAAATCTTATTTAAATATCTCTTATTTTCTCTCTCTCATTATGTTTAATTCACCATTAAACATTAGGTTAAATATATCGTATATATTTAATGCTTTACTCCAAAAAAACGAATTTGAACATTCAAATTCGTTTGTCACACTGTTCTAAGGTTTAGTCCAATATAAGCTAGTAGGGGGATATCATGGACCTACAGATCATGGGCTCCAACGATCTGCGATTAATCGGCTAAACTCTTTAACTTAATTAACCACCATTCGTTAACTACCGGGTCACTCTACTAAAGCCAAGTAGTTGCACTCCCCTCACTATAGATATATTATATTCACTCAATATAACCATGATTAGTAAGTTATCCCTTCACAGGTTGTTCATCATAATGGTTGGGTCAAAAGTTTTTTTACCCCCGAGATTACATTTTGCTCCTTAAGTCCCATTGACCTCTAATGAACAATTGGTTTGTGATCCAATCACTAAACTGAGTCCCTCTCGAGCCAATGAGAGGGTGGGGCCCCTTGTTCAAGAACCGAAGTCAGCATTTAAAGGAACAACCTAACATCTTTATTGATAATAGAATACATTTAACATTACAAACTACGAGTTTTAGAACATACAACCTAACAAACTCCCGCTTGGACTAAAACTCCAGTGGGTTTTACATATATATACAAACATATATACATTGTTGAGTAATGAGAGAATAAATACAATAAACTAGGGCATCAGATAACCAATACTTCTCCCACTTGCCGTAGTTCTAACTATTTCGCAGTCCCAGTCTCATTAGGTGACCCTCAAACTCTTTGGCCGAGAGGGCCTTTGTAAATGGATCAGCCAAGTTATCTTTAGAGGCAATTTACATGAAAATCATGTCTCCTCGGTGTAAATACTCAGCTTCTACAGTGGAGTCAGCAATACAACTTTGCTTGATACTTCTCCACACTATAGCTCCTCTGTTCAGAGTGAATACTAACCCTGAAGTAAATTTCTCAGAATCTATATTGGTCTGAAAGTTAGAATCAGTGTATCCAGTAAGGATCAGATCTTTAGCACCATACACGAGCATATAGTCCCTCGTTCTCCGAAGATACTTGAGGATGTTTTTAACGATAGTCTAATGATCATATCCAGGATTGGACTAATATCTGTTGACAATTCCAACTACATAGCATATGTCAGGACAAGTACACAGCATGGCATACATTAAATGCCCTACTGCTGATACATACGGAATTCGTCTCATAACCTCAACCTCTTAAGGTTTCTTAGGACACTATTCCTTAGATAGATGAATTCCATGCCTGAAAGGAAACATACTTTTCTTGGAATCTTACATTTTATATCAAGACAACATAAGATGTCTGAGACAAGGCTATCGTTCTGTTCTTGCAGTTTCGAATGATTTGGATCCCAATAACATACTGTGCTTCTCCTAAATCCTTCATTTGGAATTGGTGGCTGGCCATGTCTTAATGTCAGTAATGGGAAAAAAAAGAAAAGAAAAAGAAAGAAAGAAACTTTAGAAGACTAGGCATGATTTTGGAATTTTAGGGTTCGGATGCGGGCACATCACTTTAGGCGATGCGGGTGCATCAACCACCAAACCTACAATATAGCTAAAATCAATAGTAAAAGATAAAAAATAAAAAAAATAAAAAAAATAAAACTTTAGACTGCTAGAGAACCCATGGTTGATCGTTTTATCCAACTAAACCAATTAAAGGGGGTAAATTACATGCAAATAACAACTTTCACTAAGGAAAACTACTAAATCATATGCATAAAATCGTGCATTTTGTACATTCATCATACCCTTAAACTTAAATCCATGTTTGTCTTCAAGCCACCAAGATAATGAGTAGTAAATTAACGTGGCTTATCATGAAAAAATGTAAAGAGAGTAATTTTTAGGAAAGGTCTCAAACCTTATGCCTTACTTTGCTCAAACTCCTAAAAGGGCCTTCACAAGAGTTTCACTATCCATGGATTGATTTCCTTTAGCCAAAATGCCACATTAGACTAACTACGAGTCATAGAATCTAGTGTGGTCCCTAATGATTTACAAGTTTTGCTCAAAGCTTCAAACCTACATGAGTACATACCCTCCCCAAACTTATGCTTTTGCTAGGCCCTTAGGCTTTTATTATTTCAAGCCTTTATTCTTTTTCTTTTCTTGCCTAGGACAAGCCCCTAGTGTCATCATTATCTTCATTTCAGCTTGCCCACATTATGTCATGCATGCCATCTAACTATGAGCAAGGCTCACATTTAAGGCAAACAGTCACTTTCCTTATCGATTGTTTTATTAGAAAAGAAAGCACGAGTGTCATGCTCGCTCCTGGCTACTTTGGTCAACTTAAAAAGTGATAAGATATATTAGCATGCAACAGAAGCAAACAAAATCAATAATCACTCTAATTACATTTAAATTGAGTTCTAAAGCATGCTTTTACAGAAAAATAAAGTGGGTTTCATTTTCAACATACCTTTGATGAACTTCTCCCACATCCAAGCTGTTTTTCATGCTAATTCAGCTCCCAATCGACAGTGAACCACCAAGAGATCTTCTCTACTATTCTCAACCTTGAATTTGAGTGGTGGAACTCGAATTTAAGTGATTTTATGAAGTAAGAAATTTGGGTTTTGGAGAGGGAGAAGAAGAACATTGAAAAACTTTTTTCCAGCTGAAAAACTTTCTCTTTCTTCTTCAATTTTCAGTGTTTTATTAACCATCACCATGTAGGCACTCACCAGCAACATCATTTGCTAGCAGCTGCTTCATGCTCATGGTGGGATTTGTGTGAATTTGCATGAGAAACACCTCATGCTTGAGAAAAGTGGGAAAAATCCACTAAATCTCCAATTTTCAATTTTCAAATTTGTTTTAATTAATTTTATAATTCATTAAAAATTGATTTAATTAATTCTCAATTAATCACATCTAAATTACAAAATCCAATTTCTTAAATTGAATTTAAAATGAAAATTAATTTGATTAATTAAACATATTTAATTAATTAATTTAATATCAAATATCAAATTAATCACACACTTAATTTTAAACATGAATCTTATTCATGTAATTGATATTTAAATCAATATTTAAATATTATTGTTTAATTTCAACAAATTAAATATTAATTATATCAAATATAATTATACAAACATTAATTTGAATTTGAACTTATTTAAATTCAAACCCCAATTTCAATTTGAACATTTTTCGAATTGAAATTCAAATTGATATCATTCCAAATTCACCCTATTTATTAATTCAAGGTATTGATGTTTTACGAGGTAGTAGAAGGACCTTATGAACCTATAGATCATGAGCTCCAATGATTTAAGATTAATTGGCTAAAACTCTTTAGATCAAATTAATCAGTATTCATTAACTATCAAGTCATACCATTATAGCTCGATAGTTGCACTCTTCTCACTATAGATATATTTGTGTCCACATGATTTTATCATAATCAGTAAGTCGACCCTTCACAGGTTGTTCGTACTAATGACTGGGTCAATATGTTGTTTTATCCCCGATATTACATCTTGTTCCTTAAGTTCCTAATGGTCCTCTAATGAACAATTAGTTTATGATCTAATCACTAAACCAGATCCCTCTCGGGCCAATGAGTGGGTGGGGCCCCTTGTTCAAGACTTGGATTCAGTACTGAAGAGAACAACCTTTCTCCTATCCTTAAATCAGGTAGGCGTGAATTCTGTCTTGTGCTCTATGTCCTCAGCTATTTACTCAGTCTTACCCCTGAAATTGGAGGCTCATTAAGCTGGCGCTATTGAGCCAACCCTCACCTATGCAAATCTAAGAATAATCTCGAATAAATAGCAGTTCATAGTTACCTCGGATTAAGATCGAGTTACCTAGGTCATCTCAGTGAAATAGTTAGTCTGAAATAGTAAGTAGCGTTATAAAGTAAGAGTGACTTATTTCTTGGTCCGATCTTATCCAAACTCATTACATAGGACCCACCCACTCCTCATATCAAAACATGAATGAATAAGAATCACTTTGTTTATAGCACCTTTACAACTTGTAACCGCTACAGAGTAGGCCGCATCCAATAGTGTTACCAAAATAGGGCACCCAACCTTATTCGTATACTATAGACCATTTTGGCTATTTACTTGAACTTGATCCATCTTTATGTCTCTACATAAAGTTCAAGTATTCATGTAATAGCCATGGATCTTATTTTATTAGATTTAGACTTTATGAATGCAATTTAAAGATTCAATAACAATTTTATTAAAAAAAATGTTGAATAACATCTTTATTGATAATAGAATGTTTTTAACTTTACAAACTTTGAGTTTTAGGACATACAACCCAACAATACTCCCACTTGGACTAAAACTCCAGTGGATCAATATATACAAATATATATACACAATGTTAAGTTATAATGAGAGAATAAAAGGTATAAATACAATAAACTAAGGCATCAGATACCCATAAATTCTCCCACTTGCCCTAGTGATAAGTATCTCATAGACCTAGTCCTACTAGGTGACCCTCGAACACTTTAGCTGAGAGGGCCTTTGTAAATGGATCAGCTAAGTTGTCTTGAGGCATCAGATACCCATAAATTCTCCCACTTGCCCTAGTGATAAGTATCTCCTCTGTGTACAATCTCCCTGATGAGTGGTACTTCCACTCGATGTGCTTTCCACGTTTATGGCTTCGAGGTTCCTATAAATTTGAAATTGCTCCACTGTTATCACAATACAGGGTGACTGGTAGGTGCACATTTGGAACCACTTCCAAATTAGTTAGGAACTTTCTGAGCCATACATTTTCTTTTGTTGCTTCACTTTCAGCTACATACTCAACTTCCATTGTGGAGTCAGCAATACAACTTTGCTTGATACTTCTCCACACTACAGCTCCTCTATTAAGAGTGAATACTAATCCTGAAGTTGATTTCCTCAAATCTATATCGATCTGGAAGTCAAAATTAGTGTATCTAGTAAGGATCAAATCCTTAGCACCATGTACGAGCATGTATTTTCTCGTTCTCTGAAGATACTTGAGAATGTTCTTAACGGCAGTTCAATGATCATATCCAGGATTGGATTGAAACCTGCTGACTATTCCAATGGCATAGCATATGTCAAGACGAGTACACAACATGGCATACATTAAACTCCCTACTGCTGATGCATATGGAATTCATTTCATAATCTCGACATCTTGAGATGTCATAGGACTTTTTCCTTAGACAGGTGAATTCTATGTCTGAAAGGCAATTTTCCTTTCTTTGAATTTTGCATTTTATAACTAGACAATATCTTGTCTATATAAGATGCTTGAGATAATACTAAAGTTTTGTTCTTGTGATTCCAAACTATTTAAATCCCAAGAACATACTATGCTTCTCCCAAATTTTTCATTTGGAATTGCATAGCCAGTCATCTCTTAACGTCAGCTAGAAATTCTACTTCATTTCCAATGAATAGAATATCATCTATATACAACACCAGAAAAGCGACAGTTTTGTTAACGATTTTCTTGTAAACACAAGGTTCGTGTCACAACCCCCTCTCAGATTTCGTCTCTTATCTAAGAGGAGGCATGATAACAACAGATGTCACTCTTTAAGGACACCTATTGCCCATTCCATACTAGTTTCCTTTTAAAAACATTTAATATTGTAGCAGAAAACTTAATGGAATAAATGAAATCACATACTTTGCTTAGAAACCAGTTTAAAAGTTTCTAAATTATATTTACAACCATAGCCCCATCCCGACTACAAAACTCTTTTAGTACTAATTCTATCTTGTGGTAGACCTTGACCACTTCCTACAATCTGGACTCTTCTACTACCTGCGAGGAAAACACGAAAATAAAACATGAGCTTTTGAAGCCCAGTGAGTGGAATCATAATTATAAGTCTATTTCAACTTATAAACATCATATCATGAGGTTACTACGCAAACCTCCATCTTGAATGAAGCTTTTCACAAACCCACCTACACACACGGTAGATAGTTAATATTTCACATCTACAAACATTCATTAACCTATGTGTACATAGTTCTCCCTTTCATGGGCTTAGGAGCTAGGCCCGTCGGCCCTCTGACCATCCCATGCAAGGTTTTCTCCCACAGGCTCAAGAACTAGACTTCTCAGTCCTTTGACCATCCTGTGAGATTTCGTCTTGGGCTCAAGTGCTAGGTTCGTTGACCTCTTGACTATCCCACTTCCATGCCCACCTCATGGTATAAGCATGCATTCATAATCTATAGCATATTAATTCAGAATATGCTAAAAACTAAAAGAAGAAACCACTCACAGTGATCTGCTAGGGTTGTTTTTCCTTCCCAGTTCACCCGGTTTCCCTTGATCTCTTGTTGAACCCTATTTCAGATTTAACTTCAAGCTTAGATTACTCATCCTTTCGAACCTTATTTCAAGACATTTCCTTCTACAAAAATGTTTGAAAATGTCTTAATAGCTTACCTTAAAGTTTTGCCTCGAGATTTCTTCTTGAAAGTTCGGAGTCTCAAGTTCACTCTACCTGACCCGACTGTCTTCTCATTAGTGAACACCTCTCAATTTTCATTAAATTTGACAGCCTTAGAGTTAGAGCTTCCTCATAGCAGCCCTCATACCAAAACTACATTTAATTTAAAAGCTTTTGGTCTAAAAAAAATCTGATTTGCATGAGTAATTTGGAATAACTCCTCGTTTGAACTTGGCCCAGGCATCTGTCCGTACATTCTGCTCTTTCCAATGCCACTATTTTGATCACTGTCGAATCATCGCTACTTCTCATTCGTTCAACAAACGGATTTCTCTTATTTACTCTCACTTACTTCTTTTTAAGTGATCTTTCATAATTGAAATGTTTTGTGAATTGAAGTGAAGTATCCTACCCTATTTATAGGCGTCTCACCCTTCACCTTAACATGACGCCTCCTCCTTTGAGCATGTCCAGATGTTCTTCTCCCAATCTGCCAACGCCTAACCTCGCCACCTTCTGTTTGAAGTGTCCCTTTCCTCTTTTCCAGCTTAACTTAGCCGATTTGCATGTTTTCTCCTTCGTCCAGCTCAATGTGCATAGTCTTCAGGCATTTCCTTCAATCGCCATATGTCTAGTTAACTTTTTCCAGCCCACAGCTCTTATATCCTTATCGTATCATGCCCGTCCATTATGTAGTTTTACGCCCCATCGTGTAGCTCAATCATTTAGTAAACTCTCACTCAACGATCTCGCTCTCAATGATCTCACGCATAGCCCATCGCATAGTTGTTGCGCCCATCGTTTAACTCCATCATGTAGTGTCGATGCCTTATCGTGGAACACACCCGTTCATCGTGTAGCACATTTGCTTATCGTACAGTGCCCAATGCCCAGTGTTTGCGTCTATCGCGTAACACCCATCGTCTAGCTTTTGGCCTATCGCGTAGCACTCATGCTCATCGTGTAGTGCCATCGTGTAGTCTATTGCTCGGTGCTCGCGCATCGTCTAGCACTCAGCTTATCGTCTAATGCCTGCTCATCCCTTAACACTATCGTTTAGTGCTATCGTATAGCGCTATCGTCTAACTTCTACCCTTATCGTCTAGCACTTACAATGATCGTGCAGTGTCATTGCCCATCGTATAACTCTATCTTATAGCACACCGCTTCACATCATTTAGTGCTGCCTAAAGCTACACGATCGTCTAACGTATCACTCAGCGTCCTCACATAGCTATACGATCATCCACCCCAACATCTTACGCTTATTATCTCGCTCTCTCCGCTCTCGCTCTGTCTCTTATACACATCTAGATGTGTATAAGAGACAGGCATATAGCTATATGATCGTCTATCCAGCATCTTGCGCTTAAGCTTCTCTCGCTCATGCAACCTCAACGCATGAGCAACTCCTAGCAACGCCTTTTGCCAATGCTTTGACCTACATGCATCCCTCCCTCACAACGCATGGTTGCCTTGGCTTCAATGCTTAATATCCTTTCAACTTAGCCTATCTCAACCATTAACATCCAATGCATGGTTCCTTTTTGACTTCATACTTAGCCTAAGTTCTACTAGTTAAGACTTAACTCCAAACATTTCAAGGAAAATTTATTCAAACACTTAGAATTTCCTTCTTTTCGATATAGGATTTCATGCTTAGTTAATTCCCTTAATTATTTGCTTAAGTAGGAAAATTGAAATCTGGGTTTCACAATTCGTCAACATTTTGTTCAAAGTCATAAGTTTTGATCGCAGTATCAAATCTCATATTATAAAGTCTAGATGCTTGTTTCAACCCATAAATGGATCGATTGAGCTTGCAAACTTTTTGTTCTTGACCCTATTCAATAAACCCTTCTGGTTGAGACATGTAGATACTCTCTTCAAGATAGCCATTCAGAAAAGATGAATTGACATCCATTTTTCACATTTCATAATCATAAAATGCAGTAATGGACAAGAGTATTCTTATTGACTTTATCATGGCAACCAGAGAAGGTTTCTTCATAGTCTAGCCCCTCTCTTTGGATAAACCTTTTTGCCACAAATCTTGCTTTGTAGGTCTGTACCTTACCAGATTGGTCTCGTTTTCTCTTGTAAATCCATTTACAATCGATGAGTGTACCCCTTCAGGTTGATCTACAAGATCCCAAACAGAATTCAAGTACATAGACTGCATTTCAAGGTCCATGGCTTTAATCCATTGGTCTTTGTCCACATCATTTATTGCTTGTTTGAAAGTCAATGGATCCTCTAAGCTGTCATCTACTATGATGACTTGAGTTTCAATTAAACCCATGTATCAGTCAGGCTGTTGCACAACCGTCCCACTACGACGAGGCATTTTCAACTCTTGAGAAGGATGTGAAGTACCAGTTTCATCAACAACTCTTGTTGATAGAACTGCTCTGTCAACAACTTTTGTTGATGCATTTGTCATTTCTCTAGACATTTCTTCTATTACTAGCTTACTACGAGGTTGATGATTCTTTATGTGGTCCTCCTCTAAGAAAGTTGCATTTTTCGACATAAACACTTTATTTTCCTAAGGATCGTAAAAGTTACCACCTTTCTTTTCTTTAGAGTAGCCTACAAATAGGCATACTTTTGAACGACATTCCAACTTTTTAGGATTTTACACCAACACATGTGCTAGGCAACCCCAAATTCTGAAGTACATAAACTTCCTTCACATCCTCTCCAAAGCTCGTAAGATGTTTTAGAAACACTTTTCGAGGGAACCCTATTCAAAATGTACACTGAAGTTTCAATTGCATGTCCCTAGAAAGAATTTGGTAGTGTTTTCATGTTCTATCAAATAGTTTTGGATTTCCAAGTCCATATACTCACCACCTCGATCTAATCGTAGTGTTTTAATCTTTTTACCTAATTAGTTCTCAACCTCAGCCTTATACTCTTCGAACTTTTCAATGTTTCAGGCTTTCGATGCATTAGGTAAATATGCCCATACCTTGAATAGCCATCTACGAAGCTGATGAAATATTCATACCCTCCTCTAGCTCTAACATTCATAAGACCACAAAGGTATGGATGTATGAGTTCTATGAGTTCTTTGGCTCTGATACCTTTTCTAGAAAAAGATCTTTTAGTCATTTTACCATGAAGACATAATTCACATGACGGTAATGATTTGTCTTCTAACTTATTTAGATGACCATTCTTAACCAACCTCTCAATCTTATTGAGATTTATATGACCCAGTCTCAAGTGCCAAAGATAGTCATTTGGAGATACTTTCCTTTTCTTATTATGAGTTTTAGCTGTTTTAAATATCTCTATGTTCAAAAAGGCCTTTACCTCAGTTAGTTTTAACAAATATAAGTTATTTTCTATCTTTCCAAAACAAATTTTGATATTCTTTGAATTAATGAACACTTCATCATTTTCTAAAGAAACTTTATAGTATTGTTCCAGCAAACAAGAGATAGATATTAGATTTCTTTTCATAGAAGGAATGTAATAAACATTTTTAAGTAAAATGTATTTATCTCCTATAAATAACTTCATATCTCCCTTTTCTTTAGATGAAACAACCTCTCCGGTCCCTACATTAAAGATTGCTTCGGCTTCTATAAACTATCTCCAGGAGCTTGTTTCCTGTGAGAAAGTACATATATGATTAGCGGCACCTGAATCTATTAGCCAGGTTTTATCATTTTCCACTAAACACGCTTCGATAACAAGTAAATCATATTTATCTTGTTGTTCGAATTTTACATTCTCATCTATACTGTTCAAAACTTGAGATGAAATGGGAGATAGAGGATAATCCTCTGTTAAAACTCTTTTAGAACCATCACCTGCTAGTAATTTATACGTCGATTTTATGTTACCGTTAACTAATCCAGAAGCGAGTATTCTAGAAGAATTCGACATGCTGAAATTTTTAGCAAATTCTAATTTAGTAAAATTGCGTCTAAATCCAAAATCAAGTTTTAGCAAAACAAGTAATATTGTACCCATAACCATTATTTCTTTGCAACGATATTGTAGTGAGTCAGAATAAGTGCTACCAAGGGGTAGTCAAATACTCCTTCAGTAAGGCAAAACAATTTTAACCAAGCACTATCTCCAGAATAACTATTATTCCTATAGTCGTTTAGTTACTGTTTTTGGTTAGAAATCACCTACTCTTTAGTAATTTTGTAAGTATAACCCTCCGTTCTTAGACCTTAAAGGTCGCCCCCAACTATGCTATCGAAATGGAAAGTCAAGGTTAGGAATGGATCTAAGAAATCCTAACCATTTCTGGAATTTGAGTTGTTCTGAATCTTATTACAACCCACCGAGGGGATAGCTGTCATTAAACGACTAATAAGAGCCGCCTAAAAAAAACCAGTAGGCGCAACATAGGAACCTCACGGTCCAAAATAATGGAAGAGACCGAAGGACATGTTGACATGTATCCTTCACCCACTTACTATGAACTACTTCCCCATTCACATTGCTCTTGACTCATACAAACACTTTCCGAATGGAAGTCACTCCCAAGTTGACACGAAGCATCATATGAATCTCGGGTGTGAACTTTGTGGGGACGTGAATGTTGAAATCAAATGTATCATATACTTGATATTTATTTGAACAACTTGCTTATTCACCTGAATCTTCCTTTATGCAAATACTTTCCAAATGGAAGCCACTCCCAAGATGACACGAAGTACTGCTTAAATCTTGATTGTGAACTCTTTGGGACATGAGAGCTAAAAATAATGTATCGTATATGTTATTAATCTCCCACTGAAGTGTTCTAATAACTTTATCATATAAGTAATTAAACTCCCACTGAAGTGTTCTACTATTAATTTGGTATATTTATACTTAGGTTTATTTCGGCTAAATTAAACAACCCTAAGTCTATGTGGTTTATCCAAGTATAATGCTTATAAATGGATTTAACCCTAATGTCTAGGTGATAAATCATTTTATTACCTCACACCGATCACATATGCTTATAAAACCGATTAACAACGCTCAATTATTCGGCCATAATCCTCAGGTAGGAGGTGTTCCGTAGACCGTCAACTTAAGTATTTCCAACCTTAGACAGGATTATATACTGGTTGAGTTTGTAACCACGTTTTACAAGATGTCAATCTATTTTAACTTATTAAAACAGACAATTAACCTACATGAGTATGCAGCTTATCTTGTTATGAATTTTAATGTCTAATTCGATTTTACAACAACTTATTAAAAAAAATTAAACATGCTTTTACATCCACAACGTACATCAAAGGCATACCAATTTAATATAAAAATAATATTAAATAACAGAAACCCTAAACATGCATTTTAACATTATAACAATTTATAACATATACATAATGCATGTAACATGCTTCCTTGGTGGGATTTTAAATCTAAATAGCATACTATATGCACAAACATGTTTAAATTTAAATACAACATACATCACATGCATAATTATTTAAATAATACTGATATGGTTCAACTTTGGTATCCTAAGCAAGTATAATAACTAATTTATTACATAAAAGCTCCAAAAACAACTTCAATTTGGTGTAGAACCCCACGACCCGACCTGAACCAAACCCGAATCGCTCGAACCAGACTTCCAAAGCATCAAAATGGGTTGAACCGGTCCAAGAATGGTTGAATCGATCGGATTAGGGCTGGACCGACCGAACCAGAACCTTTCCCACGCATTACTCAGCTGAGATGAGCAGCATTGCAACGCTGCGGGCTGCGTCAAGCACAGCGTTGCAACGCTGCCTGGGCAGAAAGATGTCCTCTAGAAGCTGCTCCACGACCTTGCTTGCTTCAATTTCCAAATTACACCCTAATTTGGACTCTAATGACTCTATTAAATTACAAACTTTAGAGCACGCATATAAGTTCATCAACCAAGAGCCAATTACAAATTTAACTTGGAAATCAAAGAGAAATCTAATGTCAAAGCTGAAAAACCATCCATATCAGTCCAAAACATGAAACTTCATAAATTCACCCACCAAAACTCAAATTAACACTAATTGAGTGCTTAAATCACGCTTTAATACCAATTGATAGGATATACTAGCATGCAACGGAAGCAAAAAGAATCAATAAGTACTCTAATTATATTTAATTTGAGTTTTAAAGCATGCTTTTGTAGAAAAATAAAGTGGGTTTCATTTTCAACATATCTTTGATGAAGTTCTCCCAAATCCAAGCTACTCTTCACGCTAATTCAGCTCTAAATCGACAATAAACCACCAAGAATTTCTCAATTACAAAATCCAATTTCTTAAATTGAATATAAAATGAAAATTAATTTGATTTTTAATTAATTAAACATATTTAATTAATTAATTTAATATCAAATATCAAATTAGTCACACACTTAATTTAAACATGAATCTTATTTATGTAATTGATATGTAAATCAATATTTAAATATTATAAACTCTCCAATTTTGTTTAATTTCAACAAATTAAACATTAATTATATCAAATATAATTATTAAAACCATAATTTGAATTTGAACTTATTTAAATTCAAACCCCAATTTCAATTTGAACATTTTCGAATTGAAATTCAATTTGAACAATTCAAATTGATATCATTCCAAATTCACTCAATTTATTAATTCAAGGTGTTGATATTTTACGAGCTAGTAGAGGGACCTTAGGAACTTACAGATCATGAGCTCCAACGATTTAAGATTAATTGGCTAAAACTTTTTAGACCAAATTAATCAATATTCATTAACTATCAAGTCACACTACTATAGTTCGATAGTTGCAACCTCCTCACTATAGATATATTTGTGTCCACATGATTTAACCATAATCAGTAAGTCGACCCTTCACAGGTTGTTCATAATAACAACTGGGTCAATATGCTGTTTTAACCTCGATATTACGTCTTGTTTCTTAAGTTCCTACTGATCCTCTAATTAACAATTGGTTTGTGATCCAATCATCAAACCGGATTCCTCTCAGACCAATAAGAGGATGGGGCCCCTTGTTCAAAACCTGGATTCAGTTCTTAAGAGAACAACCTTTCTCTTATCCGTATGATACCCTATGTCTCCAACTATCTACCTGGTCTTACCCCTGAAATGGGAGGCTTATTGAGCTGGACCTGTTGAGTCAATCCTCACCTATGCAAATCTAAAAATAATTTTGAATAAACAAGAGTTCATAATTAGCTCAGGATTAAGATCAAGTTACCTAGGTCATCTAAGCAAAATAGTTAGTCTTAAACAGTAAACAACGTTATAATGTAAGAGTGACCTATTTCTTGGTCTGATCTTATGCAAACTCATTGCATAGGACGCCCCCACTCCTTATGCCAATACATGAACGAATCGGGATCACTTCGTTTGTAGCACCTTTACAACAACTTGTAACCCCTACAGAGTAGATCGCATCCACTAGTGTTACCAAAATAGGGCACCCAACCTTATTCGTATATTATAGACCATTTTGACTATTTACTCGAACTTGATCCATCTTTATGTCTCTACATAAAGTTCAAGGAAAATAACGTGCAAATAACAACTTTTATCAAGGAAAAGTATATATGCTAAAAATCATGCCTTTTGTACATTCATCAAATTATCAAATATATTAAATATTTAGTTGAAAGTTTCAACTTTTCTTTCAACTCAAGTGATCTCCAATTATTCATATGAGCTAGCAAGAGAACCTTATAGACTTACTGAATATAAACTCCAATGATAGAGAAAAAAAAACTAATCAAACTCTTTGATTAGTTAATTCGTTCTATAACTATAAACCAGTCTACTATAGACTTAAAATTGCACTGTTATGTACTATAGGACAAATTATGTCCATGAATCTAATCATTACATGCATGTTTATAATTTACCAGCTATCCATAAGTACAATTGGGCTCAAAAAATTGTTTTACCCTTGTAATCATTGTTGAGGATTGTGCCCTAAATCTCGTCGTTTATAATATATAAACAATAATATTCATTTACTAATAAGTTATTTTATTAGATATTTAGATTTGTGTAACTCAATCCAATAAACAAGATCTAAGGTTATCTAATGTAACTTAAACATGTATGTGGTTGACATACGTAGAGATGTCCAATTTTCCCATAGGGATGGGGATTCTCCGATCAGGAGGGGAATGAAGGAGAGAGTAGGGGAAAAAATTTCTTACTCCTTTTAGGCCAAACTTTGAGTAATTTATCTTTAAATTCAAATTGTCATATAAAACTAATCATAATAAACAATTTAGTGATAAAATTAATTATTTGATTAAAATTTGCTCACATTAGTGATTTAAATTAACTACCTTTCTACATACAAAAAAAGTAACGAAGAAAAATTTTTCGCAGGGAACCCGATCCCCTCAAATTCCCCGTGGGGAATCCCCACCCAGATCCCCGTGGAGAATTTCACGAGAATGGGGAATGAAATGGAGAGCGGGGACGGAGATGGAGAATGGCATCCCCAGCCTCGCCCCTTTGTGGATCATGTCTAAGCAATAACCTAAATGGTTTGTAGTATATGGATAAGTTTGAGTGCATTATCCTATTGACACTACGGATATGACTTATTTTGTAATTGTTACAATAGTTGTAAAGTGTTACAAACGATTTGATCCTACTCATTCATATGGAGACATGTAAGTGGGATATCATATACAAAGAGTTTGTATAAGACCGGACCGTGAAATGGTTAGTCTTTCTTTATAATGTCGTTACTTGAAAAAACTTACATTTCACTCGGATGAACATAAGTGACTTGACCTTAATCCTAAGTGAGTTATGAACTCCTGGCTATGAGGAAAATTCTTTGATCTGTATGGGTGAGAGTGACCTGACTTACCGACTCAATATGCCTACCATTTTGAGGATTTGTTTGAGTGAGGAGCTGGGAACACAACTACACAAGATAGAATTCACTTCTTTCTTTTGTTAGGGAAAGTAGATGAATTGCTCCCTTAATAGCTAATTTCGAGTCTTGAACGATGAGGTACCTCACTCTCTCATTGGCTAGAGAGGGGTCTAGTTTATAGTTGGACTATAACTAATTGTTCATCATAGGATCAGTGATACTTGAGAAGTTAGATGTAATTACAAGGGTAAAATGATAATTTTGACCAAACTGTAGTTACAAGAGATTCATGAAGGGTCAACTTACTGTTGATTGGTTAAATCCATAGACACAGAAATATATGTACAGTATGAAGAGTGCATATGTCGATCTTTAGTGGAGTGAACAATAGTTAATAAATGTTGATTAGTCTGATTAAAGAGTTTAATTGATTAATATTGTGTCATTGGAGTTTCTAATCTGTAGGCCCATGAGGTCCCTTGTTAGCTCACTAAGGATAAAAACAAAGAATAATTATTTTTGGAATAATTTAAATTGTTCAAATTATTTATGGGAATTTAAGTTAATTATATCAATATGATTAACATGTTGTATAATGTATATTGATATATTATGATATACAGTTAATTGTAAATATGATTTATAATTAAAACTATATGCGAGAGATAAACATTTGAATGAGATTTAAATATTATTTATATAAATAATACTTACATAAATACTATAGGTTAAAATTTAGGCTAAATTATATATATAGAAAAAGTGTCCCTGAACTTTACAGTTTGTGTCAAAAATGCCCCAAAAGTTTCAAAAGTTTCAAAAATATCCCTAAGCTTTCAAAATGAGTTAAAAAAAATACCCTTGTCATTAGTTTTAGATGGAAACCATTAAAATTTTGTTTGAAAAATACCCCTGAACTTTCAAAATTCAAAAATCTTCATTAAAAAAAAAAATAGTTTTAAGGAAATACCCTTTAGTATATGAACAGAAACGTATATCGTCTTACCTCTCTATTTTCCATCTTTTTCTCCCCTCCCTTCTTCAATACACTCTTACTTCCCTTTTTATTAACTATGTGACACTGCGTAAACTTATGGGAATATGTGAATTCCATACTGTGAAATTCATGTTCCCAGCTTCCTATTTGGTCAAGTCCCCAAAATGGTATAAACTTATTTAATAGATTATACAAATAAAGATGTTCATTTTCCCCGCAAGGACGAGGGATTCCCTATTTAGGTCAGAATGGGGGAGGGAAAGTGGGGGGGAAATCTCCATAAGCTAAATGGAGACAAGATGGGGAATGTTCCCTATCCTCGTCCCCGCACTGTTTGTCTCATTTTAATTTATTACTATAATTATTATTATATCAATATTATATTTAAATTTAAAGTTTTATTGTTTAATGACCATGATAATGAATAGGACTATTTTTAAATATAGAAAAATGAATCAAAATATTTACAAAATATAGCAAAATTTTAGAACTATCAATGATATCAATTCTAAGATTTTGCTATATCCTATAAATATTTTCAATAGTTTTATCATTTGAAATAATTTTCCTAATGAATATCTTTAAATTGAACAATTAGATTTAGATTATATAGATGAATAATTTTATAGGTAATTATTTCTTTCTATTAAGAATTTTGAGTAATTTTTGTTTACATTCAAATTCCCCATGTAGAATTGATCATTTAAATGAAATTCTTTAGTGAAAAATTAAATTTTTAATTAAAACTTTTACAATTTATTTAAGTTGATTGATTTTTTGGGAAACAATCTAATCAAAGTCTATTGGAAAATAACCTAATCAAAATTTTCCAAATATAACAATTATATTCTAAAAAATAATTAAGATGTATGATCATGCTTAAACTAAGATTTTAATTTAAATGACTTACCTTTTGCAACCAACAATTTAATTTAAAACACACATGTATAATTAAATTTAAAAACAGTAAAATTGACCAGCATATTTGTCAATCATAGATATTAAACACAAATTAAAAAATAGAAGATTGAATTTTCAAGACATATCTCAATCTTCAATTTTCTTCAATTGATTATCTAAATTTAAAGAACAGTAAATATTTTTTAATCAGTCGCCAATTATATGAGTTGATTTTCTCAAATTTGAGGGCAACTAAAGAATCAAACCATACCGGTCGGTTTTATTAAGAAGGTCACCGTATAGGTGGCTAATAAAGGACAAAACGAAATCGTGTATTATTCGGTTCAATTTATTGTTAGTTTGGTTCTTGCTTTTGGGTCTTTTTTTCTTTAGTTTTTATTTTTATTTCCACTTTTTATTTGAATTGTGGCTTTTGCTTTTTCAAATTATATACATACATATATATATGTGTATATATATATATATATATGAAATAGACATTTTTGTTTCTTTTTATGGTATTTTTCTATATAACAAACATACATCCTCATAATAATTGGACAATAGATATATTTTCACCATAATAATAAAATATTAAAAAGGGATTTAGGGCTAGGAAAATTTGTATGGACGGCCCCTTTTTAGAGGTCAAACTGAAATTTAGTCCAAGCTTCAAAAATGAATGAAAAATTACCTTCAGCTGACACCGGCAACATGAGAAAGTACCCACTTAACTTCAAAACGCGTGTGAGGGTCTGACTCTCACTTCTCGCCTAGAATCTCGCTCCTTCCTCTTGCTTCTTACTCATTCCTCGTGTTCCTCATCAGACATAATTGCAACTTTTTTCTATGAGAGAAAACTACGGAGCAAAGATGAAGAAAAAAGAATTGCAGAACAAAGAAGGAAGAGAAAAAAAATTGCAGAACGAAGAAGGAAAGGAAAAAATTGTAGAAGAAAGAAGGAAGGGAAAAACACATAAATGTGAAGGGGGATGTGGAAGAAAGATGAACTAGTGAGAGAGATTTTTGTACGAGGAGCGAGCAAGGAAAAAAGCTGCAGAGTAGATTTAAAAAAGAAAAAAGAAAAAAAGTTGCAAAATAAAGAAGAAAGGAAGAAGTACATTTGATAGCTGGGGACATAGTCTTGCGAGATGGAATTCGCTTCTACCCATTTTAGGGTTAGCAGATAGGTAGTTCTTTTAAGTGCTAAATCCTAGTTTTGAACAATCGGGGTCTCGCCCTCTCATGATAGAGAGGGACATAATTCATAAGTTATATTATGAATCAGTTGTTCATTAAAGGGGTAATGGGAACTTAAGGAACAAGATGTATTTACACAGGTAAAACGGTAATTTTGACCCAACTGTAAATACGAACGACCTGTGAAGGATCGACTTACTGATTATGGTTAACATGGATAGAAATACATCTACAGTGAGGAGAGTACAACTATCGAGCTATAGTGGTGTGTCTTGATGGTTAATGAAAAGTAATTAATTCGATTTAAAGAGTTTAACAAATTGATTACAAATCGTTGGAGCTCATGATCTATAGATCCAGTAGGTCCCTCTATTAGCTCATAATTGGAATAATAAATTGAATATTGATTGGATAAATTTTTAATTTAGGGTTATGAATTTGAAATGTTCAAATTCGGTTTTAAGATTTTCAATTGATTGTATACAATGCAATTAAAACGATTAATTTAGTCGAAATTAAAATGAGATTGGAGAATCAGTTAATATTTAAATTATGATTTAAATATTGATTATATGAATTTGAATCATATTGATGGAATTGATGTTTTATTAATTTAATATTAAAATCTTAAATTAATTAAATTAGTTTTATTTAAATTAATTTTGAATTAAATTTTTATAAAACTAATTTTTAAATAAAATAGTTTTTTTTTAAAAAGAGAGAGAGAGAGAGAGAGGAGAATAAAAATCAATTTCATTGAAATTGATTTGAGTTAGTGGAATTTTCCCAAAAATTAGAAAAATCCACTAACCCCTCTTATGGTGTTTTATCACCAAATTCGACCATGAGTTCTTCAATCAATACTAAGTAGGAGTTGCCCTACATGCAACCGTGTTCTAATACATTAAATGAGTCTATATAATGAAGTTTCATGCATGGAATTTAGAGGAATCTCGATAAAAACCCTAACACCCTCTCTCAAGTTCATCTTCAATTCAGCTTGTTTAGAGTATTTCCACCACACATTCCTTCTTGGGCATAGTGGAGAAGATCTTATTGGTGGTCTATATGAAGAATCCAGCTCAAACTTGTGGAGATTCTACTGAAATCGTGAAGAGAACTACAAAGGTATTGTCTTGTTCAAACCCTCTTATGAAAACCTCATGAGTAGTATGTTTAAAATTCAAATTAATTGTAGTTTAAGTGCTTATTGATTCTGAATTTTTTCGTTGCATATTACAATACTCCTTCATTACCAACTCACCCCAATTCACCCAAACTCTCCCTTCTTCCAATATTTTCAATGTTTCACCCATTAATCACCGTCGATGACTATCGCTATCACACTTCGATAACCAACTCCGGACTCCGACAATCATCTTTGATGACAACTCTGGTAACCATCTCGGGTCTTCGACAACCACCTCTGGTAACAACTCCAACGATCATCTTTGCACGACCAACTTCGACGACTAATTTCGGGTTCCGACAACCACATCCAATGACAACTTCGTTGACTTAGCTCCAACGATCACCTTCATGTGACCAACTCTGACAACCAATTTCAGGCTTCGGAAACCACCTCTAACAACAAACTCTAACGACCAACTCCAAAAACCACTTTTGTAGACTTTGACAACCACTTCCAACTACAGACTCTGACGAAAATTTCCTTCGATGAACACCTTCGAGCGAGCACTCTAACAACAAACTCTAGACTTCAACAACCACCNTGACGAAAATTTCCTTCGATGAACACCTTCGAGCGAGCACTCTAACAACAAACTCTAGACTTCAACAACCACCACCAATGACAAAATCTAGCAACCAACTCTAATACCACTCTCATGCCACCAACTTCAGGCTCTGCATGTTGGGGTTAATGCCCTAAATCTCGTGGGTTCTGTAGTTTATAATTGTAATGTAAACATAATTTATTTATTTAATAAAATGAGATGTTTTATTCGATATTTAGTATCATTAACCCACAAACCAATAAACTAACGTTCAAGGTTATCATCTATAGCTTAAACGTGTATGTAAAGACATATAGGTGGATCTTGTTTAAGTGATAACCTAAATGGTCTGTAATAGATAGATATGGTTGGATACTTTATCCTGGTGACACTACGAATACAGCTCGCTTTGTGGATGTTACAATTGTTGTAAATTTCTACAAATGATTTGATCTTGATCATTCATGTAGAGACATGTGAGTGGGGGTGTTATATACAAATGAGTTTGTATAAGTCTGGACCACGAAGTGACTAGTCTCATTATATAACTCAGTTCATAATAGAGACTTACATTTCACTAGGATGACCATAGGTGACATGACTTGAATCCTGAGTGAGTTGTGAACTTCTGTCTTTGAAGGCAGACCTTTGATTTGTATGGATGAGAGTGGCAAAATTGCCGACTCAATAAGTCTACCATTTTGCGAATTCATTTTAGGGATTCATTTTATTAGAGAGTTGAAAACACAGCTACACAAGACGGAATTCACTCCTTCTCTGATGTCGGGATAAGTAGATAAATTGCTCTCTTAAGGGCTGATTTTGGGGCTTGAACAATGTGGCACCACACCCTCCCTTGGTTCGATAGGGGTTTAGTCATAGTTGGACTATAACTTATTGTTCATTAAAGGGATTATTGGTACTTAAAGAATTAGATAGATGTAACTACAAAGACAAAACAGTAATTTTTGCCCGACTGTACTTATGAGAAATTTGTGAAGGGTCATCGTTCTGTTGACTGTTTATATCCAATGGACACAGAAATATATCTATAGTGCAAAAAGTACAGCTGTCAGTCTTTAGTGGAGTGACTGACAATTAATGGATGTTGAATAATTTAATTAAAGGAGTTTAATTCATTATTCAAGTACCATTAGAGCTTCAATCTACAAGTCCATAAGGTTCCCTCTGTAGCTCAATAAGGATTTATGAGAATCAATTTTGGATTAATTTGAATTGTTTAAATTAATTGAGAAATTAATTATCAATTTAACTTAATTATATATGATATAATTAAAATAATGTATTTGATACATTATAATATAAATTTTCTTTGAGAGGAAATAAATATTTGAATAAAATTATATGAATTGGATTCATATACTTAAATTTAGTATAAATGGGATTTATATTAAATTGTTGGGATTGGTGTCATAAATCTCTTATATTCTTGTAGTTTGTAAATATTGTATAAACAAATTGTTATTAATAAAATAATTTTTATTTTATGAGCATACACTTAATCCAATAAACTAAGATCCTAGGTTATTTATATAATTTAAACAAGTATATAGAGACATATGGAAGGATCTTGTTGAAAGAATAACCTAAACGGCCTGTAGTAGATGGATAAAGTTGGGTATCTTATCCTAATGATACTACGGATACGACCCACTTTGTAGATATTGCAAGTGTTGTAAAATACTACAAATGATCTGATCCTGACCATTCATGTGGAGACATGTGAGCGGGGGCATCCTATATAAAGAGTTTGTATAAGATTGGATAATGAAATGCTTAGTCTTATTATATAACATCTAAATCTAGAGTGAGTTGTGAACTCCTGCTCATTAAGGCAGTCCTTTGATTTATATAGGTGAGAGTGGCCAGATTGCCAACTTAATAAGTCTACAATTTTAGGGATTCGTCTGATTAGGGAGCTGATGATGGAACACAAGACATATGGAGTGGAATAAAGATCTAATGACACTCTAATTGCTGTTATTAAAAGGAAAATAGCATACACAATGAAGAAAAAAAAAGTAAATAAAAGGGATGGGATACAACCTTTGTAGCTCCTGAACAACGCTTTTCCTCACTGAATCTTGACCCAAACTCTTCCGGACCACCACTAGAGTTGACCTACTATCCTCTGGACTAAGAACCAGGTTGTGAGACCCGATGAATGAAGAACTTGAGAGAGAGAAAGAGATAGAAAAATAAATGGAATTTTGTGGTTTGGGTTTTTATTTTTCCAGCAACATTTTGAAAACTAAAATTGGCAAAAAGTCAAAAGTTTTTCATCCAAATTCAAAAGCCCATATTTATAGAAAAGGGCTATGCAACAATTGCATGAAATCAATTCATAAAAATCCAATACCTAGAATCCACTATCTAAGTGGGCTTGATGTCTCTACTATAAGACAACACCTAGCCCACTATTTTGTTAGTGGAATTGTCTCACAAAAGTTTGGATTTCCCACTAACTTTTGTCAAAGGGCAAAATAGTCATTTAGTCAAAGTCAAACTTTGACCAAAAGTCAACATTTTGACTTTTTATGATTTTTTCTGTATTGATTAATTTTGACCTCCCGAGCATGAATCTGCATTCATTTTCTCGAAATTCAAATCACATTTGAATATAAGGTCGGTCAAAGTTTGACTTTTCAAAGTCAAAAGTCAACTCTTTGACTTTTTACATCTTTGACCATTTCCATTATTTCCGAGCTTCCGAATATGAACATATTCATATTCTTAATATTTAAATCACATTTAAATATTAAAGCTATATCTCTAAACTTGAAATACAACCACTATATCACATATACTTGTCGGTTTCTCTCTCTTCACCTAATTCCAATAATTCGAATTATTCTATCATATTGTTCTAAGTTTATTCCATATGAGCTAGTAGGGGAACCTAATGGACCTATAGATCATGGGCTCCAACGATTCGAGATTAGCTAGCTAAACTCTTTAGACGGAGCTAATCAACATTCGTTAACTAACGGGTCATTCCACTATCTGTCTCTTATACACATCTAGATGTGTATAAGAGACAGACCTATCTACTATCCCTGTAACGGGTAGGAGTGAATTCCATCTTGCACCCTATGTTCCCAACTATCCACCTGATCTTACCCCTGAAATGGGAGGCTTATTGGGCCAGCGATGATGAGCTGCCCTCACCTATGCAGATCTAAGGATAATTTCGAGTGAACAAGAGTTCATAGTTAGTTCAGTTTTATACATAAAACGGCATTTAGAACATAAAATGTGACTATTTCATGGTTCAGTCTTATGCAAACTTATTGCATAGGATACCCCCACTCACATATCTCTATATGAACGATTCAGGATCACATCGTTTGTACTAACTACAAGGTGGGCCTCATCTATAGTGTCCCCAGAATAGGGCGCCCAACCTTATTCATATATTAGAGACCATTTTGGCTATATATTTGAACTTGATCACATTTATGTCACTATATAAACTTCAAACTACATTAAATAGCCTCAGAACCTTAGTTTATTAGATTCAAGTTTACTATTTCAATAACAACTTTATCGAAAAACAAAACAGAATATGTTTATTAATTTACAAACTACGAGTTTTAGGACATAAAATCCAACAAACTCCCATTTGGACTAAAACTCCTAGTGGAGTATCACAATGTTGAATTTAAGTGAGAAACATATGAGTACAATAAACATATGAGTACAATAAACTAGGGTATATACCCAAAAGTTCTCCCACTTGTCTTAGTTTACAAACTTCGTAGACCTAGACTCTGTAGGTGACCTTCAAACTTTTTAGTCGTGAGGGTCTTTGTAAAAGGATCAGCAATGTTTTGCTTAGAAGATATCTGGGTCACTACAACGTTTCCACGATGTACAATGTCCCAGATTAGATGGTATTTACGTTCAATATATTTTCCGCGCTTGTGGCTTCTTGGTTCTCTTGAATTTGCAACTGCACCACTATTATCACAATATAGGGTGATAGGCAGATGCATATTTGGAACGACTTCCAAACCTGTCAAGAATTTCCTCAACCATACTGCTTCCTTTGCTACTTCGCAAGCAACTACGTATTCAGCTTTCATTGTGGAGTCAGCTATACAGGTTTGTTTTACGCTTCTCCACACTACTGCTCCTCCGTTAAGCGTGAACACTAATCCAGATATAGACTTTCTAGCATCTTTATCAGTTTGAAAATCAGAGTCAGTGTATCCAGTAAGGATCAAATCCTTAGTACCATATACGAGCATGTACTTCCTCGTTCTCCTAAGATACTTGAGGATATTTTTAACAACAGTCCAATGATCATATCCAGGATTGGACTGATACCTACTGACTATCCCTACGGCGTAGCATATGTCAGGTCTAGTATATAACATTGCATACATCAGGCTCTCTACTGCGGAAGCATAGGAAATGCGTCTCATATCCTCAACCTCTTGAGGTGTCTTAGGACATTGATCCTTTGACAAATGAATTCCATATCTGTAAGGTAACAGACCTCTTTTGGAATTCTACATCTTATACTTAGACAATATTTTGTCTATATAAGTTGTTTGAGACATGGCTAGTGTTCCGTTCTTGTGGTTTCGAATAATCTAAATCCCAAGAACATAATGTGCATTTCCCAAATCTTTCATTTGGAACTGCGTTGCTAGCCATTTTCTTGATGTCAGTTAGGTAACCTACTTCATTCCAAATAAGTAGAATATCGTTAACATATAAAACTAAGAAGGCTATAGTAGAATTGATGATCTTCTTATAAACACAAGGCTCGTCAACATTCTATTCAAAGCCATAAGATTTGATCGCAGTATCAAATATTATATTCCAAGATCTAGAAGCTCGTTTCAACCCATAAATGGATTTTTGAAGCTTACAAACCTTTTGTTCTTGACCCTGTGCAATAAACCCCTCTGGTTGAGCCATATAGATACTCTCCTCAAGATCACCGTTTAGAAAGGCTGTCTTGACATCCATCTGCCAAATTCATAATCATAAAAGCTGGTAATGGATAAAAGTATTCTAATTGACTTAAGCATGACAACGGGAGAGAAAGTTTCTTCATAGTCCACTCCCTCTCTCTGAGTATAACCCTTTGCCAAGGGTCGAGCCTTAAAAGTCTGTACTTTATCGACTTGGTCTCGTTTTTCTTATAAATCCACTTACAACCAGTTGGTTTTACATCATTTGGTTGACCTACAAGTTTCCAGATAGAATTGAAGTACATAGACTCCATTTTGAGGTCCATGACTTTGACCCACTAATCACGGTCCACATATTTTATCACCTGTTTATAGGTCGATGGATCCTCTATGTCGTCATCAGGTATGACGACTTGTGTTTCTGTTAAACCCAAGTAACGATTAGGCTGATGAACAACCCTCCCACTACGTCAAGGCATTCTCAACTCTTGAGAAGGATGTGACTGATCAAATATACTAGTTTTATCTACTACTTTAATAGATGAACTAGCTCTATCTGTAGCGTCTTTGGAAATTTCATTCAATACTAGGTTGATGACTTCTTATGTGGTATTCCTCTAAGAATGTGGCATTTGTCGATACAAATACCTTATTCTCTTGAGGATTGTAAAATAGACCACCTTTTGTTTCTTTTGGATAACCTACAAATAGGCATAGTTTTGAACGACGTTCCAATTTTTTAGGATTTTGCACCAATACGTGTGTCGGGCATCCCCAAATCCTAAAGTGACATAAACTGCCTTTACGCCCTTTCCATAGCACATAAGGTGTTTCTGAAACACTTTTAGAGGGAACGTTATTCAAAATATAGACAGCAGTCTCTAATGCATGTCCCCAAAAGGAATCAGGTAACTTAGCAAAGCTCATCATTGAGCGAACCATGTCCAACAAGGTTCTGTTTTTTCTTTCAGATACACCATTCTGCTAAGGCATATTAAGTGCAGAGAGTTGTGACTTGATTCCGTGTTCTATCATATAGTCCTGGAATCTTAAGTCCATGTACTCCTCACCTCGATCTGATTGTAGTGTCTTAATTGTTTTACCTAACTGGTTCTCAACCTGAGCCTTATATTCTTTGAACTTTTCAAAAGAATCAAACTTGTGATGCATTAGGTAAATATGACCATACCTTGAATAATCATCAATAAAACTGATGAAATATTCATACCCACCTCGAGCTTTGACATCCATCAGTTCACAGAGGTCCGAATGCACAAGCTCTAAGGGTATTGTGGCTCTGAGACCTTTTCCAGTAAAAGATCTTTTAGTCATTTTTCCCTCAAGACAAGATTCACATGAAGGTAAAAAATTGTCTTCTAACTGATTTAGGAGTCCATTCTTAACCAATCTCTCAATCCTTTTGAGATTTATGTGGCCAAGTCTTAGGTGCCATAGATAGGCATTAGAAGAAACTTTTTGTCTTTTATTTTGAGTTTCAGCTGTTCTAAACATCTCAGTATTTAAGACAAATTTTGCTTTAGTTGGTCTTAACTTATATAAGTTGTTTTCAAGTATAGCAGAACAAATTTGAATACCTTTTCTGAAAATGAATGCTTCATTAACTTCAAAAGATATTTTATACATTTGTTCCAATATACATGTGATAGATATTAAATTCCTCTCATTTTAGGAGCATACAAAACATCTTTAAGTATGATATATCTATCGTTGAAACACAACTTCAATTCTCCCACTTCTTCGGCAGAGACAACCTCTCCTGTTCCAACCTTGAGGGTGATCTCGCCTTTTTCAAGCTTTTTTCAGGAACTAGTTTCCTGAAAAGAGAAGCAAATATGATTAGTGGCTCCTGAATCTAATATCCGTTGAGGTATCATACTCCACTAAACATGTTTCAGCAACCAGTAAATCATATTTACCTTGTGCTTCTTTCGAGGCAGAGGCCTGAAGACATTCCTCAGTTAAGAAAAATCTCAGGTCATCTATTACTAGTGTTAAATTCAGATTTGTTTTCCATGTTGAGTAGTTGTTGCCATTAAGTTTTTCAGAAGCTAATAGTTGAACTAAAGAGCTAGTCATGCTGAATAGAAAAACACATCCTTTTTAGTTAAAAAAAATTAATCTTTTAAATCCAATCAAGTTTAGCAAAAAGAAAAAACTAATAATGTACCCTTCATTATTATATTTTGCAACGATATTTCAATGGTTTAGAATAACCTCCACCGAGGGGTGATCGACTATTCCTCCATTGAACCAAGACTATCTTGACTAGATACTATCACAGAATAACTCTTATTCCTATAGTAACTCAGTCATCACTACTTTGGTCAAGAATTTACTAACAATTAGTAATTCTTGTAAGTGTGACCCTCCATGTTTAGACCTCAAAGATTGGAATCATTATACTCCTGAAGTTGGAAAGATAAGAATGAAAACAGACCTGAGAGACCCTATCAATTTCTAGAGTTTGCGGAGTTCCAAATCCTATAATACAACTCTCCGATGGGTAAGGTCGCTCTAGGGCAGACATGCAGGCGCATTATAGGAATCTCACGGTGCGACTTAATGGAAGAGACCGTAGGATGTGTTGACACATTTCCTTCTCCCACTTACTATGAACAATTTTCTCTATTCACCTTGGTATTGACTCATGCAAACACTCTCCGTATGGAGTCCGCTCCCAGGACGGCCCAAAGCCAAGCATAAATCTCATGGTGTGAACTCTTAGGGATGCTAGAGCTAAAAGTACATTACTTCTCTCCAGCTGAAGTGTTCTAGACGGCTAGGGTATAAAATACTTAGCGATAAATTTAGGCTAACTAAACATATCCTAAGTCTAGGAGATTCATCCGAGTATAACTTTTATACTGGATTTTTGACCTACAATGTCTAGGTGATAAACAAATTTTATTACCTCACACCGCTTACGCATGCTCATAAAACTGATTTAATCTAACTCAAACGCCAGCTCGATCTCCAGGTAGTAGGTGTTCCGTGAACTGTTAACTTAAAAACTTTCAACCTTAGTCATCTTATCCGACTTTTTGCGAAGATCTTGCCCGGTGAGTTTTCTTGTAACTTCGATTTTACAAGATATCGACCTATTTTCTATGAAAATTAAGATTGTTGGATGGTTAACCCTAAATGAGCATGCATCTTATCTTTGTTATAGATTTTAGAAGTCTAGGTTATTTTATAACAATTATAACCTTAGAGCATTTATCTATAACATGCTTCCTTCAATCAAATATTCTTTAATATAACAATTATAATAAAACTAAACATACATAGTATATATTTTATAACACTTATAAGATATAACAAATGCATGTCACATGCTTTTCCCATGTGGGGTTTTAAAACTATATGACATACTATATGCACACATAATCAAACAACATTATACATCACATGCATAATAGGTAAACAACACTAAAGTGGACTGATTTTGGCATTAAAAACAAACAAATAACTAATTTATTAAATAAAATAGCAACCAGCTTCCCGGAACCGGCTTCAAACACTTTGAACCACCTGGAATCGCTCAGAATTTATTCGAACCAGCCCAAAAACACCAAAAACCAAGTTGAACCGGTCAACCGGCTCAACTAGGTCAAACAGACCAGTCCAGACCGTCTAGATTGGTTGGTCAACGTGCACTGGTGTAGTCAACGGAGGCGCGAGTTAGGCGGGTCAACGGAACGCGGGGGCACGCGGGTCGCGTGAAGCGGAGCGGCGGGTGCACAATCGGATCCGGACGGGGCAGGCTTGCAAAGCCAAGCGCGCGTGCGGGGTTACTCCGAACCGAGTCAGATCTCGGGCTGCGATTGGGTCTGAGAGCTTGTCTCGAGTCTGGTGGCCAAATTCAGGTCTGTAAGCAATTTTTCTCCAATTTGGCTGCTATCCTCTCTTCCGGAATCAAGAAATTACAACCTAATTTCAACTCTAATGACTCCAACAAATTTACAGACCCTTTTTCACACATTAATGCTCATAAAAAAGTGAGCAATTACAATTTTTCACAAGAAATTTAAAGAAAAACAATGCCAAAATCATAATAAATCCACTTTAGTCCATATTTCATTCAATACTTGAATAGAAAGGAAAAAAACACCCACCAAAAGCAATTGAGCATAATTAAAGTATGCTCTGATACCACATGAGGGAACACGATACGTACACAGCAAAATAAGGATCTAATTACACTCTAATTGCATTTATTAAAAGGAAAATAGCATGCACAATGAAGGAAAAAACAGTAAATAAAAGGGATGGGATACAACCTTTGTAGCTCCAGAACAACACTTTTTCTTGCTAAATCTTGACCTGAACTCTTCCGGACCACCACTAAAGTTGACCTACTATCCTCTGGACTCAGAACTAGGTTATGGGACCTGATGAATGAAGAACCCGAGAGAGAGAAAGAGATGGAAAAATAAATGGAATTTTGTGGTTTGGGTTTTTATTTTTCCAGCAACATTTTGAAAACTAAAATTGGCAAAAAGTCAAAAGTTTTTCATCCAAATTCAAAAGCCCATATTTATAGAAAAGGGCCATGCAACAATTGCATGAAATCAATTCATAAAAATCCAATACCTAGAATCCACTATCTAAGTGGGATTAATGTCTCTACTATAAGACAACACCTAGCCCACTATTTTGTTAGTGGAATTGTCTAACAAAAGTTTGGATTTTCCCACTAACTTTTGTCAAAAGGCAAAATAGTCATTTGGTCAAAGTCAAACTTTGACCAAAAGTCAACATTTTGACTTTTTATGATTTTTTCTGTATTGACTAATTTTGACCTCCCGAGCATGAATCTACATTCATTTTCTCGAAATTCAAATCACATTTGAATATAAGGTCGGTAAAAGTTTGATTTTTCAAAGTCAAAAGTCAACTCTTTGACTTTTAACATCTTTGACCATTTCCATTACTTCCGAGCTTCCGAATATGAACATATTCATATTTTTTTATATTTAAATCACATTTAAATATTAAAGTTGTATCTCTAAACTTGGTACTTGTCGGTTTCTCTCTCTTCACCTAATTCCAATAATTCGAATTATTCTATCATACTATTCTGAGTTTATTCCATATGAGCTAGTAGGGGAACCTAATGGACCTATAGATCATGGGCTCCAACGATCCGAGATTAGCTAGCTAAACTCTTTAGACGAAGCTAATCAACATTCGTTAACTAACGGGTCATTCCACTATAGTCCCGTAGTTGAACTCCCCTCACTATAGATATATTTGTGTCCATTTGATATAACCATGATTAGTAAGCTAATCCGTCATAGGTTGTTCGTAATCTCAGCTGGGTCATAAAAACCCTTTTACCCCCAAGACTACATCTTGTTCCTTAAGTTCCACTGATTCTCTAATGAACAATTGGTTTAAGGTCCAACCTATAAACCGAACCTCTCTCGGGCCAAGGAGAGGGTGGGGTCCCTTGTTCAAGACCTGGATTTAGTACTAGAGGGAACAACCTATCTACTATCCCTATAATGGGTAGGAGTGAATTCTGTCTTGCACCCTATGTTCCCAACTATCCACCCGATCTTACCCCTGAAATGGGAGGCTTATTGGGCCAGCGATGATGAGCTGCCCTCACCTATGCAGATCTAAGGATAATTCCGAGTGAACAGAAGTTCATAGTTAGCTCAAGATTAAGATTAAGTTACCTAGATCATTAATTCAGTTTTATACATGAAACGACATTTAGAACATAAAATGTAACTATTTCATGGTTTAGTCTTATGCAAACTCATTGCATAGGATGCCCCTACTCACATATCTCTATATGAACGATTCAGGATCACATCGTTTGTACTAATTACAAAGTGGGCCTCATTCATAGTGTCCCCAAAATAGGGCGCCCAACCTTATTCATATACTATAGACCAATTTGGCTATATATTTGAACTTGATCCACATTTATGTCACTACATAAAGTTCAAACTACATTAAATAGCCTCAGAACCTTAGTTTATTAGATTCAAGATTACTATTTCAATAACACTTTATAAAAAATAAAAAAAAAACAAAATATGTTTATTAATTTACAAACTACAAGTTTTAGGACATAAAATCCAACAGCTGGGAATATAGCTATATAAGACGGAATTCACTCCTTCTCTGATGTCGGGGTAAGTAGATAAATTACTCCCTTAAAGGCTAATTCCGGGGCTTGAACAATGTGGCCACACCCTTTCTTGGCCCGAGAGGACTTGATCATAGTTGAACTATAACTTATTCTTTATTAGAGAAATCAGTAGTACTTAAGAAGTTAGATGTAACTAGAAGAGCAAAACGGTAATTTTGGCTCAGCTGTACTTACGAGCAATTTTTGAAGGGTCATCGCACTGTTAATTGGTTATATCCAGTGGACATAAAAATATATCTATTGTGCGAAGAGTGAAAACGTCGATCTTTAGTAGAATGACCGACAGTTAATGGAAGTTGGATAATTTAATTAAAGAGTTTAATTAATTATTCAAGTACCATTGAAGCTTCAATCTACAGGTCCATAAGGTCCCCTCTGTAGTTCAACAGGATTTAATTGAGAATTAATTTTGGATTAATTTGAAGTGTTCAAATTAATTGAGAGAATTAATTATATGTGATATAATTAATTAAATTAATATAATGTATTAGATACATTATAATATAAAGTATTTTGAGAGGAATTAAATATTTGAATATAATTCAAATATTAATTATATGAATGAGATTCATATAATTGAATTTAGTATAAATAGGATTTATATTAAATGTCATGCATCGTTGAGAGAAAATAAAACTATAGGTTATATTTTATTTGATATAATATAAAACTATAGGTTATGTGTTATATTTAATATAACATATAGTATATATATGTGTGTGTGTGTGAATTTTAATTAAATTAATTATATTTATATTTAATTTAATTTAAGGGAGGGAGTTACAACTCCCTCCCCCTAATTCTCTCTCAGGAAAACGTGGGGGTTGGGAGTTCAATCATCTTCTTCCTGGATTTTCTGGGAGAACAGTTCTCTCTGCTATAATCACAAAGAAGAAAAGGTTCTTCTCTTTCTCTTCTTCCTCTTCTTCCCTCTTCCAAATCTAGGGCAGAGCCCACCACTCCTACATTTTCTCAATCTCAAGGAATATACAGAAGGTTCGTTTTGTGGTGGTGTCCTGATCGGAGAAGAGACCGTGATCTAAATTGAGGGAAATGTGAAGAAATTAGCTTTAAGGGTAAGTAGATCTCCTTCCCAATTTCCTATATTTTAAGCATTCTATAATTCAGTTTCTAAATGCATAATCTCTTTGTATCATTCTGTAATTCTAAAATTATGTGAACACGAAAAATGGGATCAATCTCCACTTCCACTGCGAAACCATCAATGGTTTCCCTTCATAAATACCATGTATTAATGAGAGAATTAAACACTATAGGTTATATTGTATTTGATATAATATTAAACTATAGTTATATATATAATAAGCTAGTTATTATGTATATAATATATTTATTTAAATTAAAAGATTGGTGACTGTTAAAGTATGTTGTAGGGTTGTTGATTATATAAATAATAGTATTTTGTTCACACTAAGTGCAACTAGTTTAATAACACGTGCATTACATGTGGCTAGTAATTTTTAAATAGTAGCATGTGAGAATACATTAACAAATTTGTAAGTTAATCTAACAAATTTATTTATTAATGTGTTGTATCAACTTAACTATTTAGAGTTAATTTATGTATTATTTCTTTAAAATATTTTTTTTATATAAAATATCAATTAGATCATATCATTACAGTCTAAAATACATGATATAAAATGAATGTACAAATAAATTTAAAATTGTGTTTTTTTTAAAAAAATTGAATTAATTGCACAATTATTTGTTAATAGTTTTAATGTTTATTATTTCAAATATTTAAGTTTTCTTTTATATATATATATATATATATATTATGTTTTAGGCCGACTATTGATAACTAATTTAAATAATAAATTAAAAAAAATCATAATAAAGTGATAAAGTGGTGACATTTTTGACATAACTTGATTGACCAAAGGATTATATATATTTTCTTTTTAAATTTTAGCCTTGCAGGAGTCAATAAAGTAAAATAATATTTTTATTTAATTGTGTCTGATGCTTAGTCTTAAACTAAGCTTTCAAATATATAATTTACTCATTTACATGTTTAGAGCTTTTTTCTGTAAGTGTAAATATTTTTAAATATTTTTTCATATTTAAAAAGACTCCTTATTATTAATAGCTAAAGTAATTTAATATTTGTAAAAAATAAAAAATAAATAACTAAAAATTAAAAATCAAGTTATAATAGATTTAGAATATAATAATAATAATGTTGGTATATTATGATATTTATTAAATACTATTTTTCTTATAGTCTACAAAGTTGCTTCAATTATATTAACTTCCAAGCTCTAAAAAATTATAAAGTCATTTCATTAACTTTTTTTTATCCAACCAATCTTTAGTAGACATTTGTCCTAATTAATTGTTCAAGTAGAAAGTTGGATTTTAGTGGGACATTTTTATAAAATAATCTAAGAGATAGTATGGACAAAAACTAAATCTAAAATATTTTCTCAATTTTTTTGTCCTTTACAATATTCTTCTAATATAAAAATATATTTGAAACCATACAATTATCATCCAATCCATTTCATATTACCTAAAATTCAAAATTTTAGTTGCAAATTTTATGGAAGTGAATTTTTATATTTAAATACAATGCAACAGTATTAAATAAATCTAGAGAATGAAGATAGGAGTAAAGTGAAATCAAATGAATTTTATTAGGGTGAGTTATTATATTTAAATACAATATAAAACAAATTTAAAAGGGGAAAAGTTAGGTAATACAAATATATATTGAAGATCATATATTATATGAAATCAAATGAATTTTATTTGGCCGTATTATTATAATATACTATTCAATGAGATTAAAAAATTTAAAATAATGAAAGTTGGGTAAAAGAAATATCGTGGATATCGTGTAACCTATGAAATCAAATAAGTAAAAAATAAATTATTGATCCCACAATCTAGAGTGTACATAGTCCGGATTGGGCCGGGTTGGAAGATTTTGGTGGACCAATCCAAAAATTCGAGTTGGCTATAATGAATCCTATTAGTTCTTTTTTGAAGGGTCAACCCAACCTGGTTGGGTCATCGGTTCTTTTTTTTTTTTTTTTTTTAAATTTGACTGTTTTTTCCGTTACTTCTATTATATATATATATATATTAGTGTCGGGTCGGGTCGACCCGACCCTGAAATGGGGTAACGCTTGACCCAACCGAATTTAATATTCTTTTAACCTTTTTAACCCAACTCAACCTAAAATAAAATCTAACCCAACCCAACCCAAACGCGATTTGGGTTGGATAATCCGGGTTGGTCGGGTTACCGAAATTTTTGAACACCCCTACCACAATCAATGAAATCAAGGGAGGGAAGTAATGGTCAACATACCTTATTTGGCTATAGATTATTTAGCATCTTTATTTGTTTCATTTCCTCCTATCTCCATATAGTGTTTTTTTCATTCCAATTGTCATGCAAAATAAGAAATGCAAACAAAATTAAATGAGTCACTAAAAGTTAGAATTAATAAATTTAAATAAATCGTATATACTAACCCCAATTATAATCGAAAAAACAATGAACAATGTACCGACGCAAATCATCAAACATCTTATATACGCTTCCCATTTGAAATTCAAATCTCTCTCTCCATGTAAAAAAAAACTCCTAAATCATATTCCTCAAAAAACTCAAAATCAAAAGACAAACAAACTCGTTTCAATACAACATAAAAAAAAAAAAAATTAATCTTGCGAAGATCCATTATCTACATGCATTGAGAAGATATTTCCATTGTCCACATTTGGGTTTTCAATATAAATAAACTTCTAAATCAAACCTCATGAAAATCTACAAACAAATGAATTTAACCAAGTTCATTATCCATATAGACAATTGAGAAGATTTTTTCTTCGTTTCACATTTGAGTTTTAAATTTCTAAATCAAAACTTTTCAAAATTAAAAAAAAAAACAAATAAATTCAATACAATATCCAAAAGAGCAAAGTAATAAAACTAACCATTTGAAATCACTCCACCAAAGATTTATTGTCCACATGCAAAACCACATACTAACACAGGTTCTTTAGCCACCGAAAAGGAAGGTGCACCTTGTTGGTATAGGTAGTAACTTTCACTTTTTTTAAGCCTTTCTTAACCATACTTTCATGTCCTCAAGATCCTTCTCATTCAGATGTGATATCGATTCATCCATGTACCCCTCCTGAACTCGAGTTGTTACAGAAGATTTCTTCTATTGTTCATCATTTAGACATTTGGATTGGCAATCCATATTTCTTCTATTTTCACAAAGTGGTCTATTAATCTTATTCCTATCAGATTTCTTCAATTTAGTAGTGAAGTAAAGTAGGGTAGAAGAGAGAGTTGAATGCCCATGACCAAAGCTTGAACTCCAAATGGAAAAAGTTATAGATTTGTACCTATTTGTATCTCTTGGATGAAATATTTTGTTTGAGTTGTGTTTTTTCGTTAATGAAGTGTCTGTCCGTAGAAGGTTTAATTGGAAAAGTCGCTCCCATTATTTTCTAAACGGACACCTACACTCAAAAAGTCACAATCACTCGATGAAGGACAATATAGAAATTTATGAAAAAAAAAGATTCTCCCTACATAGACCCCTTTAATATAGTAGAGATATTTATACGTAGAAATTTAAAAATATATTTTTATTCGATTGAATTTATATATCAAATGAGTGTGAAGAAAATTTGGAAAAGTATGTAATATATAACAAAAAAACCATAAGATGGATATTTTTTTCTTGAATATTTTCTAGCAAGAAATAGTGAAAAATGGAGATTTATTCTCTGATGATCCTCCAAATTTAGAGGAATTGAAAGTGAAATTATTAAAGAAATGTGGTGCCATTTGATTGACTTCTAAGATGGTGGGGGATTTCAATTTTAAAAGAAAATTACAATAGAGTAAAAATACAAAGCAACAACTAGAAAAGAAAAAAAAAAACAAAAAAGAAGATGATGAAATTCATAAAAAAAGAAGATGATGATGAAATTCATGGAGAAAAATATGAATAAAAAAATTTGCTTTCTCTTTGGTTTCTCATTTTATTTAACCATATTTATGCAAAAAATATAGTGGGTTAATTATTGTTCATTATCCAAGAAAGAAAGAAAGAAAGAAAAACTTAAAAAATAAAAAAAAAAATTGCAATCGATATTTTATTTAAACGAAGATGCGTAGAATTATTGAATAAAAAAAATTTAAAACAAAAATAGTAATCATAAAATCTTATTATTTAGGCTCCGTTTAGTAACCATTTTGTTTTTTTATTTTATTTTTTAAAATTAAGTCTATATCATCTACATTTCTTATCATGATTTGTATTTTTCTTAATTACAATAGTTAAATTTTTAGTCAAATTCCAAATACAAATACAACTGTTTGAAAGCTACTTTTTTTATGGTTAGGGGTGAAAATAATGTTAATAGATTTAATTCTAAAAAAAATAAAAAACAAAATGGTTATGACTCAACCATATGCCCAAGATATTAGAACTAATTTTACGCTCCAAACACAGATATATGAACTCTAGATATATATGAATACACCCCAAACACGCCTTGTGTGAATATTTGTATGGATGCCCGAAAAATTGAGCCCAAAATGGCAAATTACCCAAAATTTTTTAAAAAATGGCAAATGACTTTCTGCTGATGTCATAAATGAGTGAAGTTGCAAATTTGTCCTTTATATTTATTTCTCTCTTACTCTTTTCTTCTTATCTTGCGTGACTTTGGACTTTTTTTTTTCTGCCGATGATGCTCGCGACTTTTCTATGACCAACTTTAGCAAAACCAAAGTTGATAAAACTATAGAAAGCGAGAGAGAGAAAGAGACAGAGAAAGAGTGAGATCGTGACTGAGAGAACAAGAGAGCGAGATTGAGACCGAGAGTGAGATAGAGAGAATGGGAGATAGAGAGAGAAAGAGAGAGCAAGAGAGAGAAAGAGCAAGACTAAGCGAGAGCGAGATACTTTTCCATGTGCGTTTGAGTGTATTTTGGTAATTTCACTTGAATTTGAAGTCAACAAAGAATCATTCGACATTTTTTTTCAAAAATTAGGTCATTTGACATTTTCGATCCAATTATTGGGTCACCCATACAAATTCTCTTTTTATTGTTTTCATATTACTTATCAAAGGGGCACTTAACCTTCTGTTTTGTTGGACTCCCCTCTTCGTAGCTTCAAAGTTCATTTGTTCGTTCCATATGGATATTTGGACTCTCTTGCACGTAGATCTGGTCAACTACTTAACCCTTCCATCCTAATATTCATTCAATTCCATGATTGTTCAAGAGATCACACATCGACAGGATCAAACTCACAATTTTGGCTATCGGGTATGTTCAATTTAATCCCATTTCGATACCCATCACCTGGATTTGTCATATCATGAGCCATTTTTCATATGGGTCTTCGAGTCCCAAGTCCTTCAATGCATATCCAAGAGGAGGCGACCTTGATTTAGAATCTGGAACAACCCTCAAAAGAATTCGAAAGTCCAGAAGTTCCCCAATCTATCTCGTTAGAATGCTCAAATCTGTTGCAAACCGTATCCATTACTATTACAAGCTGCATCCGGTTGTAGTTCTGTTCATCTTTTTGTCAATTGGGGTGACACTTCTTATGATCCTGTCTGTGTACGAAAGTCACTATCGGATGGCGAATTATTACGGGAAATTAACTGTAGATTCTGAAGGATTCCCATTTGCAAAGCTTCAGAATCTTGTAATGGTTGCGGGTCATTCGGTTTATGTAAGTAGTAGCTGTGAGAAAGTTGAGAAGGAAGATTCTTGGGTTTTGGAATCGTATCAGAAACATTCAGGCCAAGCTGCTACGTTTATTTCACATATTAAAGAGGGAATTGAGATTGCAGCGATGGATGATGCAGCGCTGTTGCTGTTTAGTGGTGGTGAGACTAGGAAAAATGCTGGTCCTCGAAGTGAGGCACAGAGTTATTGGGCTGTTGCTGAATCAAAAGGATGGTTTGGTAAAGCATTTCTTAAATCTTGTTTCCTAGTTCTTGCTACAAAAAAAAAAAAAAAATGGTAGTCTTCCTTTAGAAGTGATATCGTGTTCATAGACTATCTGAATGATCAAGTACATGGATTGTTTTTCATTCGTTTCTTTAAGTTTTGTTGTATCGTTCATCTGTTCGATTTGCAAAAAAAACCTTTGGTATTGTGATCTTTTATCTTAACTAGTTTTCAGTTTTTTTTCAATACAAATCGTTAATGATTTTCAGTTTTGGTGCAGCCTGTTGATTTAGGAACTAGTAAATGAAATGGATTTGTTACTCTTTTGTGTTTCTTTTCTATTCAATTATGTTATGCATTTGCATAGGCTAATTCCCTCTGCCTACTTTCCATCTATTTCGATTGCATGTATTCTTGCATTTTTTTCTCAATGAAACTGAATACAGAATTTATACACGGGGGATATTTTATTTCTGAATGCGTGTATGCTAAGTACATTCAATTGGGGTTTCCATTCATTTTACAGTGAAGTTGTAGTCATCCAAAATATGTTTCATGTATTAAATATGAGCATTTAATAGTATATATTTACTTGGAAAGATCATAGAAACTATAGTTTATATTGCAATTTGAATACGATACATGAATATCTTACAAATTGTTCTAATCTCCATAGGCAATAAAGAGAATGTGAGGTCAAGAGCACTCACAGAGGAGCATGCGAGGGATAGCTTTGAGAATCTTCTATTCAGCATTTGTCGGTTCCGGGAGCTAACTGGGAAATATCCTCAAAATATTACTGTAAGTCATTTTACTTAACAATGTAGAAACATATACATGAATCTTTGAGACACAAGGAGAGGTTGCTTGCAGTTGATCTAGATTGAGAGGAGAGAATCATTCATTTTTTTTTTTTTTTGTGACACCATTCTGTGTGATCACTAATAATTCATGCTAAAACGACAATATTAAGAATAATTGATGGATGAAGTATTAAAGATGTATTGATATCACCTGAAGCAATAAATTATTGTCTTATGATGGCTATTGATCAATGGCAATTATCCTCAGTTTGAAAAGTTAATGTACAGGGGACATGGCAACAATTTCCATGAAGCCCCTACTTATTTTCCAGGTACAATGGGCTATTTTGTTAACTGAATAATTGTAGTCACGTAGTATTGCAAATTGTTGAGTATTGCATCTGATGAAGTGAGTCCGCTGTCAACAGATTGCATTTATTTAGGAAAATTTGTTAGGTCATCCGTTGGTTTATTAGCAGGCTGTATAAAATTGATATTGCAATATTGAATAGAATTTTTTCAGTATTATGTAAGGGAACAAATAGGGATTTATGAGTAGGAACAGTATGATATTAGTAAGGACATAACTCATAAGGATATTGTTGTACGGGCTTCATCCCTTTGGGTGGATCAGCAAGGGGTTAAAAGGCACTTCTAAAAATCCATGGAAAGCGATTGCATCTGATTTTTCTTTTCTTTCTTAGGGCCCTTTGGTTTGACTTGAGAAAAAAATGTTTTTCAAAAAACTCATTTTTATTTAAACACTTTTGATAAAAACTTGTTAAAATACACTTGAAAAGCTATTTTGAGTGGTTGCCAAATACTCTAATTTCTTCCAAAATGACTTATTTTTTAAATTAAACACTTAAAAATGTATTCCAAACACATCCTTAGTTTATTCGCGTTGACGGTGGAGATGGAGGGGTGCTTATTTTTGGGAGGACAAATGGTTGGGCGATAAGACCTCTTTGCTCCTTATTCTCTCGTCCATATTATTTATCTTCTTTCAAGAACTACTTAGTTGCTTCGATCCTCAGTCAGACAGATATATTGTCATCCCCTTGGGCTTCTGTCAACCACTAACCAATAGGGAAATGTCTTATGTCGTGACTCCCCCTTTTTCCCTCTCCTCTTTTTGCCTTAGGCTAGGGAGGGGTGATTCCTGCCGTTGGTCTCCTAACCCTTCTAAAGGCTTCTCTTATAAGCTCTTGTTTCCATTGCTTATCCAATCCTTTCTAGGTTTGAAGGGTGAAAGTTCCCAAGAAGGTGAAGTTCTTCTTGTGGCAAGTTTTGCATGGAGGAGTTAACACCTTGGACCGAATCTCGACTAGAGGTTCCTTAGTGGTCGGGCCTCTTTGTTGTAATCTTTGCAATTGCAGGAAGGCAGCAAAGGACTTGGATCATATCATGTGGAGTTGTGGTTTTGCTTGAGTAGTCCGGTGCAAGTTTTTTGAAGTGTCAAGGTTAGCTTTGGTAGGCCTCGAGTTGTAGCAAGACATTGGAGGAGTTTTTGCTTCATCAGCCATTTCATGATAAAGGGTGGTTTTTGTGGCAGGCTAAGGTGTGTGTGTTACTTTGTGGGGCTTTGGAATGCGAGAAACAATAGAATCTTCTGAAGGCACGAGAGTTCTTCTAGTGATGTCTGATCCTTTATTAGATTCTATGTGTCTCTTTGGAATTCTGTTTCTGGGCTCTTTTGTAATTATTTGTTTGGCCTTGACTTTGAATTTCCTTCTTGTTTAGAAAGATATATATTTAAAATGTGTATATATATAATAATTAATATATAATAATAATAATAATAAATGCGTCCTTGTCGTATTCGTGTCTTATATTCTAAAAAGATGGCATGACATCGTATCCATGTTGTCTTATTTGTCTTGTATCCCAAAGGAAAAATGGTGGTATTAGATAAGGAGATCCCCTATCCCCCTTTTTTCCTCCTTCTTGTGGACATTCTTAGCAAAATTTTGAGTAAAAGTGTGGACGGCAATATCCTTGAGTCCTTTGAGGTGGGGGAGGACAGGGTGGCTCTTCCCATCTTCAATTTGTTGATGATACACTTTTCTTTTGTTCTAGTAAGGAGGAGTCATTCTTGATCTTGAATCATATTCTTGCCTTCTTTGAAGAGATGTCTTGGTTGAGGATTTACAAGGGTAACTGCAGTATTATTGGGATTAATTGTGAGGAGGAGAAGCTTAGGAGGTAGGATGAGATGTTGGGTGTGATAGGGGTAATCTTCCCTCATACTACCTTAGCTTGCCTCTTGGAAGTAATCCCAAGTCTGTTGCTTTGTGGGACCTAGTAGTGGATAAAGTGTGTAGTCGTTTAGCTTCATGGACAAAGGGATTCTTCTCTAAAGCTGGGTGGCTTATCCTAATTAGATCAGTGTTGAGTGGTATTCCTATTTATTTCTTCTCCCTTTTTAGAGCCCCCTCTAAGGTTTATTAGAGTTTGGAGAAGTTGATGCGTGATTTCCTCTGAGAAGGGGTTGAATAAGGGAAAGGGAAAGGGTGTCATTTGGTTAGATGGGAGATTATCGAGAAGCCTGTGTCCTTGTGGGGGTTTGGAGGGGTTAGAAATTGGCTAAGGATTCACAACAAAGCTCTATTAGCCAAATGGCTTTCACATTTATCCTCTGAGCCTTTATCCCTCTGGTGTAGGATTATTGTTAGTAAATATGGTCTCCATCCTTTTGAGTGACTGTCTAAGGGGGTTAAAAGATCGCACCAGAACTTATGAAAGATTATTTCTCAAGAGCTCCATTCTTTTATCCATTTCGTTCGTTGTGTGGTGGGGGAAGGGAAAGATACGTACTTTTGGGAGGATCATTGGGTAGGAGAGTGGTCTCTTTGTTCTTTGTTCCCTTGGTTGTACCATTTGTCTACACTTAAAAACCATATGGTGGCTGATTTCCTTGTGTGATTTGGGAACTCTTGTTCCTTTTCTTTTGGGTTCTGTCATGCTCTTTCTAACAGAGAAGCGACAGAGGTGGCTGCTGTTCTTTCTCTCCTTAAGGGTTTCTCTTTTAGAAGTGGGAGAAGGGATGTGAGGATCTGGAGCTCAGACCCTTTAGAGAGGTTCTCGTGTAACTCTTTCATTCGCTCCTTGGTTGATCCTTCTCCTCTGGGCCTTTTGGTTTTTCAGTGTTTTAGAGGATTAAGATCCTGAGGAAAGTGAAGTTCTTTACTTGGCAATTTTTACACAGTCATGCTAACACAATGGAGCGGCTTAAGAGGAAATTGCCTTTGCTTGTGGGTTCTTTCTGCTGTATTCTTTGTTGGAAAGTGGAGAAGACCTGGACCATATCCTTAGCGTTGAGTTGTCAATTCCATTTGGGATTCTTTATTTTAGTCGTTTGACATTGTAGTTGCTCGACACGAAGTTGTTTATGCTTTGATCAAGGAGTCTCTTCTCAACCCACCTCAGGGGAAAAAGGGCCGCTTTCTATGGTGTACTGTGGTGTGTGCTATTTTGTGGGTTTTTTGGGGTGTGCGCAATAGTAGGGTCTTCAGAGGGGTAGAGAGGAACCCTTGTGAGGTTTGGTTTCTCATGCATTTTCATGTTTCTTTGTGGACATTCGATTTCAAAGGCTTTTTGTAATAACTCTATAGGTGCTATTTTGTATAGTTGGAGTTCCTTCTTGTAGAGGGAGTTTCTTTCTTTTGTGGGTTGGTTTTTTTTGTATGCCCTTGTATTCTTTCATTTCTTTCTCAATAAAAATGGTGGTTTCTGTTAAAAATATATATATATATATTCGTATCTCATATCCGTATCCATATCTAAAAGTGTTGGTTTGTTAGAAGTTTGTTGGGCAAGCTTGAGACACTAGTTGCAAATAAGATAAAAGGATTGTAAGGAAAAGTAGCTAATTACAAAGTTTTCCGGGATTTCGCTTGCTCGTGAAGGAGGCATCCAAATTCCTCTAATTAACTTTGAATTTGTGTGGTTTTGCTGTTTTTCCCACTCTCTTAAATACAGTTCAGTGTTTTCTTGCTACTAGCCATACATGTTTGGGAATCAATTACAGTTAGACTTCCTGGGGTAAGTCAAAGTTGTGAAGTCTAATCAAATATTACGGATTAGTCAGAGAGAGTAACTCTGTTTTTATGAGATAATATTAGTTCTGTTGATCTAATTCGTGCCAAGAGAGGCATAGCTAGGGCAAGGCTTTCTTCATTCACCAAGAACATGGGATTTGTCTGCATTTTCCTCTATATTATATACATTTTAGAGTTTACTTGCTGCTCCTTCCATTTGGTGATCAGCTTTTCTTTAAGAACCCTGGAAGTTTTAAGTGGTACACAAGACCAGTACTCTTGTATCAACAGTCGGGATTACTCATGAACTACATGCTACCTTCATTGGCAGTAGAAAACTAGAAAGAAGGAATTTGAAGAAGAAATAAATTAGAATGGATTTGGGTGTTTCGGTCGGATTTAGTTGTTGTAGGTGGAAGTAGGGTGTGTTTAGCGAGCTACTGTTGATGGGTTTAGAAATGTTGCTTTTCAGTGAATTGGGATTACCAGCATCCACTAAGTAGTAAGTAGTAGATGGACAGAGTCGAGAACTTCAGGAGGCTAATACCCAATTAATCTTTTTTTCCAATTTAGTATGTGATTCCAGAAAGAATGATTGAATGGTCGGAAGATACCGTGGGAAAGATGGGTGGTTCTTGAAGTTTTTGAAATAATTAAATTTACCATAATCCATTAGCTTAAACTTTTGAGTTTGATGGTTATTTAACATGGTATCAGATTAGGAGGACCTGTGTTCGAAATCCTATAATGTTATTTTCTCCTAAATTAACATTGATTTTCACTTATTGGGACTTCTACAAATTTTCAAGCCCACAAGTAAAGTTTATTGATATAATTAAATTTAGCGCAATCCATTAATTTAGTCTCTTTTATTTAGTAGTGTTATAACAGTTTTCTGTTATTATATATATATATGTATATATATAAATAAAATAATAATAATTCTGTTCTAACCAAAAGTATATATATATATATATATAAAATAATAATAATACTAATAATAAAAATAATATTAAAAGCCCCGATCAAGATCTTCCTGAATTACAAACAATGATAATCATCAGCCTCTTGTTTAGTCTGTTTTTGTTGTTAATTTGTTAGGATAATTGGTCGGTTGGTGGTTGTATTTTGAAGCAATATTGGAAGTCCTACTAATTTATGTTTGAATATCAGGTGGTAAGCTACGATTTTAAAGAGAAGAGATTTGCAAATCTGCATAGGTCTGCCATTAACTTTCCGAAATCAAGGTTCTTCTATGCTGGCACACCAGCTTCAGTGACTTCAAAAGAAGCTGCTCTAAAGGGCGAAGCTTTGGTACGAGCTCAGTTCCAAGACGATCCCTTTGGATGCCAAGGTTCCCTCTACCGCAAAAAGCTTGGAAGAGACCCTTTTCATCGGTCTATACCTTATCCCAACGGCTGTCCCGAGATTGCTGGCCTTTTCAGATATTGCAGAGCAGATCCTTATCCTGGATTCCTGCCATGGACTAAATGAGGTTTATTGCCATGTTTTTTCTTGGAGAGTGATACTGCGGACTGATGGTTTTGCTTATACAATCAGGTCAGATCTAACATTCTTAATGGGAACACACACAACATGATATTCTAATGGATGTCTGCATATAATGAGATGAAACTTGTGAAATTTATTGGACAACATTATGTAGGATATAGTGATTAGATATGCATCTATCATTGTAAGAATCTTCCACATTCTCCACTTTCTCCAAATTCTTACTATGTTGTCCAAATTTCACTCTTAAAGCCATGTAATAATTATGAATGTAAAATTTTGTTCAACTTACAAACTTTTAACTTAATGAATATATATAGATTCTGTTAGTTCATGAGTTATAGAGTTATGGATGCACCTCATCCCATACTCCGTGCATTATAGGTTAAATTTATTTTAGATATTCTATTTATAGTTTTATCTAGTCTTACTAAATAATGACACGACGTGTTTATTAGACAAAGATTAGTTGATCTGGCATAATAAGTGGTGACACAACCATTGAAAAAGATTTGATTTGATACATTGCTTTTGAAAGATAACATTGTACTTGAAACCTTGCTTTGTCATACATGTCACTTTATTTTTGTTTAAAGCATAAAGCAAAGTAATAGTTGATGAATATATTGACCATTACAACATTGATTCAAGAGTTCATTCAAAGGGTTTTCTCCATTATCCTAAGTTTTTAAGCATTGGACAGCTTGAGAGTTCATTCCCTTTCTCAGTAGAATCATCCAGCTTAGGGACCCTTCGCAAGAGGTCCAAGCAACTACAAGATCATAAAACTGCTCCACCTTACTATCTTCTTGTTCTCATCCAACTGCAAAAGTTCCAAAAGCCAAAGCTCAAAACCAATATGAACACTTTGGTGTTTAATATTCTGATGAAAGATCAAAGTTTGTTTGCCTTTTTTACCTCAAAGATTCCAATGCCATACAACTCAATCAATTCACCTGTGGGAGCATGCCCTTTGTAAGGACCCTCCATGTATGCCCAATGCCTGAACTTATACACGATCAGCGGTGGCCCTGTGTAAACCTGAACGATCTTAAGAGCAAACCCACATGGAAAAGTTGAGTTAAAAAGCTTATTAGATGTCTCTGCGGTTTCTTGTTTCGGGTCGTACAATCTGTACTCTGCAAGAAGAGAGGTTGAAGTGAACCATTGTACCCTCCTAACTTTCTTTCCTCCTCCAAGGGTCCTCCCTGTGAAATTAATGAAATTTGGAATTTAGTTATGAAGAAAACCCATTTGAAATTGAGTCTTGGATTGGAGATCTATACCATTGAAACTGAAAGTTATTTTGTTGGGATCCATTATTTTGTAGTCCTCAGGTACTACCTCGTTGATATTTTCCACTTCCCAACTCTTCACCAAGTTTTGCCCCTCTTCCTCCAGAGATTCAGGAGGCCAAATCTTTCCAAACACCAAAGGACAAAAGGGATTGGATATATTTACAGCACATTCTACATATCTTAGGCAGCATATTTTCTATAAAACGTTTTTAGAAGAAAGACTAATAAATGCTCTAGGTATTCTTTGGGCTCTGTTTAGTAATCATTTGATTTTTTTTTTTTATTTTTAGATTTTAAAATTTATGTTTGTTTTCTCACCATTTTTTACTCATGGTTTTCATATTTTCCGTGTAAGGATATGAATTCTTTGCCAACTTCTAGAAACATAAATTTTCATAGTTTTCAAAGTTTGGCTTTGATTTTGAAAACTCTTAAAATATAGAGAACAAAAGATGGAAGTGGTGTTTGTAGACTTAAATTTCAACAATAGAAAACCAAAAACCAAATGATAATCAAATCGGGTCTTAGTGTTTTAAAATTTTTTGGAAGCTTTATTTTTAACTCTATAATCAAAGAAAACTAAACAATATTTCTTAATCCTAATTCAAAAAATTCATGTCAAACACTACTTAATGTTGTGACAACTTTGCAATAATCCTAATTAAAGTGTTCCATTTGAAAACACCTTACCTTCATTACTTTTAGAACACTACTATTTTAGGGGGAATTTTGTCATCCCTAACTTCTACAAAATATTCATGTGAGTGGAGCTATGTTAATATTGGCGTAAAAATATATCAACTTTTACCCTTGCCAAAGTGCCTTTTTTTTTCCTTCATCTTTTAATTTTATAAAATCGAACAGTAAATTATGATAAATATTATATCTCTATATACCTTAAATTTAAGGGGGGAAACATTGATACATCCTCGGCAACACTCATTTTTTTGCAATGCATCTTGTTGTCCAAACATAATTTATCACGTGGCGAACTTTTCCTTATTCATTTTCTTAAATATATTTTTTATTTTTCTCTATGATATGGTTGGAATTACCTGTAAAAAGATTAGTACAGTCTAAGATGCTCCCACGTATTTTTTAACGATTCAATTCTTACCCTCTAGTAAACTTTGGTTTGGAAAATCAAAGATATATCCTTCAAGAAAAATTGTCACCTCATCATGTAACATCACTTTTCAATTAGTCAATAAACAGTCAAATTAACTAAGAAATTATCTAGAAGAATTTTCCAAATTCGAGACTAAAGTATATCTCTTGATACTTCGGGGACCAAATAAACACTAACTCAAACTTTATGGGACCAAAAAGTGCATTGTGCCCTAAAAAACACATTTAACATCAATAAATAAGTCTAGGTAAAAAATATGAAAAAGTTATAACTCTTTTATTCAAACTAATAGTATATGGATGATGTTGTGCAAGTGCACGCGTCAAAATATAATATAGTTCAAACGGCATTGGACGAGTATCGTCCTCAGGGAATGGGATTGATAATCTTCTAACTATTTTAGACATCATTCCAAGTTTACTTGGAGGATCGACTTTGATGCAAATAAAGTAAACTAATTCTAAGAAAGCAATAAAAGTGATTAAGTATGGAGACTTTCAACAAAGAGACGTTCTATGGAATAGACTGTCTTTTATGATTGAAAAAAAAAGTGTTTTTCGTCTTATTTTTCCTTCTTGTTTTAGAGTGCAAAATTTGTGTAATGCATTTTAAATAATAATAATCAAGAAAATCTGCTGTTTCTATATAGTAAAAAAAATTCACTTAAAAGAAATGGGTATGTTCATTACCAATTTCAATGGATTATCTTATTTGAACAATTATAATTTTGTGACTTGAAATATTTGAAGCACTTGGCAAAAAATTAAAAATAGAAAAATAAAATTCTATTTAAGTTTTGGATTATTCAGTTTTTTTATTAGCTCATCCTTTTGAAAAGAGATGAGCGGGTGAATAAGAAAAATTAATTAGGAATTAAATATATATATATATATATATATATATATATTTATTTATGAAATATACATATTAATATTCATGGATCATACCGTTCATCTCACTTCCAATTCCTATCATAATAGGAGCAAGAGTTCTACTTTTTTTCAATGGAAACCAAAAACATTCGACGTATATGGTGTTTTTTGAGTATTTTATTGTTAAGTATAGTTATGATTTTTTCAGTTAACATGTCTATTGATCTATTAAATAGTAGTTATATATCAATATGTATGGTCTTGGACTATCAATAATAATTTGTCTTTAGAGTTGGGCTACTTAATTGATCCACTTACTTGTATTATGTTAATATTAATCACGACTGTTGGAATTATGGTTCTTATTTATAGTGACAATCATATATCTCATTATCAAGGATATTTGAGATTTTTTGCGTATATAAGTTTGTTCAATATGTCAATGTTAGGATTAGTTACTAGTTCGAATTTGATCCAAATTTGTATTTTTTGCGAATTGATTTGAATGTGTTACTAAACTCAATTGTTTTAACTCTTGAACCAATTAACACAACACCTAGATCTAGAAACTAGATAATTAAACAAAGCATTAAAATTCTTCATCAATAATATCTATCGTTTTCTGACAAGTCTAGTGTGTTAAAACGATAATCTAGCATGCATGATCTTATCTTAATCTTCTTGTTACAACAAGATAAAAGACCATAAAATCATTCAAATGTTGATCAAACATTCAAAAGTAGGGGTGTAATTGTTGGGGATTGTATCCTAAATCTCGTGATTTATAATGTATAAATAACGATATTCATTTATTTAATAAATAAGGAGTTATTTTATTTGAAATTTAGATTTGTGTAATTCAATCCAATAAATAAGATATGAGGTTATTTAATGTAACTTAAACATGTATGTGGTTGACATACAGGTATATCATATTTAAGTAATAACTTAAATGGTATGTAGTATATAGATTAGATTGAATGCCTTATCCTAGCGACACTACGGATACCACTAATACAAAATTGGGCTTTAATGTCGGTTTAAAACTGACATTATAGGGATACAATGTCGATTGAAAACTGACATTATAGTTTATAGAAGTTGATGTTACTTGATGTATAGTAAATATGCTTTTCAATAGTCACTCACTGAGCTAGTAACTCACTCTTTCCAATGTTTTATTTTTTTTCAGGTAGCGGTCAACTCCCCATAGGATAGTTGTATTGCTAGTCTGCCACTCGAGGTGCAAGTTTGAGGATTAAGAAAGAAAGAAAAAGAGCTTAGGTGGTTTAATAGTCTTGTCTTTACTTTTGGTCAACATGTACATATTAGGGACTAAGGAAAGTAAATTAGACCCATGGTGCTATGTGTATGTGAATATGTTGTGAAATATGTATAAACTTGGACACCTACTTAAGTTTTATAAGTATGAGATGTTTGTAGGAAGAAGATATGTATGCTAGGTTATGTTATCAGGTGTCTAAGGCTATTCTAGTAGGTGATGTTAGTAGGATAGACAATAGTTGCCATAAAAGGGTTGGTAAATATTGTCTTCACATCTCCTCCTAAGATAGGAAAAGGGTTTTGGGAAGGGGTGTGACAGCTCAAAATGATCTCTCTTGACCTCCATAAACTCTAAAACTCGACACGATGGTTGGCTGAAATCCTAGATTAAATAGGAAAAATTTACCATAATTAAACTAACGATACGATGCTGTGAAGAAAAATCGCTAGCCTTCGTGTGTATGCCACAACGCCGTGGTGCTGCTCTATTGAGCAATCTCTACGTTTCATCTTTAATCATAGTGTCACAACACTGCCCTGAAACTACCTCTCAGATTAGGGCGCTGCACATAGCACTATGGAGCTTCACAACAGCCCTTCTAGGCACTTTTTCTTCCCTTTTTTGGAGATCTAACCCTTCTTGTTTTTATTGGCAAAATTGGTCGTTTGATTGGAGGGAAAAGTGGGTGGGAAGGGGAATGGGTTTACAAAGTCCATGTTTGATTGGTGGGATTTGTTTATTTATCTTGGAAAAGGAAATTCTTAGGAATTGCATACCCATTGAGAAGTGTGGGTTTTCATTTCTTCTTCCGCTTCCTACCACGATTTTCCTTCCTTCCAGCCGTGAAATCATATAGTATTTTGTTACTCAGCAATCGTATAGCATTTGGTAAGCAATCGTGTAGCATTTGGTAAGCGATCGTATAACATTTGGTAGGCGATCGTATAGCATTTGGTAGGCGATCGTATAACATTTCGTTACTCAGTGATCGTGAAGCATTTGGTAAGCGATCGTGTATCATTTGGTAAGCGATCGTATAGCATTTGGTAGGCGATCGTATAGTATTAGATAGGTGATCGTATAGCATTTTGTTACGCCATGATCGTGTAGCATTTGGTAAGTGATCGTATAGCATTGGGTAGGCGATCGTATAGCATTTTGTTACTCAGTGATCGTCTAGCAGAGCTTAACGATCGTGTAGCAGAGCTAAACAATCATGTAGCCGAACTCAGCGATCGTGTAGCATTTGGTAAGCTATCGTATAGCATTTGATAGGCGATTGTATAGTATTGGGTAGGCGATCGTATAACGTTTTGTTACTTAGAGATCGTGTAGCGGAGCTCAATGATCGTGTAGATAATTTAAGCGATCGTATAGTATTTTGTAAACGATCGTGTAGTGGAGCTCATCGATCATGTAGATAATTTAAGCGATCATATTGTTACAAAATTGACAATTAAAGAACACAAAAAAAGAGAGCGTAAAGATAGAGAAGATCGACACACAGATATACATGGTTTACTAACAGTGTATTAGCTACGTCCACGGGCAGAGGGAGAACAGTATTATTAGCGAGACCCCCGTACTTGATTGTTCGAAGCACCAACAAACAGATTTAAGACATTTCAACAAATGTTTGATAGGGACAAGACCCTCAAACTATCTCCACAATGTTATGATATTGTCCACTTTGGGTATAAAACCTCATGGACTTGTTTTCACAATCTCAATTTTTTTTTTTAATTCCCACATACTATTTCTAGACATTGTTTTTCCATGCACAACCAAACATAGTCATCCTTGATTTCCGGTAATTTTATTTCCAGACATATAATTTTCAGACATCCGTAATTCTTGGGTATTGAGAAAACCTCGATCCAAACGACCCTTTAGCGTGTCAAGGACATGATAGCCAACTACATCACTACACCTTTTATTTTGTAAAATTGTTTTTTAGTTTTTTTATAATTCCAAAATAGGAAGAAAATGGCATTGCCCAAATCTGAACTGGAGACCTTCAGTGCGTAAGACTGACGTGATAACTAACTACACCACAACACCATTTATTTTATAAATTGATTTTTTAATTTCCTTTTAATTCTAGTTAGGTTTTATTCTTCCCTATTTACAAGCTTGATAACAATAAGACAAAAAGATAAAATAAACAATCCATTCACAAAAATAAATAAATAAAAAGAAAGAGGCATCGATCGGACTCGAATCGAAGTCCTTCAATGTGTTAGAAGGATGTCATAACTAACTCCACCACAACACCTTTAATTTTGTAAAATGATTTTTTTATTTTTTAAAATTCCAATTAGGTTTTATTCTTCCCTATTTACAAGCTTGATAATAGGAAGACAAATAGATAAAATAAACAATCCATTCATAAAAATAAATAAATAAAAAAAGTGGCATTGCATGAACTCGACGGAAGTCCTTCAGTGTGTTAGAAGGACATGATAACCCTACATCACAACACCTTTTATTTTGTTAAACAATTGTTAAATGAGAAATTTTAGATCCATCACAAATTGCCATGTCATTCATGACGAAATTCAAAATCATCAAATCTGGAACTAATTAGGAATTGACATGTGTCCCAAATTGGAATTGAAGACAAATTCTGATGACGCCACATGATTTCATCATCACCGTTGAATCAGATAAAATTAATTTGACCGAATTTGATATTATTATTTGGGTTAAAGTTCAAATAAGCTAAAAAATTTGCGGAATTTGATCTAAATATCAAATCAGACCCAAGTCTAACTAATCGAGCCCATGGACCAACCAAACCCAAGCCCACGAGGCCCATCAAAGAACTTTATAAATAGAGGAGTGCTCCTCATTTGTGGAGGGAGGAATTTTACATTCTAAAGAGCCTAGAGAGAATTCTCGGAAATACAAATATTCTTCCAAGACTTCACCATCACGCGCTTCGCTTCCTCAGATCAAGCGTACACATTCGACAGAGAGAGAATCAGAGGATCAAGCACTAGAGATCGAACTACATCGCATCAAATCAACATCAACATCAATACCAACTCAAGTTCAGCTTCACGAAATAAGTTTCTCCGGAAGCATCTTGCGAACATTAATCCTCCAAGAAGATCATCAAGCCTAAAGGCCGATCATCTAAGAAGATCAACAAGCCTAAAGGCCGATCGTAAGCCCAAAAGCCAATCATTCAAGAAGACCAACCAGTTTAAAGACTATAGTTTATTTTGAAAAGCATCAAAACATTGTGCATTCGAGATTGTACTCACTTTCTACAAAATTAATACAAATACAAAGTTCAAGTTCCACGAAATAAATTTCTCTTAAAATCTCGTGCGAACAACAATGATAAAATAAATAATCAATTCATAAAAATAAATAAATAAAAAGAAGGTGATGTTGCACAAACTTGAACCTGAGGCTTCAATACGTTAGACTAATGTGATAACTAACTACACCACAACACCTTTAATTTTGTAAATTCATATTTTATTATTATTTTTTATTTCAGTTAGGTTTTATTCTTCCCTATTTAAAAGATTGATAATAAGAAGACAAACAGATAAAATAAAAAATCCATTAAAAAAAATAAATAAAAAGAAAATGGCATCGCTCAAACTCAAACCGGAGACCTTCAATATGTTAAACTGATGTGATAACCAACTACACCACGATACCTGTTATTTTGTAAAATAATTTTTTACTTTTTTTTAATTCCAGTTACGTTTTATTATTCCCTATTTACATGCTTGATAACAGAAGACAAACAGATCAAATAAAAAATCCATTCACAAAAATAAATAAATAAAAAGAAAATGGCATCGCCTGGACTCGAATTGGAGACCTTTTTTTTTAAAATTCCAGTTAGATTTTATTCTTCCCTATTTACAAGCTTGATAACAAGAAGACAAATAGTTAAAATAAACAAACAATTCATAAAAATAAATAAACAAAAAGAAAGAGGCATCGAATCGAAGTCCTTCAATGTGTTAGAAGGATGTCATAACTAACTCCACCACCAAACCTTTAATTTTGTAAAATGATTTTTTTTTTTTTTTTTTTTTAAATTCCAATTAGGTTTTATTCTTCCCTATTTACAAGCTTGATAATAAGAAGACAAATAGATAAAATAAATAATCCATTCATAAAAATAAATAAATAAAGTGGCATCGCAAGAACTCAAACTAAAGACGTTTATTGTGTTACAAGGACATGATAACCAACTGCATCACAATACCTTTCATTTTGTTAAACAATTTTTTAGATTTTTTTTTTTTTAATTCCACTTAGCTTTTATTCTTCCCTATTTACATGATAACGGAAGACAAACAGATAAAATAAATAATCCATTCATAAAAATAAATAAAAAAAAGTGGCATTGCCCAAACTCAAACCGAAGGCCTTTTAATATGTTTGACTGACGTGATAACCAAATACAACACAACCCCTTTTATTTTGTAAAATTATTTATTATTATTTTTTAAATCCAGTTAGGTTTTATTCTTCCATATTTATAAGCTTGATAAAAGGAAGACAAATAGATAAAATAAACAATCCATTCATAAAAAATAAATAAACTTCAGTGTGTTAGACTGATGTGCTAATCTACATCACGACACCTTTTATTTCGTAAAATGATTTTTTAGTTATTTTTTAAATTCCAATTAGGTTTTATTCTTTCCTATTTACAAGCTTGATAACAGAATGACAAACAGATAAAATAAACAATTCATTTATAAAAATAAATAAAAAAAACGAAAGCTGCATCGCCTAGAGTCAAACTAGAGACCAATGAATTAAAGTAATGTGATAACCATGTACACCACAACACTTTTTTTTTTTTTTTTTTTTTTTTTTTTTTTAATTAGTTTTATTCTTCCTTTTTTACAAGCTTGATAACAGGAAGATAAATAGATAAAATAGACAATCCATTCATAAAAATAAATAAATAAAATGAGAGTGGTGTCGCCCGTACTCAAATCAAAGACCTTTAGTGTGTTAAATTGACGTGATAACCCACTACACCATGACACCTTTTATTTTGTAAAATGATATTTTATATTTTATTTTATATATATTTTTAATTTCAGTTAGATTTTATTCTTCCCCATTTACAAGCTTGATAACAAAAAGAAAAACATATAAAATAAACAATCCATTCATAAAAATAAATAAATAAAAAAAGTGGTGTCGCTCGCACTAAAACCAGAGACCTACAATGTGTTAGCTTGATATGATAACCAACTACAATACAACACATTTCATTTTGTAAAATGATTTTTTAGTTTGTTTTTTAATTCCAGTTAGATTTTATTCTTCCCTATTTAGAAGCTTGATAATAGAAGACCGATAAAATAAACCATCCATTCATAAAAATAAATAAATAAAAAGAAAGTGGAATCACCCAAACTCCAATCGGAGACCTTTAGTATGTTAGAATGACGTGATAACTAATTACACCACAACATCTTTTATTTTGTAAAATGATTTTTTAGTTTTTTTTTTTTTTTAAATTTCAGTTAGGTTTTATTCTTCCCTATTTACAAGCTTGATAACAGGAAGACAAACAGAACATCTTCAGTGTGTTAGATTTGACGTGATAGCCAACGACACCACAACACTTTTTATTTTGGGGTTAACTAAACAAATCTATAATATGGTTATGTATACCCAACACCAAGATATTTACAGTTAGATTTATATGTATATATTTACCATTCATTATATGGCTCGTCGGTTTGGATAATCTATGATCTAATTACTTGTTAATTATGTCTAATCTCTAATCACCAAGTCGATGATTCATTTATTTAAAATATAAGCAATCTAATTTTTCTTCAAGTTTGTCTATGAAGGTGGTGGGATTGCTAATTTTTCTCTTATTTATATTCTAAGGTAAAGGTTTTGCTTTATTTCCTACGAATTATTAAACGAAGCACACTTCTTTTCCCGATGAATTATATTATTTTGGGAAAAATATCTTTTTGGTCTCATTTTGGGTCTAATTACCATTTGGTGATTTCAAAATATTACACATTTAGTCCTTAAGTTTTAAGTTTAGTTTTTTACTAAGTTTTAAAATGTTACAATTTTATCCCTGAAATTTGAGTTTTGTTTTAATTTGGTCTTTAGGTTTCAAGATTTTACATTTTTATTCTCAATTTTTCATTAAATACTTACTTTCAAACATTGACGTCAATGTCTCTTTATTTATTTAAAATAACTATGCAATGAAATTTAATTCTTAATCTTAAAATTGATGTAAAATAGTGAAACTTAATTAATTTTAACCACATTAATTATTTTAAATTTATTAATATACATTAAAACTAAAGATGGAAAATGAGTATTTAGTAAAAGATCGAGGTTAAAAGTATAAATATTGAAATCTATGACCAAATTAAAACAAAAACTCAAATATGGATAAGATTATAACATTTTGAATTCTAAACACTAAATTAAAAGCAAATTCAAAACTTATTAAATGTTTAACATTCTGAAACCTAAAGACGAAATAAAAATCAAACTCAAAAGATGAGGGCCAACAAAGGTATTTTTCTCTATTATGTACTATAATCTCATATATAAGAACATAAAAGTAATTTAAAAATTAGTAAATCACTAATTGAATCAAAAGTTTTACTCTAATACTATGTTAAATTATTAATTGATTCAAAAACTTAAATTGATGGATGAAGATAAATTTAATATTATATCAACCTTAAAAACAAAAATCAAAATCAACCGAAGTTTTACAAAAAGAGACACAAATTGCATATAATGTTGCCTTACAACTTCATTTTATACTCATATTATAAGAAAAATGAAGAGGATGACCACGATGACGAGGATTCCATATAACTGCACTAACAATTTTCATATTTATCGTTAAAAAACTTAGTATCCTTTGACTATTATGAAAATAACACGTAGTTTTTAAATTTTAGTTGATAACAATTTAGTTACTCTACTTTAAAATTTATAATAATTTAGTCTTTATATTTTATAATTTATATAATTTAGTTATGTTGAATGAGAAATTTTGGATCAATCACAAATTGTCACGTCATTCACTAAATTAATGACGAAATTCCAAATCATCCAATTTGGGACCAACTGAAGTTGACATGTGTCCCAAATTAAAGTTGAAGACAAATTCCGATGATGCACCGTTGTTTCATCATGACCGTTGAATCATATAAGATTAATTTGAGTCAATTTGATATTATTATTTGGGTTAAAATCCAACTAAGCCCAGAAATGGGCTAAATTTGACCAAAATGTCAAATCAGACCCAAATATAACTATTGGGCCCAAAGGCCTAGCCCATGGGTTAACCAAGCCCACCTGATAACTCTATAAATAGAAGAGCTTCCCTCTTGGGGTAAACAAATCTACAATTTAGAGAGCCCAAGAGAATTCACCAACAACCAGAAGACTCTTAGACTCCTGAAGTTGTAGACTTCCTTGAAGACACAAGTCTACTGAAAACACGAAAAAACTCTTCCAAGACTTTGACTTCAAGAATATCATGTGATTTGCTTTTTCAAGTTAAGCCATACATTCAATTGAAAGAGAATCAAAGGATGAAGTGTTAAAGATCGAACCATAACGCATCAAATCAACATCTACACAGACACAAACTCAAGCTCAACTTCACTAAACAAGTTTCTCCAAAAACCTTGTGCGAACAAATTGGCATGTCCAGTGGGACAACTCTACCTTTCATCTCTCTCAGCATCCAAACTGACATCAAAGAAAGTTGCATCGAAGGTAGCTGCTATAAGCGACTCCTACACGGGACCTGTTACTACAAGAATTTTTACCTATTATGATATTTTTTTCCAACACATTCATTTTCGTTGGCATAGGTGTATTTATCTTGACGAAAATTAAACGTGTCGCCAAAATAGAGTAACATGTACATTTTTTTTAAAAAAATTTATGCCGACGAAAATTGAAACTTTCCCGACAAAAATATGTGTGGGGAAAGGTCTTTAAAAACTCTTCTTCTTGAAAGGTCTTTAAAAACCTCTTCTTCCTTTCCCCCCACATTTCTTTCCCCTTAATTTTTTCCTTTCTCTATCCCTTCCCCCAACCTCCCGACCGCCGACTGCCCCCTCCTCCCCCATTTCGTTTTTATTCTGTGTCCCCTCCACCCCCACCGATCCAACCCTCCCCCTTTCCATTCCCTTCTGTCCCCCCACCTCATTTCCTTTTCCCTTCTGCCACCCTCTCCCCCACCCCCACCGATTCAAACCCCCCATTCTGTTTCCCTTTTCCTTTTCGTCCCCCCATCGTCTCCCTTTTCCTTTCCGTTCCTTCTCTCTTCTCTGTTCCTTTTCCTCCCTCCACCCCCACCGATTCGCCCCTCCCCTCATGTCCCTATTATTTTCCCTTCCCCCTCCATTTTTTACACAAATGGCTACTGCTCCAACACCAAATGCTAACACATGCTACCTTCGCACACCGCATACTACTATCGCACACATTGGTTGGTTCTTCTTCTCTTTGCTTTTTTCTAATAATTATTGGTTTTGTTGCAAATTGGGATTAGGATATTTCTTTGTTTATGAATGAAATTGTTATTCTAACTTTGGTTTGTATATGGATGGATATAATGAAGGATGAATTATTTGTGTATTTTGGTTTTAATTTTGTACATGAGATTCATTTGTTAATATTGAAGTTTAATCTTTCATTTTTATGGATATAATATGCTTAAGTTTTAAAATGGAATTGCTAAGGATGTTTAAAGCAAATTAACTAAATTTCACACTTTTTACTTGCTAGTGTTAAATCATCAATTGACCCAAAAAACTTAAGTTGATAGGTAAAGGTAAATTTGATGTCATATCATCTAAAAAAACCCTAGTAAAGAGTCGTTTTGTTTGATTGATTAAAAATATTGTGAGGAAAAATGAAAATTTCAAAAAAGAAAGAAAGAAAGAAAGAAAGACAGAAAATGGAAAACATTTGACCCTTTAACTTCATTTATTTAGCTTTTATCAATAAAGGTTCACAATCGTAAATATTTGACTATTTTTCCTTACTAATGTTCTCGTCATATGCTTGATGCAGACCGCTTCTTCTGTAAAGTAAGAAGGAAAACTAGAAATGTAGTGATTTCTCTCTTGTTCTCATCATAAAGGCCAAGACTTAGAGATAATAGAATATCTCCTTCATATAGCCAAAACTTAGACATGCTCTATTCATTTAGTTCAACGATGAATAAGGATTGAATTAAGCTTAGAGATAGATTCTCAAGAGAGTGTATTGACGGTGGTGCACAATTCATGGAAGTGGCAAAGTGTCATGTAAATTGAGAGGGGAAAACGAGATGCCCGTGTAAAAATTGTTAGAATTCAATGTCTCAGACATTAGATGGAGTAAAAGGACATTTATTTGCTAATGGAATATATCCTTCATATAGTCAATGGATTTTCCATGGAGGACCGGTAAATAAAATCTCAATTTCAAAGAGTCAGGATTCCTTTAGCTCCTTCAGCGGATGATGGATTAAGGGAAGAACCTACTACACATAATGATACTGATGAGTTATTCAATCTTTTGAATGATTTGCAAGGACCGATGAGAAAAGGGCCATATGATGAAGATGAAGAAGACTTTGGAGATGAAATTCCTGAGAACATCAAACAAAGAGATACTTCAAACATTTTTAACGAGTTGATGGATGAAGCACGTAACCCGTTGTACTCTAGTTGCACAAAATTTTCCTCATTGAACTTCATGGTGAGATTGATGCATATTAAGGTTCTCAATAATTGGAGTAATAAATCTTTTGATATGTTACTAGATTTGTTGAAAGATGTCTTTTCAACTGGTACATGCATACCTAGTTCTTTTTATGAAGCCAAGAGGACATTACGTGACCTAAGACTAGGATATAATTCTATTCATGCTTACAAGTACGACTGCATTTCATTTTGGAAAAGATATTCTAATTGACAAAGTTGTCTAGTGTGTGGTGAGTCTCGATACAAAAAAAATAATGGCAAGAATAAGAAGGTCCAAACAAAATTTTACGTCATTTTCCATTAATATCGAGCTTGAAGCGATTGTTTTCATAAAAAAACATTGCTTATGAGATGCGAACATTGCTTATGAGATGCGATGGCATAAGGATAAATGAGTTGAAACCAATAATGTGTTGCGATCTGAAGGGTAGAAATGTTTTGATAGAGAGTTTCCTAAATTTGCTTCAGACCTAAGGAATGTTCGGTTATCCTTAGCTTCCGATGGATTTAATCTATTTAGGAATATGAGTACTGCATATTGTGTGGCCCGTGATGCTTGTTCCTTACTATTTGCCACCATGAAAATGCATGAAGGAATCTAATTTTTTTTTTTTTTCATGTCTTTAGTTATACCAGAACCAAAGTCTCTTGGAAAAGAAATAGATGTCTATTTATAACCACTTATTGAAGAGTTGAAAGAGTTATGGAAAAATGGTGTGTACACTTTCGATGGCATGAGTTGGGGGTACTTTCAGTTACGTGCATGTTTGTTGTGAACCATTAATGACTTTCCTACATACTAGGACTTGTCAGGATAGAGTACCAAAGGTTATAAAGTATGTCCCATTTGTAAACAAGATAGATCATTGTTTAAGATAAGAGGAAAAATTTCTGTCATGGGTCATCGACATTATCTTCCAGATAACCACAATTGGCTTAAGAGTAAGCAATATGATGGTAAATTGGAGCGTAGACCTCCACCCATTGTAATGAATGGAGATGAGATCCTAGAACAAGTCAATGCACTAAATTTTCTAGTACTAAGTAAGCATCCATCCAAATGGATAAGGAAAAAAAGGACTATTAATTGGACAAAAAAAGTATAGTTTTTGAGCTCCCATACTGGTCTAAACTAATGTTAGGACATAATTTAGATGTCATGCATATTGAAAAAAACATATGCGATAGCTTGCTTGGGACTTTGATGAATATTTAAGGAAAAATGAAAGACACGACGAATGCCCGTTTGTACCTTGAAGATTTGAATATATGAAAGGACTTATACTTATAGAAAGAAGGATCTAAATTTGTAAAACCACATGCGACATATACTTTTACTACAAGTGAGAAGATAGCTTTTTGTAAGTTTTTGAAGTCAATTAAGTTTCCTGATGGGTTTGCCCAAAATATATCATGATGTGTTAGTGTGAATGATGGAAAATTATTGGGATTAAAGACTCATAACTCTTATATTGTACTCCAATGACTTATTCCTATTGGTAACAGTTATGGTTATGGTAGTCACTTCAAATATGAATGATGTAAAATTATGCAGTTATGGTAGCCACTTCAAATATGAGCATTTTAGTGGATTTAGGAACTTCATTTATTTGTTTTGTGGCTATCCGGCAGTTATGGTAGTCACTTTAAATATGTGTGTTTTAGTGTACTTATTGCCACTTTGTGATTTAAATGGCGTTTAAGTGGAACTAGGATACGTTTGTAGCATAGGGGAGGGGGGTGTATATGTTGTAATTGTTTTTTAGATTGTCTAGAAGCCTACTTATGCTCTTTAAAGGAATTTTGTTCTTGGATTTATTTGTAGAGATCCGAGAGTTGAGTTATATGCTTTTGGGACTATCAAACGATGGGTTTAGCCTTGAAATAAATTTAAGTGGATTTAGAGGGGAGGGATTCACTTCGACGTTTTCTATGCATTTTGTCACACCCCACCCCGAGCCCGCCTCCTAAGCCCGAGGAAAGGCGTGAGGGACCGTAGATACCACCTTTTAGTGATGATACCTACTGCCTAATTGAAACCTCTGTACTCTCAGTCAACTTTAAGTCAAGGAATAAACAACAACTGATTTAATTAGCCCATTTTATTACAACAGTGTAACGTTTATACAACTCCAAGACTTAACTACAAAGTTTACAACAACACTTTTAAAACCTTGGATGTGTGACTGTGGCTTGTGGCAAACCTTGACCTTAGCAGCACCCTAGAACTTCTCACCTTCTGCTATCTGGAAAAAAAAAACATGAAAGAAAAGAATGAGCTTCACAATGCTCAGTGAATGGTAAGCAACTTCTAGTGTTATACAAGCATATCATAAATACGAGGTTAACTTTGAATGAGCCTACTCTCAACTCTATCTACATGCACGATAAATAGCTAAACTGATAACTACTTAGAATGAGTATGTTTTCTACCTATACACATGGTAGATAGTTAACTGATACTAATCATAAATGCTTACTCTCTTACGTTCCCTCTATTCCCTATGGGCACATAGCTCCCCGCTTATGGGCTCAGAAACTAGGCCTGCTGGCCCCCTGACCATCCCATATGAGGTTCTTCCCACAGGCTCAGAAACTAGACTTCTCGGTCCCCTGACCATCCCGTGAGGTTCCATTCGAGGCTTAGGAACTAGGTCTATTGACCCCCCGACCATCCTGATCACATAATCTCATTCTCATGCTAAATACTCATTCATAACATAAGGATATACAATTTACTCTAAAATATATGCTTTAAGAATTAAAGGTAAAGCACCACTCACCTTGGTTAGGTAAGAATCTTCATCTTTAGAAGTTCCTTGATCTTCTCGAGCTCCTATTTTGAAATCCTAAAATTCAGATTCAACTTTAATCTCAAATTACTTATTGTTCCACACTATATTTCGAGATACTTTCTTCTACAAACATGCTCTAAAATGTCTCCGAAAGCTTACCTTAAAATATTAGCTCAGATCTCTTCGTGGTTTGGCCAGAATCATCAAAACATTAAGACTAGCCGATAGCTCGACTAACTGTCTTTTCTTCACTCTCCAGCCCGATTCCTTAGAGCTTCTTCTCCGGAAGCCCAACCTTGAAAACTAGACTCTCTCATCTTTCAGGTGGCTTTGGAATCACTTAGAGCGCACGGGTATTCTGGGAGAACTCTTCGTCCTAATTTGATGCTACTTCTAGACTTCACTGTCCGACAACATCTCTTCCTCTTGGAACTTCTTGATCAACACATGGTTTTGCTACCAACGTATGCCCTTCATGATCAATGCATAGTCTACTCCAAATATACCTTCTAACACTCTTCTTTACACTCTTTGAAGAGGATTTGGCTTATGGATTGAAGAAACAATTTGTGGTGGTATTTATAGGCTAAAAGAAATGATCATTCTCATCTTTTAAGGCTTCTAATGCAAGACACCTCCTATTCTTGAAATGTTTACACCATGTTTTGCCACCACCTATTCCTTTGCCATTCACCTACTCTTATGCCACTCACCTGCTTGAGTTATCTTCCTCATGCATAAGACTTGCTTTGCATGAAACTTAATTCATCTAGCTTCTACTAACTCAAGTCTCAACCTTCTCTCGGTGTAGCCATTTGTCTGGATGAGCTCATCAGCCTTGCGTAATTCAAGCCTTAGCACTGATCCATCATTTAGTCCATCATGCTGCTCTTGCACATCATCTCTTAGCTTCATCGTCTAATGAACCTCTCACTGTCGCTTAACATTCAACCTTCTCACTGTCTCTTACTATAACCAATCGTCTAGTGCCTGCGTCCATCACATAGCACTAACGCCCGATCATGTAGCTTAATCATTTATTAAACATCTCGCTCTCAGTGATCTCGCTCTCAACGATCTCGCACATAGTGCATCACATAGTTGCTGTGCCCATCCTTTAGCTCTATCGTGTAGCGCTGATGCCTTATCGTCTAACGCATCTGCCTATCGTTTAACGCGTCTGCTTATCGTGCAACGCCATTGCCCAGCGTCTACGTCTAGCGTTTGGCCTATCGCGTAGCGCCATCATGTAGTCTACCGCTTAGTGCCCGCGCATCATCTAGCGTTTCAGCTTATCGTCTAGCGCCTACTCATCGCTTAACGCTCTCTTTAGTGCTATCGTCTAGCGCTATTGTCCAGCTTCTACGCTTATCGTCTAACGCTTACATTGATCGTGTAGTGCCATCTCCTATCATGTAGCTTTATCATCTAGCACATCACTTCACATCGTTTAGCACCGCCTACAACTACACGATTGTCTAGCGCTTCATTCAACGCTCGCACAGAGCTATACGATCGTCTGTCCAACATCTTGTGCTCTCTCTCGATCTCTCTGCTCTTGCTCACGCAGCCTCAACGCATGAGCAACTCTTGGCAATGCCTCTTGCCATTGCTTCAGCCAACATGCGTCCTACCTCACAAACGTGTGGTTGCCTTCGGCTTTATAGTACACTTAGCCTCATCTCATGCGTTAATGTTTCCTAAAACCCAACACATGGCTTCTTTTTGGCTTCAAACTTAGCCAAATTTCACCAATTAAGGCTTACCTCAAAGCTACTCAAGGAAAATCTATTCAACACTTAGAAATTTCTTTGTCTTCAACATAAGATTTAACTTATACTTAGTTAATTCCCTTAATTATCTGCTTAAGTAGGGAAATTGAAATCTGGGTTTCACATATTTGTTGCTACTTTATGGTTTAAATGGCGTTTAAGTGGAGCTGGGACACGTTCGTAGCTTGGAGGGGGGAAGAGGGGATGTATATGTTGTAATTATGTTTTAGATTATCTTGAAGCCTAATTGTGGACTTTAAAGGAATAAGTTTTTGGCTTATTTATAGGGATCCGATAGTTATGGAGGTTTAAAGAGTGTTCATCTATTTGTTTAAGTGGATTTACGACATGCTCGTACTGTGGGAGAGGGGTTCACGTCTTAATTATAACCATTTTAATCTTTTTTTACATAGTAAAATCCTTGTTTGTTGTGTTCATGTTTTAATTATGAACATTGACAACATGTTTGTAGCTTGAGAGAGGAATCATTCCTCATAACCATTTTAAACATTTTGTTTTTCATATTTCAGGTTGTTCGTGTAAATTCTTAAAGATCATTTTTTTTGGAGATTGCGAGAAGATTTTGTGACATGATTATTTAGTTTGGTTTAGTATCTCACTTATTTTGGCTTAGGGAAGATTAAACTTTTTTTTTTTTTTTTTTTTTTTTTTTGTATAGGGGATTTTTGTAAAAAGTTAGAAAAGCTCAAATTTAATGGTATATACAGTTTTTGTTCGTAAAATTTTATAGCATGTGTATTGAATATTAGTCTTATTTTTAAATATATAAACTTACTTTGTTATATTTATCCCCAATTGATTTGTTTGAAGATTAATTTTTGTTTGTGCATAATTAAGTATTAAGGAAATAAAAAATTAGTTATTTAATTATTACAAAAAATATATAAAACTATAGACAACTTATGCCGATGCAAATAAATGTTGGCAGAAATCTGTCTATTGAACTATTTTTTTTTGTTTAGGACTATGCTTTTCCCGACGCAAATTTTATTTTGTTGAGAAAAAACATATGCCGACACAAGCAATTTTGTTTCTGAAAATGGTATTTATGCTAACGAAAATAGTTTTTGTCAGGAGGAACTTCTCCCAACATGGATACGACGATAATTATGCTAATGCAAAAAAATGCGTTGGCATAACATATCCCGACATTTTTAATACTTTGCCCGGCGTTTTTTTGTGTGCGAAAAAGTAAAAAATTTTGTAGTGTGTCACCCGTAGTCGTTCAAAGGAGGTGATGCAAGAGCAAAAACAAGGTTCCATCATCGTGCACAACATCTTGAGGTAGATGACAAAATCTCCTAAAGGCGGGATTGTCATCAAGGAGAATCCTAGAGAGAAAACCATCGGAGGTTTTCACAGTGCAAAGCGAGATCGTCCCAATTTCGTTATTTCATAGAATTTACAAAATTACATAATAAAGAAGGAAAAAAGATTATGGATTCTAAATAAACTTACAGCATGCTAATTTCCAAAGAAAAAAGAAAGTAAAAACATTACCTTTGAAGAAAACCTTCTTCAAGATCTTCCATGAACATATCTTGATCCGGTCTTCCAAAAGCGACACCACCAAACGGAGCCTCTGTATTCTGCTTAGGGTTGAGAACTAGGCAGGAGTTGTGGACTCTGCCTTAGGGTTTTTGGAAAAAGGGAAGGAGATGGAGAGAAAAAGCGGGATTTTTTCTTCTCTGTGAGCTTTTTCTAGAGAGAACCATTCTCTCACCGTTTCATGGAGGATGATGAATGAGAGCCATTCATCTTCCCTACATCATGTAATTGACGAGAGATTAGAGGAAGGGAGTTGTAATTCCCTCCCTTTAAGTAAAATTAATTTAAAATAATTTAAATTAGTAATATATATATATAACTATTTTATTATATATATATACACTATATGTTATATTAAATATAACATATAGCCTATAGTTTTATATTGCATCGAATACAACATAACCTATAGTTTTAATTTCTCTCAATAATACATGGCATTTAATATAAATCACATTTATATTAAAATCAACTATATGAATCTCACTCATATAATTAATATTTAAATCATATCCAAATATTTAATTCCTCTTAACTTATTTATGGTATTTAATATAAATCATACTTATATTAAATTTAATTACATGAATCTCATTCATATAATTAGTATTTGAATCATATTCAAATTCCTCTCGAATTACTTTAAATTATAATGTATCAAATACATTTTATTAATTATATCACATATATAATTAATTTAATTAATTATATCATATATAACTAATTTCTTCAATTAATTTGAACATTTCAAATTGATCAAAAAATAATTCTCAATTAAATCCATGTTGAGCTACAGGGGACCTTATAGACTTGTAGATTGAAGCTCCAACGGTACTTGGATAATTAATTGAACTCTTTAATTAAATTACCCAACATCCATTAACTGCCGGTCATTCCACTAAAGATCGACAACTGCACTCTTCATACTATAGATAAATTTCTGTGTCCATTATATATAACCAATCAACAGTGCAATGACTCTTCACAAATTGCTCGTAAGTATAGCTAGGCCAAAATTACCGTTTTGCCCTTGTAGTTACATCAAACTCCTTAAGTACCACTGATTTCTCTAATGAACAATAAGTCATAGTCCAACTATAACCAAGTTCCTCTCGGGCCAAGAGAGGGTGTGACCGAGAGGGGGTGTGACCACTATGTTCAAGCCCCAGAATCAGCCCTTAAGGGAGTAATTTATCTACTTGCCCCGATATTGGAGAATGAGTGAATTCCGTCTTGTGTAGCTGTGTTCCCAGCTCCCTAACTAGAGGAATCTCCAAAATGGTAGGCCTATTGAGTTGGTAATCTGGCTACTCTCACCCATACAAATCAAAGGACTGTCTTCATGAGCAGGAGATCATAACTCACTCAAGATACAGGTCATGTCACCGATGGTCATCCTAGTGAAAGTCTCTATCATCAACAACATTATATAATGAGACTAACCATTTCATGGTCTAGTCTTATACAAACTCTTTGTATAGGTTATCCCTGCTCACATGTCTCCACATGAATGATCAGGATCAGATCACTTGTAGCACTTTACAACATTTGTAACACCTACAAAGTGAGTCGTATCCGTAGTGTCACCAGGATAAGGTACCCAATATTATCTATCTACTATAGACCATTTAGGTTATTATTTTAACAAGATCCACCTGTATGTCTCTACATACTTTTTTAAATTACATAAAATAACCTAGGATCTTTAGTTTATTGGATTGAGTGTTTTCTTATAAAATTAAAATTATTTTATTAATAACAATTTGTTTATACAATGTTTACAAACTACGAGAATACGAGAGTTTTAGGACACCAATCCCAAAAAATCCCTTGTTTGACAACTCTACTTCTGCCTCTAGCAAGTTAAAAAGGGAATCACATCCGAATGTGATTTCTGTCACGATGGTGGACGTAACAGCCGAGGCAGCCATGGCAGAAATGGAAAGAAAGATAAATTTTCTGATGAAGGCCATTGAGGAGCGAGATCATGAGATTGCTACCTTGAGAGAATAGATGTAGTCTCGCGAAGATGCTGAATCAAGCCAATCTTCTACTGTCAAAGAAAATGACAAAGGAAAGACCGTGTTGCAGGAAAATTAGCTGTAACAATCAGCTTCTATTTCCTCTCTATCGGTCCAGCAGCTGTAAGATATGATCATGATTTCCATAAAGGCTGAATATGGAGGCCCACCTCAAACATCTTTTATGTATTCCAAGTCGTACACCTAGAGAATTGACAACTTGAGAATGCCTGCTGGGTACCAACCTCCGAAGTTCCAGCAATTCGATGGGAAGGGCAACCCGAAGCAATACATTGCTCACTTTGTGGAGATATGCGAGAACGTGGGAACTAGGGGAGATCTGCTAGTCAAGTAGTTTGTCAGAACTCTCAAAGGAAACCCTTTTGACAGATACATTGACTTAGAACCTGAGACAATCGATAGTTGGGAGCAGCTTGAGAGGGGATTCTTGAATTGTTTCTACAGCACCAGATGCTCTATCAGTATAATGGAGTTGACAAATGCCAAACAATGGAAAGGGGAGCCGATCATTAACTACATCAATCGAATTGTCTTCTATAGAAATGTGCACCCAAGGTATGCACTGGGGACTACTCTATATTCTGTAGGGAATAAAGCCCTATACATTTGAAGAATTGGAAGCTCGCACCCATGATATGGAGTTAAGCATCGCTAATAAGGGAACGAAGGATTTCCTAATCCTTGAGATGAAGAAGGATAAGAAACAGATAAAGGGCGTTGAAAAGATCGTGAAAGGCACCGCAAAGGAATCAATGGTCGTCCATGCGACCTCGTTGAAGTTTTGTTCGAAAGGGAAGGAAAAGAGAATTAAAAAGAAAGACGATGGAGGCAAAAGACGCCGCCTGACTTTGAAGAAGAGGTAAGGAAAAGCTTATCTGTTTTTTAACTTTGATGTCACGGATATGCTCGAGCAACTGCTAGAAAAGCAGCGTATCCAGCTACCGAAATGTAAACGACCGGAACAAGTAGGAAAGCTAGATGATCCTAACTACTGCAAGAGCACAGGGTCGTTAACCACCTGGTCGAAAAATGCTTCATGCTAAAGGAGTTGATTTTAAGGTTGGCCTGGGAAAGAAAGATTGAGCTAAACCTAGACGAAGTTGCTCAAACAAATCACGCCACAGTGGTAGTAACTCCGAGCACTCCAACATCGATTATATGTATGATGAAAAAGAGAGCTTGGTCTAATTTGGACCCTCGAACCTATGGTTGTACGGTTTCAGCAAGAGATCTTGTTAGGATTGATGTTCTAAATCTCATAGATTCCTATAGTTTGTAATTGTAATGTACAAACATTTTATTTATGTAATAAAATATTTGATGTTTTCTTTCAAAATTAGTTGCATTAACCACAAACCAATAAACTAACATCCAGGGTTATCTTATAGCTTAAACATGTATGTAGAGATATAGGGGTGGATCATATTTAAGTGATAACCTAAATGGTCTGTAGTAGATGGATAAGGCTAGATACCTTATCCTGGTGACACTACGAGTATGACCCATTTTATAGGTGTTACAATTGTTGTAAAGTGCTACAAATGTTCGAATCATGATCATTCATGTAGAGACATGTGAGCGGGGATATTCTATACAAAGGATTTTGTATAAGATCGGACCACGAAATGTTTAGTCTCATTATATAATGTCGTTCATAATAGAGACTTACATTTCACCAAGATGACCATAGGTAACATGACTTGAATCCTGAGTGAGTTGTAGACTCCTACCTATGAGAGCGGTCCTTTGATTTGTATAGGAGAGAGTGGCAAGATCATCGACTCAACAAGCCTATCATTTTAGGGATTCTTCTGATTGAGGATCTGGAAACATAGCTACACAAGAAGGAAATCACTCCTTCCCCAATGTCGGGAAGTTGAAAAGTTTAAAGAGTATAAGGTTGAAGTTGAAAACTTGTTAGGTAAGAAGATAAAAACACTACGATCTAATCGTGGTGGAGAGTATATGGACCTCCAATTCCAGAACTATATGATAGAACATGGGATTTCGTCCCAACTCTCGGCTCCTTGTACACCTCAGCAGAATGGTGTATCAAAAAAGGAGAAACAGGATATTGTTGGACATGGTTCGGTCTATGATGAGTTATGCTCATCTTTCAGACTCGTTTTGGGGTTATGTCATGCAGACTACATGTTATATCCTAAATACCGTTCCCTCGAAAAGTGTTTCTGAAACACCTTTTGAGTTATGGAGAGGCTGTAAAAGTAGTTTATGCCACTCAGGATTTGGGGTTGTCCGACACATGTGCTAGTGACTAACCCAAAAAAGTTGGAACCACGTTCGAAGGTTTGCCTCTTCGTGGGCTACCCCAAGGAAATGAGAGGAGGATACTTCTATGATCCAAGTGAGAACAAAGTGCTTGTTTCCACTAATGCTATTTTCTTGGAAGAAGATCACATGAGGGATCATAAGCCACGAAGTAAGCTTATTTTACGTGAGATCTCAAGTGAGACTAAGACTACTGAGGGTTCAATAAGAGTTGTTGAACAGGCCGACAGATCAACAAAAGTTGTTGAGGTCGGAAAATCTAGTCAACCAGCTCAAGGGTTGAGACGCCTCGACGTAGTGGGAGGTTATGAACCCACCAGATCGCTACATGTGTTTGACTGAAGCCCAAATCGTCATTATGAATGATGAGGTCGAGAATCCGTTGTCTTTTAAGAAATCAATGCAGGATGTTGATCACTGGACAGCGGTCAAGACGATCCTCAAGTATCCTCGGAAAACGAGGGTCTACATACTTATGTATGGAGCTAAGGATCTGATCCTTACGGAATATAACATTGCTAATCCCTTTACAAAGGCCTTCACGGCTAACATGTTTGAGGGTCACCTGGATAGTCTTGGTCTGCGGGACATGCGACATCTTGTCTAGGGCAAGTAGGAGATGATACTAGGGTATGCCCTAGTTTATTGTATATTGTACATTTTTATATTGTATTGTACATTAGTCTCCCGAGTCATTAGGACAAGTGAGAGATTGTTGGGATTAGTGTCCTAATTCTTCCGGAGTCTCGTTGTTTTGTAAAGATACACATTGTTCAATGAATAAAATAAGTGTTATTTAATTCTGTCATTTACTTATATCCAATAAACAAAGCTCCTGGTATCTTATGTGAACTTAAGCATGTATATGTGATATACAAGTGGATCATGCCTTAAATGATAACCTAAATCGGTCTGTAGTATAAGGATTAAGGTGAGATACCTGATCCTGGTGACACTACGGATACGAACCACTTTGTAGAAGTTTGCAAGTGTTATAAACTACTACATATGGTTGATCCTGACCATTCATGTCGAGACGTGGAGCGAGGGTGTCCTATACAAAGAGTTGGTATAAGACCTGGACCACGAGATGACTAGACTCTGTATATAACATCGTTGATACTAGAGACTTACATCTCACCTAAACAACCATAGGTGACACGACCTCAATCCTGAGTGTTTTGTGAACTCCTGCTTTTGCGGGTGGTCCTTTGATTAGTATGGGTGAGAGTGGCCAGATTGCCAACTTAATATGCCTACCTTTTTGAGGATTTGTCTGATCTGGGAGCTGGGAACTCAATCCATAAGATGGAATTCACTCTTTTCTCGAAGCAGGGATAAGTAGAGAGATTGCTCCCTTAAGGGCTGATTCCGGGGCTTGAACATAGTGGCCACAGCTTCTCCTTGGAAGAGAAGACTCAGCCATAATAGAACTATGACTTATATTCATTAGAGGGATCAATGGTACTTAAGGAGACAGATGTAACTATAGAGACATAACGGTTATTGGCCAGTTGTACTTACGAGCAATTTGTGAAGGCTTGTCACATTGCTGATTAGTTAAGATGGACATATAATATATATGTAGTGAGGAGAGTTCAGCTGTCGGTCTTTAGTGGAGTGCCTGGCAGTTAACGGATGGTAGATCCTATGACTAAAGAGTTTAGCCAGTTATTCACGTACCATTGGAGCTTTGGATCTACAGGTCCATGAGGTTCTCTTGGTAGCTTGGATCCTGTTGAGGATTAGTTCTTGGTGTTGATTTAAAATGTTCAAATTGACAAAAGGTATTTTGATTATATATGATATAATCGGTATGATGTATAAGATACATCTAGTGGAGGATTGATGTAAATGAGATTTACATTAAGTACCATGGAATAGAAAAAGAACTTTGGTTTATATGTTTCATGAGATGAAATATTAAAACTATAGGTTATAAATAAAGTATGATAAGTTGGTTATCATATATATTTGTAATACTATTAATTATTGGATAATTTATACTTTTTCTTTTAAATAACCAAAGTAGTGGGTGGTTATTGGATCTTGGTAACCGTGAGTTTAAAAGGAGAGTGGTTTCCTATTTTGAATTTTTTTTTTAAAAAAAGTTTGAAAAGGATTTTGAGTTTTCTCTTTGCGAAAAGAAACTCACATAAGTCGTCAAGTAAATACAGATTTACTAAACGACGACTGGACGAGCAAAACGATTGTGCAGTGTTTTCTAAACGATCACATAGCTTTGCTAGATGATCACTGGCCCAAGGTAAATGATCGTATAGAGTCTGTACATGATAGACCGAGCTAAACGATAGAGCTGAACGATCGCATAGCTTTTGCTAGACAATCGTATAGCTTTATCTAAACGATTGAGCATCAACCTATGCGATAGGTCTCCGAATTCTCCCACTTGCCTAGTCATGTACGCGATCGTTCTTTCCTTTGTTTGTCTGCCTCATACCAAGTTCGAACAGAGTCTACCCTCTGGATTCTCACACCGAGAATACCAAGGTCGCCTTGTTGGTGGTGTCAAACTCAACTCGACACCGTCGAGGTTTTCTGGAGGCCGTTCGTGGTACGAAAGAGTTCGTGATCGAAGAGATCATTGAGGACGAGCACAAAGTATTCATGCGGTGTTGCGGTCTTGTAGATCGAGTGTTCGTGGTCACTGTTGTTCGATTAGAGTGCGCATCGGAGCGTGGAGACGCTTCTGCCTATGTGCGTAGAGTTTTACTCTCTGTTTATGTGTATTATTCATGTTGTAATTTCTATATGAATCGCATAACCGTTTGTTTTTAAGTCGACTGTAAATATATTGTTGATTCACGATTGTAATTTAGAATAGTCTTGTTTCCACTGCTCACGGAAATATCGCTTCCGATTTCCTTCACAAGCTACACGTCCATGAGGTCCCCTCGGTAGCTCAACAAGATTTAATGAGAATACGTTTTTGGATTAATTTGAATTATTCAAATTAATTGAGGGAATTAATTATATATGATATAATTAATTAAATTTTAATTATATGTGATATAATTACTATACTGTATTTGATACATTATAATATTAAGTATTTATGAGAGAAAATAAATATTTGAATATGATTAAAAAATTAATTATATGAATTGGATTCATATAATTAAATTAAATTTAAATATGATTTATATCAAAAGCCATTGGTAAGAGAAAAGAAACTATAGGTTATATTGTATATGATACAATATTAAAACTACCATATGTTATATTTCATATAACATATAGTTTAATATATATTATATAATAAGTTAGTTATCATATTAATATATATTAAATTAAATTAAATTAAATTAAATTAATTTTATTAATTTAAAATTAATTTAAATTAATTAAGGGAGAGAGTTGTAACTCCCTCCCCCCCTTTTCCCCCAAAAGGTGCAGGAGTGGATGCTCTCTCTTAGCAGTCTTCTTCTTCCTGTAAATTTAGTCAAAGAAAAGTTCTGTGTTGATTTGAGAAATCTCAGAGAAAACAAAAATCAATCCTTCCTCTTCCTATCCATCTTTCCTTCTCCCTCTCAACCAAAATAGCCAGAGCTCACATCTCCTGGGTTCTCTGCCTGAGAATACTGAGTTTTCCTACCGGTGGTGCCCATTTGGCCTTTTCGCTTCTGTTCGTGATTTTTATGGAGGAGAATGATTTGTGAAGTTTGGACTCTTAAAGGGTAAGGGTTTCTAAAACCCCATTTCAATTTTTCTTTATTTTATGTTTAAGCATGTTGTGTTTGAATTAAATGCATAATCTATCTTTTATTCTTCTGTAAAATTTAATTCTGAAAAATTGGTTTTGGGACGATCCTTTGCTTCTGCACAAGGGCCCTTCAATGGGAACCTACAATTGGTCAAGTCAGAAATTTTCATAATAGAGAAGAACACGTTGATAGTAATGATAACGAAGGATGGATTCTTGTAACGTGGTGAAAGAAGAGAAAGCCTAGTCCTACTAAAAAAGAGTCACACTCTTATCGGAGTTACAGAAGAGGGAGCAAGACTCAGAAAAGGAAGGGAAAAAAGAAGGCTTGGAAGCCTAAGCATGTTGAGGAGGAAAATGAGGACTTCCCTAAACCCAAGCGACAGTTAACGTTAGTAGATATTCTTCTAGAGAACTCCTATGGTGGCAATTCGAGAAAAACGCCAGAGATTGCTGCATGTCACGCTGTCAGCATGACAGAGGAAGAGGATAACTCTTTAGGTTCATTGAAGACGACAAAAAAAATCAAAAAACTTACCATCATTTTGCATAGATGACCTATAATCACTCCCTCAAGCAGCTAAGATGGCCATCATCGACGCATTGTTAGAATCAAACACATCTAGCGTACCGACCTTTACAGCGCACGCATATGCCATGCATTGTACGTCCATAGGTTTCTCATATGAAGATCTATTATTGGGATCAAAGCTGCACAATATACTTTTGTACGTCTCGGGATACATTTGAGAATAGAGAGTTGGTTGAATTCTCATCAAAAATGGATCAACCATCAATATAATGCCTAAGATGACCATGAAACAATTGAGCATCCTCATGGAAGAATTATCGAATAGAAAGTTAGCCATTCAAGGTTTCAACCAAGGCAGCCAGAGGGCGATAGACATGATACATTTAGAACTCCTCATTGGTGACCTAAAGGCTGACTCGCTGAAGACCACTTATAAGTTGCTACTGGGACATCCTTGGATTCATGGAAATGGTGTGATAACCTTGGCGCTGCATCTGTTAGGATGGGTGTCCTATACAAAGAGTTTGTATAAGACCAAACCACGAGATGATTTGTCTCTGTATATAATGCCATTGATACAAGAGACTTATATCTCACCTAAATGACCATAGGTGACATGACCTCAATCCTGAGTGTTTTGGGAACTCCCTCCTTTGAGGACGGTCCTTTGATTAGTATGGGTAAGAGTGGCCAGATACCAACTAAACACGCCTACCCTTTTGGGAACATTTCTAATTTGGGAGCTGAGAACTCAATTACACAAGATGAAATTAACTCATTCCCTGAAGTAGGGGTAAGTAGATAGATTGCTCTCTTAAGGGCTGATTCCGGGGCTTGAACATAGTGGCCACAACTTCTCTTTGGAAGAGAGGACTTAATCATTGTAGGACTAGGACTTATGTTCATTAGAGGGATTAGTGGTACTTAAGGAGTTAAATGTAACTATAGGGGCATAACGATTATTGGTCCAGCTGTACTTACGAGTGATCTGTGAAGGGTTATCACACTGTTGATTGGTTGATATAGACATATAATATATCTGTAGTAAGGAGAGTTCAACTGTCGGTCTTTAGTAGAGTGCCTGGTAGTTAATGGATGGTAGATTCCGTGAGTAAAGAGTTTAGTCAATTATTTACGTATCGTTGGGCTTCGAGCTACAGGTCCATAAGGTCTCTTTGGTAGCTCAAAGGATTCACGTTGAGAATAAGTTCTTGGTGTTGATTTAAAATGTTCAAATTAACAAGAGGTAATTCAATTATATATGATATGATCGGTATGGTGTATGTGATACATCAAATGGAGGATTAATGTAAATGTGATTTACATTAAGGACCATGAAATAGAGAAAGAGCAATAGTTTATATATTTCATGAGATCAAATTTTAAAACTAGAGGTTATAATATACTATGATAAGTTGGTTATCATATATATTTATAATAATATTAATTATTGGATAATAATTCGTTTTTCTCTAATAACCAATTGAGTGGGAGGTTATTGGTGGTTTCATGGTAACCATGAGATAAAAGGAAAAATGTTTTCCTAAATTTAGTGGTTGTGAGTTTGCCATTCTCGAAAATTACTCACGATTGGCTGTCAAATGAATAGGATTTACTTAACGAAAGCTAAAGTGAAACTAGACGATCGTGGAGTGATACTATACGATAGTTCATCCAGCTGGTCGATAGCTAAACAATCGTGCAGCTTTTGCTAAACGATCGTGGAGCTTCTTCTAAATGATTGGGCACCATCTATACAATAAACTTTGTCATCTCCCACTTGCTCAATCATTTATATGATTCTTCCTCCGGTCCCGTCCTTTAACCAAGTCCACATAGAGCCCGCACTTCTAGATCTCACATCGAGAATACTAAGGTAGTCATTGTGGTGGTGTCGTACTCAACTCGACAATGTCAAGGTTTTTGGAGGCCGTTCGTAATGTTCGTGATCTTGGAGATCGTTGTGTTCGAGTTTGCTGTGATCGTGTAGTGTTGCGGTCGTGGTGTACGAGCGTTCATGTGTTGCCGTCTTATTGTGAACGAGCATTCGTGATCAAGGGTGTTAAAGATGAGTCTTCAAAGGTATGTGAACTCTTCCCTTGATCTTAGAAAAGCATGTTGTAATTTAGTTTTTTGCATAGCCTGTTGTTTCCGTTTCTTGACTGTAATTGTTCTTGTTCAAATACGAATAATATTTGAACGATCATTTTGTTGCTCATGGAAATCCTCATGTTCCAATTTCCTTCAATTGGTATCAGAGCCAAGTTGTTCTGATATTCCAAATTTCACTTCTGTTTTGAACTTCTTTTACAATCGTGGTGGGTTTTCTACATTGGGTTTAATTGTTAAATGCGTTTGTGGATGGAGTTGATGAATGTTTACGAGTTAATTTCCTCTGTTTAAAGCTTTCTTTAAATTACAAAGTGTTAATTTGTAAGGGCCCCTATGTTTTTGGGCATAATTAACATGAAATCGAGTCTATAATTCAAAGTTTTTGAGTTAGTCGAGTCATTCGTGATGAAGTTTCGAAGCATGGAAATGCGGTTCTCAATGAAGAAAAAGACCAAGAGTTGGACGTATCATATAGCCTTAGGTAAACGATCGTTGGAATTTGGCTAAATGATCATGTAGATTTTTCCATGCGATCGTGTAGTAATTACTAAATGATCATTTAGTAATTCTAAACGATGGGGTAAGTCGTTTACTCTATCGCGTAGCGTTGGTTGCCCGATCGCGTAAATGCTGGAGGTAAACGATCAAGTGGGAGCATTTGATGCTCATCGTTTAGAAAAAGGCGCGCGCTCAATGATCGTGTAGTTAGCATGCTCATCGCATAGCCATTGACTACACGATCATGCGATATACGATATGAAGGTGCTCGCTCAGCAATCGTTTAGGCGATAGTGCTTCACTACATCATTGTCGTTTAGACGATCGTATAAGGCTTGCATTGCGAAGCATGCTGCACGATCGCGTACCTCCTGCTTCATCGCATAGTAAAAGGTATATGATCGTTGCTAAACGATCGTTTAGCTTTGGAAGCATAGGTAAATGATCGAGTAAAGCATTTGCTCTTTCATGTAGACGATCGTGCGATTTTATTGGTACACGATCAGTGGAGACACGAACTTCGATCGGACTGTTCAAGACTCGATTCACCTATTTGAACCGGAGACTCCTTGTTTTTATAATAGTTAGCTTGTAATTTTGAGGATTTAAGGCAAATTTTCCCCGTTCATCAACATTTGGTTTATTATACATGAGATGTATGTGGTTTATATGGCAAAGTGTTTAACATATAGATTTAAAACCCACCATAGGTTGTAAAATTATTCATGCTGTTAGGGTTGATGCCCTAAAGTCTCGTGTCCTGTAGTTTGTAAACAATATATATGAACACCTGTGATTGTTAATATATGATATTTACTTCACATCTTGTTGTTTTGCTCGGTTATTTGTTTTACCACAAACCAATAAATATAAAATCCTTGGTTATCTGTATGTGACTCAAGCATGTATGTGGTGACATACAAGTGGATCATGTCTTGAGTGACAACCAAAATGGTCTGTAGTAAATGGATAAAGGAGGGAAACCTTATCATGGTAACACTACGAACGCGACCCGCTTTGTGGAATGGTCACAAGTTGTGACTTGTCACAGATGGTCTGATCCTGGTCATTCGTGTTGGGGACATGCGAATGGGGCCGTGCTATACAAAGAGTTTCTATAAGATCGGACCACGAGGTGTTAATATCTCGTTATATAATAGCGTTCATGATAGAGACTTCACTTAACTAGGATGACCATAGGTAACATGACCTCAATCCTGAGTGAGTTGGAAACTCCTACCATTGAGGGTGGTCCTTTGATTTGTATGGGTGCGAGTGGCCAAGTAGCCAATTCAAACCTACCATTTTGGGGAATCGTCTGATTTAGGAGCTGGGAACTCAGCTACACAAGATGGAATTCACTCCTTCCCTGAGGCAGGGGTAAGTAGATAGATGGCTTCCTTAAGGGCTGATTCCGGGGCTTGAACGATGTGGCGCCACACACTTTCTCTTGGCCCAAGAGATGTTCACACATAGTTGGACTATGTTGTATTGTTCATTAGAGGAATCAATGGTACTTAAGGAGGGAGATATAACTATAGGGCAAAACGATAAATTGTCCAGCTGTACTTACGAGCATATGTGAAGGTCATCATACTCATGATTGGTTATATCCAATGGACACAAAAATATATCTGTGGTAAGAAGAGTTTAGCTATTGGTCCTTAGTGGAATCACTGACAGCTAACGAATGATGAATCTTGTGGCTAAAGAGTTTAGTCAACTATTCACGTACCATTGGAGCTTCGAGCCACAGGTTCATTAGGTCACCTGGGTAGCTTGGATAAAGTTGAGAACCGGTGTTTGGTTTAATTTGAAATGTTCAAATTGACAAGAGGAAGTTCAATTATATATGATATAATTGGACTGGTTAATTATATATTATATAATTGGCAAAATGTATGAGATACATTAATTTTGGAGGAAATTAGAAATAAATATGATTTATATCAAGTAGAGGAGAAAATATTATAGTAGATATATGATATCAAACTATAGAATATAAATATTATATGATTATATTTATTAATTAAATTAATTGATTAATTATTTGATAATTAACCTATTGATCCACGTTCGGATGTGGGAAGTGGGGCTTACGAAGGTTATGGTAACCGGCGGATTAAAACAATGAAAATGGTTTCATTTCAATCAATCGTGCAATCGATCGTTGTCCGCGCCTAAAAGAAACCCGTGAAAGCGATCGTGAGAGCCTATACGATAGAAGCTCGTCCATCTAAACGATCGTCTGCCTCACAGTTTCTCTAAAGATCGATACATTTATCCTAATGATCGTTCAGTTTTTCCTACATGATTGTGTAGCTCTACTATACGATAAGTATTTTTGCTATAACGATGTAGCAGTTTATCTCCCACTTGCTTATCGTCTACACGACTGTTCTCCTCCGTCCTTTACTAAACTCACTAGAGCCCACTCTTTGGGTTTTTGACTTTGAGAATACCCAGGTTTCTCTTGTGGTGGTTTCGTCCCCGCTGCAGTGTTCATGTATGTTCTGATCGTGCTGTTGCAGTCGACCGACTTGTCGGGTGCTGGTAGATCTGTTGGAGGTTTTTTGTTGCTTAGGTTCAGACGTTCGAAGAGTGTCTTCATATGGTATGAACCCGTTCCTTGTTAATTATTTTGTTCTGAGCAAGCCGATAATTAGGTTTATATGTATAACTGTTTGTGTGGAATGTATATCTTTTGTGTTTTGGTCACTATGAAATCGGATCGATCTAAACTCGCTCATGGAACTCTCAGTATGAGATCCTTCAATTGGTATCAGAGCCAGGTTTCTGATACTCCGATTTCATCTGTTGCAACAAAATGACATATACATTCATGGTGGGTGCATTTCTATGCTGTTTTAATTGTTAAATCTGCTGTGGAAGTGCCGAATTAATGGATGTTTTCGGGATGATTAGCCTCGGTTTATTTAAGATCTTTTTACATTTGCGGTTATTTATAAAGGCCCCTACGTTTTTGGGCATTAATAATCGTTATCGAGTTTGTATTCAAAGTTTGTTGGATGTTTTGAGTCATTCATCGAAGAAGCAGATCTGTGAAAGCATTGTATAAGAGTGGTACATGATCTGGGCAAGTGTTACGGTTCTTCGAAAGAAGGAGGTGATCTAGGGTTGATCGCAACGTGCAGAAGATGTTCTATGCGATCGCTGTTAGTCGCATCGTAAAGATGAAGGAGTATGCAATCGCGGTTGAACGCTTCAGTTGAACGATGGGGTATGCGATTAAGAGTTGGTCGTATCGGGTTGACGATCGGGCATGCGATCGCTGAGTATCATTTAATGCGCACGCGAGCTAGATGATTGTTTAGGTTAGCAAGTTTCATCGCTTAGTAACTGACTAAACGATTGCTTAGCATCGTAAGTTAAATCGTTTACCAAGTTGCATGCATCGGTTAGACGATCAGACGCTCGCGTATCGTTTAAAGCACGCTAGACGATCGTTTAGGTCAGCAAGCTTCATCACTTAGTAACTGACTAAAGGATTGCTTAGTAACTCAAAGTTAAATCGTTTACCTGTCATTGCGCTACACGAACGTTTGGATGATCAGGCTTCGCAGCCTCGTCGTCGTCTATGCGATTGTTTGCTAATGTTCATATCGTCTAGTGCGCACTGAACAATCGTCTACCTGCTAGAGTTTGCTACACGATGAAGACCTCTTGGCGGTTCAAAACCCAGTTCACCTGTGAACCGGTTTGCTCGATGAAAAATGTAATAGATAGGGTTTTCATTCCCCTTTTTTGGTTTAAAGGCTCATCGCGGTCCATAATCTCTTTGTTTAATACATCCAATGTATATTTTATATGTCATATGGTATGTACATATAGTTAATCCCACCTTAGGTTATGCATTTATCATGCATCATCTCTTTATTGTAATTGTTATAATTTAGAGAAGCATGATTTTTAATTATGTAAGAGCATGCTCATGCATCATATAATATAAGAGTTATATTTATGCATGCATGAAAAGCATTGACATGCATCATCTTTATATTATAATTGTTATAGTATAAGGGTGAATGATAGCATGTTTGCTTGGTTATTATCTGTTATATAAAAGTTATATAGTAATGACTGGACATTGCATGAAGCATGATACATAGGTTACTTTATAATTGTTATAAACGCCTCATCATGCGCAATGTTTTTTAGTTGTTTCTTTTTAAGAGTTAAAGATAAATTAAAACTAAAAGAAATAAGAAAGACATGCATGCTCACTTAGGTTTAATTCATGGTTTTAAAATGTTTAAAACTTGGATCACATAGACCTAAGATCATGGTTCTAATATGATTAGCAACCCTAAAGCTTCAATCTTTTAATCAGTTTAATAGGATTAAATTGGCTAATAAAAGGTTAAAGTGTAGAAAATCTATCTAAAATGGACCTTTTGTCTAAGGTAGGTTTTGTCTAGGCTGGGGTATTTAAGTTGACGGAAACGTAACACCCCTACCTAGGAACTTATCTGGAAAGGTGAATTAGATAGATTTGATGCATACAAGCAAGTTAAGGACAGTTCATTAAAGTATTTAAATGTGACTACTTGAACTTGTTTATATTTCATAAACAAACGTTGTTTATGAGCAGGTTTTAAAAAAAACCACTTAGACTAAAATCAGTAGCCGGATTGTCTAGGTTAATGAATCCCTAGGTAGAACATTCAGTGGGAGGTACTTGAGGCATAAGAAGCTTCACTTAAACCTTTCACTTTTCTCCTAAAGTCCACACCGTGAGATCTATCCTCGCCCTTACGGCACCTTTGGCGTGTCCCCTCAATAGATAGTGTTTGGGTAGGTCAATATTAAGGTGGATGGAGAGAATGTTCATAATAAGTGGGGGTGAGAAGTGCGACAGCATATCCCTCGGTCTCCCTTGTTAGGTTGAGAATGTCTCATCCCAGTGAAGGGGCAAGTGATCACCCCACCGGTGGCGTTTGTCCTGACTCACTGGGGCATCATTGCAAAATAGAAGTCTATAACTTATGGTACTTGAAACTGTTTTACAAAAACAAATTGGTTTAAAAGTGGTTTAGCAAAATCTAATAAAGATTTGTTCGTATTTTCAGCAACTTTTTCAAATGTCTACAGCCACCTTATCGTTGTTAAGCGCCAAAAAATTAACTGACGAAAATTTTTCAACATGGAAATACATGATCACGACGATCCCAATCATCGAGGATCTCATGTTCGCTCTTACAGAGGCTTGTCCTCCTATTTCATCTCCAAATTCCGTTCGAAGTGTTTGGGAGGCATACGAGCGATGGACAAGGGCAAATGAGAAGGCCCGAGCCTACATCTTGGCAAGTCTTTCTGAAGTCTTGGCCAAGAAACATAAGCCTATGGTCTCAACGCGTGAGATCATGGAGTCCCTGCGGGGGATGTTTGGACAACCATCTAAATAGCTTATGCATGAGACTCTTAAAAACGTATTCAACTTCAAAATGGAATAAGGCACCTTTGTTCATGAACATGTGCTAAACATGATGGTCCACTTCAATGTGGTAGAGTTGAATGGGTCTACCATCGATAAGGGCAGTCAAGTTAACATAATCCTGCATTCATTGCCCGAGAGCTCCCTGCACTTTGTTAGCAATGTGATTCTTAACAAAGTGAAATATAACCTTACAACTCTCTTTAACGAGTTGTAGACATACCAATCTTTACTGAAAAGTAAGGAAAGGTAGAAGGGTGAGGCAAATGTTGCTTCATCCTCAAGGACGTTCCATAGAGGTTCGACTTCAGGAACGAAGTCTACACTTTCTACTTCTAACTCTACAAAGGGTAATAAGAAGAAGGGTGGTAAGGAAAAGGGAAGGCACTTGCTAACCCACCGCCTGTCGCTCCGAGGAGGCGTCCATCAGTTGCTAAGGGAAAGTGCTTCCATTGCAACCAAGATGAATATTGGAAGAGGAACTGTCCTCGGTATCTGAAGGAGAAGAAAGCAGCCAAGGCGGATAAAGGTAAATGCGATTTACTTGTGCTTGAAACTTGTTTAGTGGAGAATGATGATTCTTCCTGGATAATTGATTCAAGCGCCACTAACCATGTTTGTTCTTCTTTTCAGGGGATTAGATCTTGGCGACAGCTGAAGGCTGGTGAGATGATAATGCAACTAGGAACCGGGCACATCGTCTCAGCTATGGCAATGGAAGGACTCCAGTTAGCTTTACAGAATAGGTTTCTAATTTTAAATGATGTATATATTGTAACTGAATTAAAAAGGAACCTTATTTCTGTAAAATGTTTATTGAAAGTAAATACAATGTTTCTTTCAATTTGAATAAAGTGTTTATTCATAAAGATGGTGTTTTTATTTGCACAGCAAATATGGAATTGAATTTATATGTGCTAAGGCCGTTAGCCATTAATTCCCTCCATAATACTGAAATGTTCAAAACTGTCGTTACTAAATCAAAACATCAACGAATTTCCCCAAAAGAAAATGCTTAACTTTGGCAACTACGTCTAGGGCACATCAATCTCAATAGGATTGAGAGATTGGTGAAGAATGGACTTCTAAGTGAGTTAGAAGAAAATTCTTTACCAGTGTGCGAATCTTATCTTGAGGGTACGATGACTAAATGACCTTTTACTGGAAAAGGTTCTAGAGCCAAAGAGCCTCTTGAGTTAATACATTATGACCTCTGTGGTCCTATGAATTTGTGAGCCCGAGGTGGCTATGAGTATTTTATTAGTTTTATTGGTGATTACTCCAGGTATAGGTATATTTATCTTATTTAACGGAAGTCTGAATCCTTTGAAAAGTTCAAAGAATTCAAGGCTGAAGTTAAAAATGCATTAGGTAGACAAATTAAAACACTTCGATCAGATCGAGGTGGAGTGTTTTTGGACTCTGCATTCCAAGACTATTTGATAGAATATGAATCGTTTCCCAACTCTCAACGCCAGTTACACCTCAGTAGAATGGTGTAACGAAGAGGAGAAATAAAACCTTGTTAGACATGGTTCGTTCGATGATGAGTTACGCTTCCTTATCGAACTCGTTTTGGGGTTTTGATGTGGAGACTACGGTGTACATACTCAACTATGTTCCCTCCAAGAGTGTTGCAAGAACACCTCTGGAGTTGTGGAACGGGCGTAAAGCTAGTTTACGTCATTTCCGCATTTGGGGTTGCCCTGCACATGTGCTTGAGGCTAATCCCAAGAAGTTGGAACCACGGTCGAGGTTGTGCCTCTTTATAGGCTACCCCAAAGGTACACGAGAGGGTTATTTTTATGATGCAACGAAAAATAGGGTGTTTGTTTTAACAAACTCTACTTTCCTTGAGGAGGATCATATAAGGGAGCATAGTCCAAGAAGGAAAGTCGTGTTGCGTGAGCTTTCCAAGGAAACTACTGAAACTTCAACAAAAGTTGTTGAAGAGCCTACAACATCAACAAGAGTTGTTGATGGGAGTTCATTCAGTAGGTCGGTTCCACCTCAAGAATTGAGGGAATCTTGACATAATGGAGGGGTTGCGAACCCATCTGTTCGCTATCTGGGTTTCACGAAAATCCTTGCTATGGTAGTAGATGGCGACGTTGTGGAACCGTTGTCTTATAAAAAGGAAATATAGGATGTTGACCGAGAAGAATGGTTCAAGGCCATGGATCTCGAGATGGAGTCGATGTACTTTAACTTAGTATAGGATCTTGTAGATCTGTCTGATGGGATTTACCCTATAGGTTGTAAATGGATCTATAAGCGCAAACGGGGTGTTGATGGAAAGGCACAGACCTTCAAGGCTCGACTTGTGGCAAAGGGATATACCCAGGTAGAGGAAGTCGACAACGAGGAGACTTCTTGCCTATTGCAATGTTAAAGTCGATCTGCATCCTCCTATCCATTGCAACTTATTATAATTATGAGATCTGGCAAATGGATGTCAAGATGGCCTTTCTGAATGGCAATCTTGAGGAGACCATTTATATGGTGTAGCCCGAGGGATTCATAGTCCAAGGTCAAGAGCAAAAGGTTTGCAAACTGAATCGGTCCATTTATGGACTGAAACATGCGTCTCGATCTTAGAACATACGATTTGATGCTGCGATCAAGTCGTATGGCTTTGACCAAAATGTTGATGAACCTTGTGTCTACAAGAAGATCATCAACCCTTCAGTAGTCTTTTTAGTGTTGTATGTAGACGATATCCTACTCATTGGGAATGATGTAGGTCTACTGACTACAGTTAAGAACTGGCTAGCGACCCAATTCCAAATGAAAGATTTGGGAGAGGATCAATTTGTTCTAGGGATACAGATCTATCGGGATCGCAAGAACAAAGTGCTAGCACTGTCTCAGGGATCTTACATTGACAAGATGTTACTCAAGTACTCGATGCAAGACTCCAAGAAGGGCCTACTGCTATTCAGGCATGGAGTCACTTTGTCTAAGGAAATGTGTCCTAAGACGTCTCAAGAGGTTGAGGAGATGAGACAGGTCCCATATGCGTCTGCCATTGGCAGTTTGATGTACGCGATGCTCTGTACTCGTCCAGACATCTACTACGTCGTAGGCATAGTCAATAGGTATCAATCTAACCCAGGCCAAGGTCACTAGACCGTAGTGAAGAATATCCTTAAGTATCTTTGGAGAACAAGGGACTACATGCTCGTGTATGGTTTGAGGGATTTGATCCTTACAGGATACACGGATTCTGACTTTCAGACTGATAAGAACTCTCGTAAGTCCACATCAGGGTCAGTCTCTACTCTTAACGGAGGAGCTATAGTGGCAAAGCACTAAGTAGGGGTGCATCGCCGACTCCACTATGGAGGCGGAGTACGTAGCAGCTTGCGAAGCTACTAAGGAGGCTGTCTAGCTCAAGAAGTTCTTGACAGACCTGGAAGTTGTTCCAGATATGTCTAGGCCCATCACTCTTTATTGTGATAATAATGGGCCAATGGCGAACTCCAATGAGTCAAGGAGCCACCGACGAGATAAACACATAGAGTGAAAGTTTCACCTGATCTGCGAGATAGTGCATCGAGGGGACGTGATCGTCACGCAGATCGCTTAGGAGCATAATATTGCTGACTCATTTACGAAGGCTCTCACGGCTATAGTGTTTGAGGGTCACCTATGGAGCATGGGTTTATAGGATCGCCCGCAGCTAAACTAGGGTAACTGGGAGATTTTATTGTACTCGGCTTTTATGCCCTAGTTTATTGTTTTGTACTAAGTTTTTGTACACCCCACTTCGCTTTAGGACAAGTGGGAGATTGTTGGGATTGAAGCCCTAAAGTCCCGTGTCTTGTAGTTTGTAAACAGTATATACAAACACCTGTGATTGTTAATATATGATATTTACTTCACATCTTGTTGTTTTGCACGGTTATTTGCTTTACCACAAACAAATAAACATAAAATCCCTGGTTATCTTTATGTGACTCCAGCATATATGTGGTGACATACAAGTGGATCATGTCTTGAGTGATAACCAAAATGGTCTGTAGTAAATGGATAAAGGAGGGAAACCTTATCCTGGTAATGCTACAGACGCGGCCCACTTTGTGGAATGGTCACAAGTGTTGTGACTTGTCACAGATGGTCTAATCCTGATCATTCGTGTTGAGGACATGCGAGCGGGGGCGTCCTATACAAAGAATCCTGACCACGAAGTGTTAATGTCTCGTTATATAACACCGTTCATGACAGAGACTTCACTTCACAAGGATGACCATAGGTAACATGACCTCAATCCTGAGTGAGTTGGGAATCCTGCCATTGAGGGTGGTCCTTTGATTTGTATGGGTGCGAGTGGCCAAGTCATCGATTCAAACCTACTATTTTAGAGATTCGTCTGATTTGGGATCTGCGGAACTCAGCTACACAAGATAAAATTCACTCCTTCCCTGAGGCAGGGGTAAGTAGATAGATGGCTCCCTTAAGGGCTGATTCCGGGGCTTGAACGATATAGTGCCATACACTTTCTCTTGGCCCGAGAGGTGTTCACACATAGTTGCACTATGTTGTATTGTTCATTAGAGGAATCAGTGGTACTTAAGGAATGAGATGTAACTATAGAGGTAAAATGGTAAATTGGCCCAGCTGTACTTACGAGCATCTATGAAGGGTCATCATACTCCTGTCTCTTATACACATCTAGATGTGTATAAGAGACAGCTATAGAGGTAAAACGATAAATTTTTCAACTGTACTTACGAGCATATATGAAGGGTCATCGTACTCATGATTGGTTATATCCGATGGACACAGAAATATATCTGTGGTAAGAAGAATTCAACTATTGGTCTTTAGTGGAATCACTGACAGTTAACGGATGGTGAATCTCGTGGCTAAAGAGTTTAGTCAACTATTCACGTGCCGTTGGAGCTTCGAGCCACAGGTCCATTAGGTCACCTAGGTAGCTTGGATAAAGTCGAGAACCATGTTTGGTTTAATTTGAAATTTTCAAATTGACAAGAGGAAGTTCAATTATATATGATATAATTGGACTGGTTAAATATATATGATATAATTGGCTAAATGTATAAGATACATTAATTTTGGAGGAAATTAGATGTAAATATGATTTATATCAAGTAGAAGAGAAAATAATATAATAGATATATGATATCAAACTATAGAATATACATATAATATGATTATATTTATTACTTAAATTAATTGATTAATTATTTGATAATTAACTGATTGATCCACGTTCGGACGTGGGAAGTGGGGCTGCGAAGATTATGTTAACCGGCAGATTAAAACAATGAAAATGGTTTTCATTCCAATCAATCATGCAATCGATCGTCGTCCGTGCCTAAAAGAATTTGTGAAAGCGATCGCGAGAGCCTATACGATAGAAGCTCGTCCATCTAATCGATCGTCTGCCTCACAGTTTCTCTAAACGATCGTATACATTTATCCTAAATGATCGTTCAGTTTTTCCTACACGATCGTGTAGCTCTACTATACGATAAGCATTTCCGCTATACGATAGCAGAGTTTCATCTCCCATTTGCTTATCATCTACACGACGTGTTCTCCTTCGTCCTCTACCAAACTCACTAGAGCCCACTCTTTGGGTTTTTGACTCTGAGAATACTCAGGTTTGTCTTGTGGTGGTGTTGTCCTCGCTACAGTGTTCGTGTACGTTCTGATCGTGCTGTTGCAGTCGATCGACTTGGCGGGTGCTGGTAGATTCATTGGAGGTTTTTCGCTGCTTAGGGTTTAGACGTTCGAAGAGTGTCTTCATCTGGTATGAACCCTTTCCTTGTTAATTATTGTGTTCTGAGCATGCCGATAATTAGGTTTATATGCATAACTGTTTGTGTGGAATGTATATCTTTTGTGTTTCGGTCACTATGAAATTGGAGCGATCTAAACTTGCTCATGGAACTCAATATGAGATCCTTCACATGAATCATGTATTATAAGTGTTATAATATGGCATGATGAAATTAGAAGAAAGAATGCACATGCATTATGAAAATATAAGAGTTATATTTATGCATGTAATGAGCATATTCATGCATCATCTTTATATTATGAGCGTTATAGTATAAAGGTGAATGGAAGCATGTTTTGCTTGGTTCATTGCTTGTTTATATAAGTGTTATATAAAAGGTAGCGATGAATGAACAATGCATGGAGCATGGCACTTACACTATTTATAAGAGTTATGAATGCCTTGTATGTGTTTGCTTTGCATTGTGGTTGATTTTGGTTGTTTCTGTTATAAATGTTATAATATAATTAGAACTAAAATCGATAAGAAAGAGTTGCATGTGGACTTAGGGTGAACTCATGTTTTAAAAGAGTTTTAAAATTGGTTTGAGATAGACTTATGTTCAAAGGTTCTATTGAGATTAACAACCTAGTTTAATCTTTTTATTCGGTTTAGTAGGATTAAATTGATTGGTATAAAATATTAAAACTGTATTAATTCTATCTATAAGGGACCTTCTGTCTAAGACGGGTTCTATCTAGGCTGGGCTACTTAAGCTGACGAAAACGGAACACCCCTACTTGGAAACCTACCTGGAAAGGTGAATTAGATAGATTTTCTGCAAGCATGTGACAATTGGTCAAAGAGTCCATTAAATAGTTTAATGGATGATGATCAAAAGTTGTTTCAACTATCCAAGGTAAAAGTTACTCTTGGGAAAACCTAAAATGTCACTAGTTAAAATCCTTAGCCATATTTTTTCTAAGTAAACTAACCCTAGGTTATAAAATACTCAGTGGGAGGAAGAGATGTATTTGATATGTCAATGATTCCACTCACATTTCTCCCTGAATGTTCACATCGTGAGATTCATGCTTGGCCTCGTGGTGCCCTGGGAGCAATCCTCTTCAGATGGTGTTTGGATGAGTCAATATCAAGGTGGACGGAGAGAGTGTTTATAGTAAGCGGGTGGACGGAGTGTATCAACACATCCTACGGTCTCTGTCATTGGTTCACACCGTGAGATCATTCTGTACTCCCTCGTGGCGCCCTAGGAGCGTCCCCCTTCGAATGGGTTTTGTGCAGTTGGTCAAGATCAATGTGAACTCCAGAAATGGATAGAGTCACTTTAGGTTTTGCCTCAATCGGATTTTTTTCTTTCAGATTGGCTACTTGGGGCAGATCTCTAGGGCCTAAAATGGCAGGTCACACTTACGGGAGATTGTTAAGTAAGTTAATGATCTCTTGATCAAATCATGATTACTAGTTGTTATAAGAGCAAGAGTTGTCTTGATATTAATGACTGGTTGAGAATTTCTCAATTCAGAGGAGAGATAATTTACCTCCCTTCGGCGGCTTTTGTTCTAAACCTTTGAAGCGTCATTGCAAAACTAGATGTCTTACGGGGTTCATGTTAGTTTTGCTAAACCTTATTGGAAGTTGTCTATTTTTTCAACGAGTATTTGCTTAAAACCTAACGTAGGTCAATGTGTTTTTGTTTTCAGCAACATGTTTGTATTTTCGTTGAATGCCTTTAATTTGACCAATTACATACAGTAGAAAGAGTCTTGTAAAACATATTTCATGGTAAACGATCTCGAATTTGTCATGGTTGAGGAATGTACTCAAGTGCCAACCCTTGATGCAACACGAAGTGTTGGTAGTGCATATGAGATGTGGATGAAGGCTAATTCATTGGCCTAACTTCACATTTTGGCTAGCCTACCTGATGCTTTGACGAAAAATTTGTTTGAATGTTAGTTTGAATGGACTCGTTGCAAGATTTGTTAGTTTGACGAAAAATTCATTGGTAATTGCATGTGAGATCATGGACTCATTGCAAGATTTGTTTGAATGTTAGTTCTTACTTTTTAAGCATAGAGAGTGGATGACAAAACCATCAGTGTCAGTTTCAAATTTAAACTCTAGGAAGAGGAAGCAATTGTTGCTGACTCTGTTCAGGTTCATAGATGAGAAGTGTTCTCTTACATGAAACTTGGAGCTTATTTAGGTCCCGATACTGATACCACTACTCTCTAAAAGAGGAGGATGTCTAAAAACAGTAAATGTGATTTATTGGTCTTGGAGATGTGTTTGGTAGAGAATGATGATTTTGCTTGGATCCTTGATTCGGGTGCTACTAATCACGTCAGTTCCTCTTACCTAAGATTCAGTTCCTGGCAAACGTTGTCACAAGGAGAGATGACTCTTCGAGTCGGTACTAGTGAGGTTGTTTCAACTATTGTTGTAGGCAGACTGAAGTTATTTTTGGACAAGAAACGTAATCTGTTACTTGATAATGTTTTTGTAGTTCCTCATATCAAGAGGAACACTTAATCTCAGTTTCTTGTCTTATTGAACAATGTTATACCATCTTCTTTTCTGAGAATAAAGTGTTTATTTTCAAGAATGGAATGAAGATTGATTTTGGTTCGATGGAAAGTAACTTATATGTACTAAGGCCGTTAGTCATAAAAGCCTTGTTTCATACTGAAATTTTCAGTACAGTGACAATAGTTAAAAGACCAAAGGTTTCTCCTAAGGAAAACACCCATCTTTGGCATCTAAGGTTAGGTCACATCAACCTCAATAGGATTGAGCAGTTGGTGAAAAGTGGACTTCTAAAGAGTTTAGAAGAAAACTTCTTGTCGGTATATGAATCATGCCTCGAAGAAAAGATGACCAAAAGACCTTTTACTCAAAAAGGTTATAGAGCCAAGGAAGCCTTGGAGCTTGTACATTCTGACCTCTGTGGTCTGATGAGTGTTAGGGCTGGAGGTGGGCATGAATATTTCATCTCTTTCATAGATGATTATTCAAGATACGATTATCTTTACCTAATGCAACATAAGTCTGAAGCCCTTGACAAGTTTAAGAAGTATGAGGTTGAAGTTGAAAACTTGTTAGGTAAGAAGTTGAAAACACTATGATCTGATCGTGGTGGAGAGTATATGGACCTCCAATTCCAGAACTATCTAATAAAACATGGGATTGCACCCCAAATCTCGGCCCTAAGTACACCTCAGCATAATGATGTATCAGAAAGAAGAAACAGAACCTTGTTGGACATGGTTCAATCTATAATGAGTTATGCTCATCTTCCAGACTCGTTTTAGAGTTTTACAGTGGAGACTGCTTGCTACATTCTGAACAACATTCCCTCGAAAAGTGTTTCTGAAACACCTGTTGAGTTGTGGAGAGGCCGTAAAGGTAGTTTACGCCACTTCCAGATTTGGGGGTGTCCGACCTATGTGCTTGTGACTAACCCAAAGAAGTTGGAATTGCGTTCGAAAGTTTGCCTCTTTGTAGGCTACCCCAGGGAAACAAAGGGTGGATACTTCTATGATTCAAGTGAGAACAAAGTGTTTGTTTCTACAAATGTTATCTTCTTGGAAGAAGACCACATCAGGGATTATAAACCACAAAGTAAGCTTGTTTTACATGAGATTTTTAGTGAGACTGAGACTACTAAGGGTTCAACAAGAGTTGTTGAATAGACTGACAAATCAACAAGAGTTGTTGAAGTTGGTATATCTAGTCAACCATCTCAAGAGTTGAGACTACCTCGACGTAGTAGGAGGGTTATAATCCCACTAAATTGCTACATGGGTTTAACTCAAGCCCAAAACGTCATTTCTAATGATGGGGTCGAGGATTCATTGTCTTTTAAGAAAGCAATGGAGGATGTTGTCAAGGATGAATGGATTAAAGCCATGAAGCAAGAGATGAAGTCTATGTATTTCAATAATATCTGGGAGCTTGTGGATCCACCTAATGGGGTAAGACCTATAAGGTATAAGTGGATCTATAAGCGAAAGTGAGGTGTAGATGGAAAGGTGCAAACCTTTAAGACTAGACTTGTGGCAAAGGATTATACCCAGGTTGAGAGAGTTGACTATGAGGAAACTTTCTCACCTATTGTCATGCTCAAGTCTATCAGGATACTCCTATTCATAACCCCATTTTATGATTATAAGATATGAAAAATGGACATCAAAACTGCCTTTCTTAGTGGTAATCTTGAGGAGACCATCTACATGACTCAACCAAAGGGGTTTGTCGTTCCAGATCAAGAGCAAAACGTTTGCAAGCTTAATAAGTCCATTTATGGGCTGAAACAAGCGTCTTGATCCTGGAACATTAGATTGACACTACGGTCAAATTGTTTGGCTTTGATCAGAACGTTGATGAGCCTTGTGTTTACAAGAAAATCATCAACAACTCAGTAGCTTTCTTGGTACTGTATGTGGATGATATCTTACTCATTGGGAATGATATAGGGTTTTTGACTGCCATTAAGAAGTGGCTAGCTGCCCAGTTCCAAATGAAAGATTTGGGTGAGACACAGTATGGTCTGAGGATCCAGATCATTCGGGATCGTAAGAATAAGAAGTTAGACCTGTCTCAGGCATCATATATCGATCAAATGTTGATCAGATATAGGATGCAGGATTCCAAGAGGGGTTTGTTACCCTTCAAGTATGGAATCGTTTTGTCTAAGGATCAGTATCCTAAGACACCTCAAGATGTTGAGGAAATGAGATGAATTCCCTATGCTTCAGCTGTACGAAGCTTGATGTATGAAATGTTGTGTACCAAACCCGACATTTGCTATGTAGTAAGGGTTTCCAGTCGGTATCAGTCCAATCTAGGATTTGATCACTAGACGACGGTCAAGACAATCCTCAAGTATCTTCGGAGAACGAGGGACTACATGTTCATGTATGGAGATAAGGATCTGATCCTTATTAGATACACAGACTCTGAGTTTCAGATCGCTAGAGATTCTCGTAAGTCGACATCGGGGTCAGTGTTCACTCTCAATGGAAGGTCTGTAGTGTGGCGAAGCATCAAGCAAGGATGCATCACGGACTCCACTATGGAAACCAAATATGTAGCCGCTTATGAAGCAGCTAAGGAGGCTGTTTGGCTGAGGAAATTTCCTACAAATTTGGAAGTTGTTCCAAATATGAATTTGCTAATCACTCTTTATTTTGATAACAGTGGGGCTATGGAAAATTCAAAGGATACTCAGAGTCATCGTTGGGGCAAGCATATCGAACGAAAATACCACTTGATCAGGGAGATTGTGCATCACGATGATGTGATAGTCATAAAGATCGCGTCGGAGCACAACGTTGCTGATCCATTTACAAAATCTCTGATGGCTAAAGTATTCGAGGGTCACCTGGAGAGTCTGGGTCTGCGGGACATGTAGCATCTTGTCTAGGGAAAGTAGAAGATGATATTGGGGTATGCTCTAGTTTATTGTATATTGCACATGTTATCTTGTATTGTACATTAGTCTCCCGAGGCATTAGGACAAGTTAGAGATTGTTGAGATTGATGTCCTAATTCTCCCAGAGTCTCGTAAATTGTAATATATACACATTGTTATGAATAAAATAAGAGCTATTTTATCTGGCATTTACTTATCTCCAATAAACAAAGCTCCATGGTTATTGTATGTAAACTTAAGCATGTATATGAGATATACAAGTGGATCATGCCTTAATTGATAACCTAAATAGGTCTATAATATAAGGATTAAGGAGGGATACTTAATCCTGGTGACACTACGGATACGATCTGCTTTGTAGAGGTTTGCAAGTGTTGTGAACTACTACAGATGGTAGATCCTAACCATTCATGTAGACACATGCAAGCGGGGGTGTCCTATACAAAGAGTTTGTATAAGAAGAACCACGAGAATAGAGAATCCAAAAAAGTATTCGGATCTTTAATGTCGGTTTTAAACCGACATTGTAGGGATACCTTTAGTGTCGGTTTTAAACCGACATTAAAGACCCGCATTTATCTCACTTTCTATTTTCCCACCATTTTTTTTCATTTCCCTCTTCACTCTCCCTCTATTTTCTTTTTCCTCTCATTCTCACACTTCCCTTTCCAGACCCTCTTCTTTCTCACTTCTCTCTTCCAAACCCTTACCATTCGTCCGTCGATCGTGGGTGAAGCGGTTATTGTGGTGCAGATCTGGCCTCCGTGTAGGTCTATTCGTCGTGCAACTCGCGCTGCCGCACCCAGTCTCCGTGTCTCATCATCTTCCTCATCTTACTTAGTTTCATCCTCCACAACCGAGCTCACCCGTAAACCAACTCCGGCAGCTGAGCCACTAATAAGCGGTGGCTGGAGCAGAACCTGGATATGGGCATTTGCAAGTTCGATGAGAGCTTTTAAACTGTCAAATTCAAAGGATCGAAAACGATCCATAATCAGACAAGCTACAGAATGCAACCCATCACGGGATTTGAACGCTATTCCTTCACTGTTAGCTGTGAGAAGTTGAAAAACAGCAAAAGAAGAAGAAAAAAACTCTATTTCCGATGAGTTTGACATCGACAGTCAATCATATCAGATTTTCTCCATTGTTTTCGGCGAAAACCTCCATTGATTTCTATAAGTAGTTATAACCATAATTCCCAAATTCAAAATTCATTATTCTTTGACAATAATTGAATCATTTCTCCAACGCAGTTGAAAAGGGGAAATCATGAAGCAACTTATCAAAACTCAGGTGCGTTTAAGAACAGTGGATTTCTCTCATTTCTCACAATACAAACCAAAAAGATAAAAGAAAGAGAAAGAAAGAGAGAGATTATTTGGATTAAATGAAAAAGCATATTAATGAATCTTTTGAGTAGATGGAAATTTGCTTTATGTCTGTGTAATATCAAAATTTTAATTTGTCAATGTTGAATGTAATGTTTTCTATTTTTTCCTTTTGAAGAATAAAAAATGGTTGAATTTTCACAAATAATCACATGTTGGCACGTGCATGATAATGGAATAGACAACTAGTTTTAAACGGTGAAGTCAAATATATATACACAAATCAAACAAACTAACCCCTCCCCCCCCCCCCCCCCCAAAAAAAAAAAAAAAAAAAATAAATAAAATAATGACCCATTTTGTTACAAATTAAAATATCATTTTGGTCTCTTACTTTGATGTTTGTTTAATATTATTTTTTTATTTTTAAGTCTATAATTTTAGTCTTCGTACTTTCAACAAATTTTTAATTTAGTTCCTTAAAGTTAAATTTTAACCGAAATTGGTTAAATAATAAGGATAATGATTTTCATTCGAGGAGTAGATGAATAATAAAAACGGCTATAGATAACAAAAAAGTATTTTAAAAAACCAACAATAAACTAGTAATTTGGGGACTATGGTGTCTTCACTGTGTAAAGCAGGTAAGATTGATGATGCTAGAGAGCTAGCGGGAAGATTTAATGCAAATGTCTAGATAGAGTCCTTCAGCATAATGCAAATGTTTAGAACTATATGAAACACTATCTTACCTAATGGAGATGACATTTAGTTTAATTAGGACATTTAGTCTTTAATTAATAGTTGGATCTCGTCTATTGATTTATTGTTGGATGTTTAGATTTTGTTATTGCTCCATAGAATTACATGTTGGATTTGTGATATGTTTCCATTTGTTAGGTATTTTATTCATTGTTAACTTTTCTTCAAGTATTTATAGAAAGAGTCTAACTCTAAGGACACGAGTCTTGAAATATATCTCGAAATTAATCTTTAGAGTTCTCCTTTTTTTTGCTAACTACTTATTTTGTTGGCTTTTGAAATCACTTCTTGTCACACCCCGTCCCGAGCCCGCACTTCTGAGCGCGAGGAGAGGCATGAGGGACTGCAGATACCACTCTTTTGTGATACCTACAATCCATCTGAACCTCTTTACTCTCAGTAAACTTTAAGTCAAGGAGATAACAATAACTGATTAAGTAGGCCCATTTTATTACAACGATATAACGTTTATACAACTCCAAGACTTAACTACAAAGTTTACGACAACAACTGTAAAATCCCCCGGATGTGTAATTGTGGCTTGTGGCAGATCTTGATCTTATCAGCACCCTAGAACTCTTCACCTTTCGCTACCTGGGAAGAGAAACATGAAAGAAAAGAGTGAGCTTCACAAAGCTCAATGAGTGGTAAGCAACTTCCAAAGTCTATTTCAATTCATAAAAACAAGCATATCATAAATACGATATTACATTCAAACCTTAAGCTTTAAATGAGTCTGTTCTCAACTCTATCTACGCGCACGGTAGATAGCTAAACTGATAATTATTTAGAATGAGTCTATTCTCTACCTACACACACGGTAGATAGTTAACTAATACTAATCATGAATGCTTACTTTGTTGCGTTTCCTTTTGTTTCCAATGTCTTCTATGTGCACATAGCTCCTCGCTCATGGGCTAGGCTCGTCGACCCTCTGATCATCCCAAACGAGGATCCTAAGTACCACCCACAATTTGGTATCAGAGCATAAGTTTCTGGGAAAGTTGAAGGGTTAGTTGATACTAGTTTGGTATCAAAGTATATGTTCTTGGAAACCAGAGGGTTGAGTTAGAAAAACCTGAGGTTTGAGTGTAGTAAAACCCGAGGGAAGTGTGATAAAATAAAGATTTAAAGAGAAACCTAAGAGTTAAATAAAGAAGACTAAGAAAAATAGCGGAAGTGGCAGGACCTAGCAGGCAACCGGAGCTGGAACTCACAACACTACCTGAAGTTCTACCGAGGAAGGTAAGTATGAATTTAAGTTATTCTTATTTAGTATTTGAGATAGAAAATTTATTTTGTAGATAGTTTGGTTCAATGACTAGCGAAAAGATGGCTAGATGAGGTATTGTTGGACAAGCTAAGAAAATTGATATTAGAGTAGCACAGTGGAAGCGTGGTAATAGACAAGGTTATAAGAGTTTGCAACAAAGAAGTTGTGAAACCTTAAACAAGAGTAAGTCCGAATAAATTTCGAGGACGAAATTTTCTTAAGGGGGAAGTAAATGTGAAACCCGGATTTCCATTCTTTCTTACTTAAGTAGCTGATTAAGGGAATTAACTAAGTGAAAGTTAAATCCTATGTTGAAGTAAAGGAAATTTCTAAGTGTTAAATAGATTTTCCTTGAGTAGTTTGAGTTAATCCTTAAATGGTGAAATTTAGCTAAGTATAAGGTCAAAAAGGATCCATGCGTTAAGTGTTAGGAGATATTAACGCATAAGATGAGAAGGCAACCATGCGTTTGTAAGGTTGGATGCATGATTGGTCGAAGTATTGGCAAGAGGCGTTGCCAAGAGTTGCTCATGCGTTGGGTATATGTGAGCGAAAGCAGAGAAAGCGAGAGGATAAACGCAAGGCACTAGGCAGAAAATCGTGTAGCAAATGAGCAGTGCTACACAAAGAGGTAGACGATCATTTAATAAGTGAGCAGCGCTACACGATGAGGTAGACGACCGTGTAGGCGGGTGCTGGATGATTGTATAGCAAAGTAGAGAGCTACACGATGAGGTAGGCGATCGTGTAAGTGGACGTTGGACGACCGTGTAGTAAAGCGGGGATCTACACGATGAGATAGGCGATCGTTTAGACGGGTGCTAGACGATTAGGTTATACAATTGACAAAGTACTACACGATCAGTGTAAGCACTAGACGATAAGTGTGGAAGCTAGGTGATAGCGCTAAACGATAGCACTAGATGATAGCGTTAAACGTTAGACGATGATGCTAGGCGATGGTGCTATGCGATGGGCATATGCACTAGACGATAAGGAATCAATGCTAAACGATGGAGTTAAACAATGCTCGCAGTAGCTAAACGATAGGCTATGTGCGAGATCGTCAAGAGCAAGATCGTTGAGAGAGAGATCATTGAAAGAGAGATAGTTGAGAGTGAGATCGTTTGCTAAACGGTTGAGCTACATGATGGGCTGTTGAAGCTAGGCGATAGAAGCATGAACTAAACGATGGGGCGGTGCTGAGGACTGCATTACGCAAGATTGATGAACTCATTTAGACAAATAGCTCGACCGAGAGATGGATAGACTTGAGTTAGTAGGAGCTGGACGAATTAAGTTCATGCAAAGGAAGTATTATGCATGAGGAAGACAACTCAAGTAGGTATGTGGCATGGAAGTAGGTGACTGTCAAGGGAATAGGTGGTGGCAAAACTTGGTGCAAACATTTCAAGAGTAGGAGGTTTCTTGCATTGGAGGCTTGGTAAAAATGAGAAGGATCATTTCCTTAAGCCTATAAATACCACCACAAGCCTTCTTTTGAGTACATAATCCGAAATCCCCTTGAAATATAGTAGGAAGAGTGTTTAAGAGCAGTTTCAGAGATAGCTATACATTGGTCATGAAGTTCCAAGAGAAGGAGGTGCTGTCAGTGAAGTCTGGAAGTAGAATCAACTTGGGCAAGGATATCTCCCAGAATACTCGTGCATTTGAAGTGATTCCAAAGCCACCTGAAAGCTAAAAGAGTCTAGCTTTGAAGGTAAGGCAGAGAAGAAGCTCCAAGGAATTGGGCTGGAGAATGAGGAAAAAAAAGAAGGATTGAGCTGTTGGGTAAGCTAAGCTAGTCTTGATGTTTTGAAGATTCCGGCTAAACCACGAGGATTTCTAAGCTAATGTTTTAAGGCAAGCATCCTGAGACATTTTAGAGCATATATAGAAGGAAGTAACTTGAGATAAAGCCTAGATATATGAGTAATCGAAGCTTTATTTTGAATTTGGAATTTAGGGTTTAAAAGAGGAGCCCGAGAAGATCAAGGAACTTCCAAGAGAGAGATTCCTATCCTTACCAAGGTGAGTGGTACTTTTCTTTAAGTCTTAAAGCATATCTTTTAGAGTAAATTGTATATGCTTATGTTATGAATGAGTATCTAGCATGAGAATGGGATTATGTGATCGGGATGGTCATGGGGTCAATAGACCTAGTTCCTGAGCCCGAAATCAACACCTCACAAGATGGTCAGGGGATCGAGAGGTCTAGTTCCTAATCCTGTGAGAGGACCCTCATTTGGGATGGTCAGAGGGCCGACACGCCTAGCTTCTGAGCTCATGAGCGAGAGACATTGGGAACAAAAGGGAACGCAACAGAGTAAGCTTTCATGATTAGTATTAGTTAACTATCTACCGTGAGTGTAGGTAGAGAATAGACTCATTCTAAATAGTTATCAGTTTAGCTATCTACCGTGCGCGTAGATAGAGTTGAGAATAGACTCATTCAAAGCCTAAGGTTTGAATATAATCTCGTATTTATTATATGCTTGTTTTTATGAGTTGAAATAAACTCTAGAATTTTCTTACCACTCATTGAGCTTTGTGAAGCTCACTCTTTTCTTTCATGTTTCTCTTCTCAGGTAGAGAAAGGTGAGAAGTTCCAGGGTGTTGCTAAGGTCAAGATCTACCACAAGCCACAGTTACATTTCTGGGGGGTTTTACAGTTGTTGTTGTAAACTTTGTAGTTAAGTCTTGGAGTTATATAAACGTTACATTGTTATAATAAAAGTGGGCCTACTTAATCAGTTGTTGTTATCTCCTTGACTTAAAGTTTACTGAGAGTAAAGAGGTTCAGATGGATTATAGGTATCACAAAAAGGTGGTATCTACAGTCTCTCACGCCTCTCCACGGGCTCAGGAGTGCGGGCTAGGGGCGGGGTGTGACATGAATAACTAATTAAACTCTTTAATCACGAGATCCACCATTCGTTAACTGTTGGTCACTCTACTAAAGACCGATAGCTGCACTCTTTGCATTACAGATATATTTCATTGTCCATATGACCAATCAATAGTGCAATGACCCTTCACAAATTGCTCGTAAGTACAATTGGGCCAATTCACCGTTTTTCCCTGTGTAGTTACATTTAACTCCTTAAGTACCACTGATTCTTCTAATGAACAATAAGTCATAGTCCTACTATGACTGAGTCCTCTCGAATTAGGAGAGGGTGTGGCCACTATGTTCAAGATCCAGAATCAGCCCTTAAAGGAACAAACTATCTACTTACCCCTACTTCGGGGAAGGAGTGAATTCTGTCTTGTGTAGTTGAGTTCCCAGCTCCCTAATCAGACGAATCCCCAGAATGGTAGACTTGTTGAGTTGGAAATTTGGACACTCTCACCCATATAAATCAAAGGACCGCCCTCACAAGCAGGAGTTCCCGACTCAATCAGGATTAAGTTCATGTCACCTACGGTCATTTAAGTGAAATATAAGTCTCAATTATCAACAGTGTTATATAAAGAGACTAATCATCTTGTGGCCCGGTCTTATACAAACTCTTTGTATAGGATGCTCCCACTCGCATGTTTCCACATGAATGATCAGAATCAGACCATTTGTAGCACTTTACAACACTTGTAAATATGTACAAAGGGGGTCGTATTCGTAGTGTCAGTAGGATAAGGTATCCCTCTTTTATCCATCTACTACAGATCATTTAGGTTATTACTTAAAGTCATGATCCACTTGTATCTTTCACATACATACTTAAGTTACATGAAATAACCACGGATCTTAGTTTATTGGATTTGAGTAAATGCATATAAAATAACATTTCTTTTATTAAAAACAATATGTGTACAGATGTTTACAAACTACGAGTCCCACCGGTAGAATTAGGACACCAATCCCAACACAAATGCTCATTTTCGAGATTTATGCACATATATGGGTGGATGAATCTCGAAAAATATAAAGTTAGAATCAAAATTCAAATTTATCTGTTCTTGAGTTTGATTTCAATTGATGTATCAATCAAACTGTGAATTTTGTGCGTAAGTTTAACTCGAATCTAGGATAAAATATGGAATATGGCCACATTTTAATTTGAGTTTTTATTCCAATTTGATTTGAAAATAGGGATAAGAACCTAAATTTGGATGAATTTGATATAAAATTTGGAAGATAACCAAATTTTTATTTTAAACTAAATTAAGATTTTATCCTTAATTTAATTTGACTTGAGGATAAAAGTCTAAATTTGGATGATTTAGATTTGAGATAAAATTTGGAATGTCCAAATTTTAATTTGAGATTTTATATACAATTTAAAGTCAAAGTTGAACAATTTGATTTTTTTAAAATAAAATTTAGAATATGGTCAAATTTTAATTTGAGATTTATCACAATTTAATTCGGAAATAGGATAAAAGCTAAAGTTGATTTGAATTTGCGATAAAATTTGGAATATGACCAAATTTTAATTTGAGATTTTACTCCAATTTGATATGAAAATAAGGATAAGAACCTAAATTTAGATAAACTTGATATAAAATTTGGAAGATGGCTAAATTTGAGTTTTACATCAAATTGAGAATTATCAAATTTGGAATACCCAAATCTAGTCGAAATCGACAACCCTCCTCCAATCCATTACTCAGTAAGTGCGAGATCGAGACTGAGAGAGAGAGAGAGAGGGGAAGAATTTGACCCATTTTGCGGTGGCATGTGGCTCTGCGTTGGATGTTTGCAAATGGATTGTCACCGAGAGTGAATTCGGCTTTTCTACGTGTTCAAGTTTATTTTGATAATTCCACCAGAACCTGACGTCAGAAAAAGTTTCATTTGGCCTTTCTTTTTTTCTTTTTGAAAATTTGAGTCATTTAGCATTTTGAGCCCAAGTTTTGGGTTATCCATACAAATTTTCCTATTCTCTAATTAGTTGGGATTTTAGAAATGTTTTATGATTGTTAGAGTAATTAAAAGAGAATGCATTTATTCTGACATTTTTGAAGTTTATAAAATATTCCTTTAGAAAGAAAAATTGCTTTTAGAATGATTTGAACATGATGTGAAAGCATGATTTTAAAGTGATTAGGAATTTTTGTTAGGCAAAGTCATTATGTATCAAGAGAGAGATTTTTAGAACCTCTTTGACACACATATAGGCTTTGAGTCGTATGTTGGAGTACTTAGCCCTTTGGGATTAATTCTAAATGTATGTATGATGGAGGTTTGCGCGATTTTTACTTAAAGATTACTCGGTGCATAGTATAATAGAAATTTATTTTCCTATGTAACTAGAGATAACCCAGTACTGCATAGTATATGACAAAATTTTGCTTTACTATGTATCTAGAGATTACTCATTACACGGTATAACAAAGTTTTTGATCTGTTATGTATATGAAGATTACTCAATGTATAGTATAACAAAGAATGCTCTACTATATGAATTGAAATTACGCTACACAAGTATGACAAACATTTGTGTACAAATTTAGTGATTAGTTTTTCTAATTTATGATTACGTGTTTTTAAGAGTCATTATTATTACAAATTTCTTGGATGTTCTATTTATCTCAAGAAATTAACTAGTCCTGATTTACAATGTTTTATGGAGCTTTGGGATAAACTTATCACTTACTAAGCTTCTTACCTCATTCTTTCTCAGATTTTTCATCAGATAGGATTTAAAGTTCTAATGGGCTTATTTGAGTTGATATCTACCACTAGTATGATTTATTGGTGGCATATCATTGTATTCACATTATTTTAGATGCATATATTTTATATTATTTGTAACTAGAGTGGCTAGCACGTTATGTTGACATTGTGCCATTTTATTTCATGCAAACTTGCAATCAATATTTTATATGGATTATCCTTAATGGATTTTGGGCTATGTCCTATGTGGTTGATGATTTCCTTTAATGTTTGTAATTTTCCCAATAGTTTATTAGAGTTTGATAAAATAACCTTAGACAGAGTGTTCCACTTAATGTTAGTAGTGGAAAATTACCTTATTTTTGTTGGATCGGTGAAGCTGGTAGAAACTATGGCTTTAGATTAATGAATAAGTAAAGCCATCAAAGCTTGCCTACACTCACTCTTGGCAAAGATTGATTCTTCGATCTGCTGATCCTTTATAAGTTATCGTAGTTACCAAGACGAATTTGCAAATTAACCACAAGTTGTTAATGAAATTAGAGAAAACTAACGACAAAGATTTAGTCCTCAGGTTTAATGTTTGCATCTTGTAAGTGCAACACTAAGTATATAGATTTAGTGATGAGTTTTGTCAATTTAGGTTTTCTATAATACGATACATATATAGATATAAAACATTTGAACTTCCAAAGAAGGGTGATTGGGTTGCTGGAGATGAGTATAGAGACGACCAACGATTGATAGATAGCGAAACATAGAGGTAGATTGGGGCTATGAGTGGTTGTTAGTTACTAAACAAGAGGGGGAGTTGTGTCAGTCACTATATTGCACAATTTGAAGAAAGTGAGGGAAGTAGAGAATTTAAGTTAGGGTTTAAAAAAAGATATATGTATTTAAACTCAGTCGGTCGCGCAATTCTCGACTAGATCAACAGATGGTTTTTGTTTTTTATTCATGTTGATTTGTTTGATTATTGTCTCAGCGGTTATCATTAAGATTTGCAGTAACATCAAATGTCTCATAGGATTATTTATTTCCTTTTTATGCGATTGCGTATTTTTTCTTATCGGTTTTTTCCTTTATGGTGTTAATTGCCAATTGATAGTCTAGTATTGATCAAGACAATTGGTCTTTGATCATAGAAAGACGAGAAGATTATTTATGTGTTTTTGAAGGGTTCTGGTTAACTTAGGGGAAGCCTAAGTTTGTGTGTGAAGAGGACTTCATAATAAGGTGGAAAGATCATGACTTGGAAGATTTCTCAATCTTAAGGAGATCCATATTATGTGCAACCGAATTAAATCTCCATTGAATATGATCAACAAAATTAAAACTCCCTAGTCCTCGGTCCCAGTACTTAGTCTTTGGTTACCGGACTAGGTCATTATTTAATTGGTTCCAAATCCCAGTCGTTGACAATGGGTCACCTTTTTTGGTAGTTGGTCATGGGTTACTTGCAATCAAAACTAGAAACAAAGCACCGTGTGTCACACCCCGCCCCGGACCCGCACCCCCGAGCCCGAGGAGAGGCGTGAGGGACCGCAGATACCACAATTTTGTGATACCTAGTGTCCAACTAAATCTCTCTACTTCAGTTAGTAAACTTAAAGTCAAGGAGATAACAACAATTGACTAAGTAGGCCCATTTTATTACAACAATGTAATGTTATACAACTCCAAGACTTAACAACAAAGTTTATAACAAAACTCTTTAAAACTTTCTGGAAGTGTAACTGTGGCTTGTGGCAGACCTTGACCTTAACAGTACCCTGGAAATCCTCACCTTTCGCTACGTGGGAAGAAAAACATGAAATAACAGAATGAGCTTCACAAAGCTCTGTGAGTGGTAAGAAACTTTTAGAGTCTATCTCAACTCATAAAAACAAGTAAATCACAAACACGAGATTACATTCAAACCTCAGCCTTGAAAGAGTCTGTTCTCAACTTTATCTACATGCACGGTAGATAGCTAAACTGGTAACTATTTAGAATGAGTCTATTCTCTACCTACATACACGGTAGATAGTTAAGTAATACTAATCATGAACGCTTACTCTGCTAAGTTCCCTTTTGTTCCCAATGTTTTCTATGTGCACATAGCTCCCCGCTCATGGGCTCAAAAGCTAGGCCTGTCGGCCTCTGACCATCCCATACGAGGATCCTCTCACAGGCTCAGGAACTAGACCTCTCGGCCCTTGACCATCTCGTGAGGTTTTGCTTTTGGGCTCAGGAACTAGGTCTATTAACCCCCTAACCATCCCGATCACATAATCTCATTCTCATGCTAGATACTCATTCATAACATAAGCATATACAATTTACTCTAAAAGATATGCTTTAAGACTTAAAGGAAAGTATCACTCCCCTTGGTCGTTTAGGAATCTTTCTCTCTAGAAGTTCCTTGATCTTCTCGGGCTCCTCTTTTGAACCCTAAATTCCAGATTCAAATTAAAGCTCAGATTACTCATAGTTCTATGCTTTATCTCGAGCTACTTTCTTCTACAAATATGCTCTACAATCTCTAAGCTTACCTTAAAATATTAGCTCAGAAATCCTCGTGGTTTGTCTGGAATTTTCAAAAAATCAAGGCTGGGTCAAGCTCATCCGACAGCTCGACCCTTCTGTCTTTTGCTCATTCTTCAGCCCGATTCCTTGGAGCTTCTTCTTCAGCAGCCCTATCCTAGAAACTAGACTCTCAGAGCTTTCAGGTGTCTTTGGAATTACTCTAAACGCACGAGTATTTTTGGAGAACTTCTTGTCCCAAGTTGATGCTACTTTCAGACCTTCCTGTCCGACAGCATCTCCTTCTCTTGGAACTTCATGACCGACGCATAGTTTTGCTACCAACGCATGCGTTCTTCCATCAACGCATAGTCTTCTCCCAATCAGCCTTCATACACTCTTCTGAATGTCCTTTGAAGAGAATTTGAGTTCTCATTTGAAGTCCTTGGCCCTATTTATAGGCGTCCAAGATTTCTCTAAGGCCGACACCTCCTACTTGGCCGCATGTCCAAGTGTCTTTTCCTTACACTATTACTGCAATCTTGCGTCAGCGAAATCCAAGGTGTCTTCCTCCCCTTTTACTAACACATAGCCCTCAAATTTGCATGTCTTCTTGTGCATTCACCTCATTTGCTTAAGGCTTAAGATTTCTTCCTAACAAGCCACATGTCCAGATGACGACCTTGCATGCGTTTATTTAACCACAAATACGCTCATCCAATTGCCACAACATTCCTATATCCAGATACCATCAATCGGCGCATGCGTCCATTCAACTTCATATGCGTTCATCTAACCTTACCTTGTGCATCCTATTGACACAACTTGGTTACATATGCTAGATGCTCGCAAGGCTTATCCTTGGCCACATGCCCTCTACCACATGGCTTACCTTTGCCCTATGCACTCAACTAGGTTTATGACCGATATTCTTCCAACGCATACTATTAGCTCAAGCCTTGTCCTATGCGTTCACATGCCTCGGATTTCCAATGCATAGCACATCGTCAACGCATAACAACCCTCTGTACCGCAAGCCTTAGCGACGCAAGTCGTTCCACTATTCGCTAATCATGGCTCGTCTCATCGCCGCATAACACCAACGCATAGTACCGTCGTATGACACCAACGCATAGTATCGCTGCATAACACCAATGCGTAGTGTTGCCGTATACCATCAACGCGTAGTGTTGCCACATACCATTAACATATAGTGCTGCCGCATACCATCGACCGCATACCTTCGGCCGCATACCATCGACCGTATACCTTTGGCAACATACCTTCGGCCGCATACCATCATCTAGCATCAGCGCATACATGATCAATGCAGACGCATACCATCGCGTAGCATCGCCGCATCCATCATGTAGCATTGTCGCATGCATAGCATCGCCACATGCCACCGCATGCGTAGCATCGCCGCATACATGATCAATACATGCGCATACCATTGCCACATACTCGATCAATGCATGCGTGTACCATCGCTGCATACTCGACTACCCTCTCAAACATAGGTTGCCGTATGTTTGTCCCCGCATAGTCTTTCCTTTCGGCCATACTATAGCCTCTTTCAATACCCAAAGAACCTCTCAAATATTTATGGCCAACGCATTGTCTAATGCTTAACTATTTTCCTAGCCTCCAACGCATAGTTTTGTTTTGACCTTATACTTAACTAAATTTTCACTAGTTATGACTTATCTCAAAGCTACTCAACAATCTATTTAAACACTTAGAAATTTCCTTCACTTCAACATAGGATTTAACTTTCACTTAGTTAATCCTTTTATTTCCTGCTTAAGTAGGAAAAATAGAAATTCGAGTTTCACACCGTGACCAATGACCACAACCAACAATTGTCAATTTGTAAACATGGTCTGAGACAAGCTACAAAGACTAAGGATCAACCCCCATTGACCACTGCCGACAACTAACTCTAACCACCATGATTCAAATTTTGAAGTTAGATTCAAATTTGAAGTTATTAATTCGATCATAGTATAGTAATTGGACTCGTTAGTAGAAGCATTTTAGGGTGGAGCAAACAACTTGTGTATAAAAACATTTTCTTGAAAATGTAATTATAAACAAAATCTTTTAAAAAAGTGTTTACAAGATAGATATTTTTAAACACTTGCTTTCCTAAAATCCAAACAATTCTTTCCGTAGCCATCAGCTTGAAAAACTCTATTGATTTTAAACTTCTGTGGTCACTTTCTCACAACTAGATGATTGTAATATTTGGAATAATTCAGGATGAGCAAGAGGACTGGTGGATTGTCAATTCATGAAAATCAATTAACTAACATATTTCTATAGTTAATAGTTAGAAATAAATGCAAGGAATAATGCCATGCTGATGCAACCAAATTACATTTTCAAGAGTTTAAGAATCATTTTGATTTACTAAAAGGAATTATAAGATCACTTATACTGGCTAATCATATTTGTATTACACTCTCTGGTATTTGAGCTAAAAATATCATATTTTATGCAGCAACGATCACCTAAAAATAATTTTGCATCCATGCTACAACTCACAATTGGTGTCGTGGTGTAGTTGGTTATCACGTCAGTCTAACACACTGAAAAATCTCCGATTCAAGTCCGGGCGATGCCATATCTTAAAGATATTAACACAGTTTTTTTATTTCACTTTTATGATTTACAAACACAGCAAAATTATGTTTAAATCCAAAGATTTAATGACACCAACTTCTATCATGGTATAGTAGTTATTTTAAGTCATATTATCAAGTGAAAATCAATAAAAGGAATTGCGTTGAATTGACAAAGGAATAAACAATCCTCTGAAGAAAAAAGAAATATAGCAAAAAGACGGTCAAAATATCATTTATTTTAGTTTGATTTGTGGTAATGTTTAGATACAATTATTTTACAATATTATATGTTCTTATAGTTCTCTATAAACAACAATCCTATTTTTTAAGTTAACGATGAATAAAGACTGTTAAAATAACAATTGTTAGTAGCTAAGAAACCGAAATAATTAGTGATAGAAAGTATGATGAGGCTAAACGAAATATTTTATTTTTATCCTTGTATTTATGAAAAAATTCGTTTAGGTATGATATAAATTATAACTATTATTTATCAAACATTAATTTAATATATATCTATCAAAATATATAAAAATAGAAAATGGATTTCTTTTTTTCTTTATTTATTGAAAAATAATTTAATATGTAATTCAATTGTGAATAATAATGCATGATTTATAGAGATGTATGTGGCATTTCGAGGAACGCATTAAAACAATTTTTAAGGACAACCGTTACAAATATATGGTAATGTGAAACATTCGGATTAAATGTATTAAACACATTTCAATTGTGATGAAAAAGTTCTATTTTTCTAAATTGCTTCGAAACATCTGAATGAAGGAAATTTTATATTTGGAATCCATTTAGTTAAAACTGAATTTTACCGAGTTGATTCGGTCTAAATAAACACATAAATGAAGTTTTTTTATATATAAAAAAAATATTTAGTATAAAAGGGGTAGGAGGATTTAAACCACATATTTCATGATCATTAACACTCTCGTATACCAGATTGAGCTATGCTCGTTTTTGTTGCAAAAATGAGGTACTAACGAGAGAGGGAGCTGGGCAATATATGTATGCAATAAAAATAGCAAATATGAACCTAATTAATTCAATTGATCAAGGTCAAATAAGTTATATTAGATAAACTTGAGGATCCTTATTGTGAAGTCCCTCCACATTCAATGTGGGATCCTCAGACCCATTTGATAATGTTTCCGTTTCCTATTTTTTGTTTCTCCTTTCATGTTTCTTGTTTCTTGTTTCCTCTTTTCCTCTTTTCTGAGAACAAGAAATGAAAATATATTTGATAACTATTCATGTTTCTTCTTTTAAGAAGTTATGTCATACGTTAAACATAAAAAAAAATATTATCAAAAGTTTATATCATCTAATACAAGTAAGTCTCCGTGACAATTAAATATAATAACAAAGTTGTATCCCATCCTTCATATGTTGTCCAAAATTGATTGACACTATCATCTCTAATTCGAGTCATTTGTCTTAAATGATATAGAGTCAAATTGAACTTAATTATATTATTATGTAAATGTTGTGGTTGTAAAATATTAAAATTAACTTAAATAAAGGTCTCAGTCAACAAAGTTTATATACAGTAAAATCCTACTCGGTTTTAGTTATACTAAAAATACTAGAATTAAAGTAATATCTAAACATGCATATTATAAAATTAATACTCAAAAGATGAAATATGATAAAAAAAAATATACATATCGAAAATTAAAATAATATATAAATATAAACGTCGGAGAAATTTAAAATTCAAAATTAAAATAAAACATAAATTAGCATAATTTTTTTTTTTTTTTTTTGTGAATAGAAAATTTAATAATTAAGAAAAAATCAAAATGGCCAACTTAGGAGTTGAGCGCACAACTAAGAGGCGAAAAGGTAGTTTAGACATGCATAGCTACCTAAAGTCAAGAATGGGTTTTGATGAATAAAAGAAACAATATTATACAAAATAAAAACGAAACTGGGAGAAACTAATAAATTGTGCTATAATGTGTATCAATTCTCAGTTGAATTACAATGTAAATGGTTAAGAGTTGGTTATTAATTTCCAATCGAATAGATTTTGTAGAAAAAAGTGGCACATTTTTACAAGTTTAAGTGCCGGTTATCAATGTCCAATCGGATAGATTTTGTAAAAAAAGCTGCCACATTTTTTCGAAGTTTAAATTTTGAATTGACTGTTTTTTATCAGATTTGATTTGTATAACTACTTATTGAATTCATTGAAAATGAATCAATCTCTATTTTGTAACCCATTTAAATTTTATTTATAGTAAATTGACATTATCTTATTAATTTTTTATTATTTTGAAATCTTAGTAACATATTTAATTACGAATGTGTTTTTGTTCATTTATTTTATAAATATTCTCATCAAATAAAGTGTATATTTTATTAAAATTTCCCGGTTTTTCAAATATTTTTATCGTATTTTATCACTTATCTTTTATTATATTATTATATTGTTTTAAAAAAATTTTATATACATTTTATTTTATCAATATCTCTGCAAAAAATTTGTCTTTTTGACAAATAATTAAGTTTTCACTTTTGCAATCTTGCTATATTTCCTATGGCTCTACAACGAATTAGGCTTCTTCTTGTTTTTCCTTTTTTGGGTTGGTAGGTTTTGTGGTTAATGGAGTTATAAATACAGTATACTTGTTTAAGCTTAAATGAGAATGTAATTATAAACATGGTGTAATTGCTAAAGTTTTAGTTACCAAATTATGACCTAGCCAATTAAAAAATATTAATAATAATAAAAAATAAACGAGCTAGCTCCCTTCCTCATTTTTCTCCCCCAAATTATATTTGAATTTATATTTTATTATCAAATTAAATTTTATCTAACTACTTTTCAAATTAATCACCATAAGCAAAAGCTTCCTAATTTTTCTTTCCAATTTATATTCGAATTTATCTTTTAATATCAAATTTGATTTTATTTCACTAACTTCCGATTTGTTATTATATTTTATCTAACTACTTTTTGAATTAATTACAATAAACAAAAACTTCCTTGTTTTTTTCACCAATTTATATTAGAATATATCTTTTATTATCAAATTTGACACTAGAAGAATTTCGCGCTTTAAAGTCGGTTTTAAATCGATATTAAAGGGCTTTAATGTCGGTTGACAACCGACATTAAAGATAGTATTATTAGAGCCCTTTAATGTCGGTTATCTTTAATGTCAGTTTTAAACCGTCACTAAAAGATTTTAAGAATACTGTCTTTAATGTCGGTTGCAACTGAAACCCAAGAATCAAATGAAGCCCTTTAGACCAATATTGAAGCCCAGAATCTGTTCGTTTCATAAATTATTGTCCGTTTTTTTTAAAATTCCATTGCCAAATCCATTTTTTCGGTCAGAAAGTATAACATGACACATCATCATCGAATTCTGTGGCTATGACATATTATTCATGTATGGATTGTAAATCTATTACATTTAATCTGCAAATTTTGCTATAAAATTATAATTTAAAAGGTCGTACAATAATTCAGACCTTGAAAACACAAATTACAAGTAATACAAACATTATGAGTTTACTGTCTCTCTCAACTTGGTAAGTATGGATCCCTTCATAATTATTCTTGAACAGATCCCCCCAACTTTAGCAGTGTTTAGTTATAGGCATCTTTGTCTGACCACTGGTGTTCAAAGGATCACAAACAATAAAGGTTTAAGACAAAAGATTGAAAATGAAAATGTGATCAGAATTCATATTCAATTAATCGTGTTTATTGGGAATGTGCATAAATGGTACTTCAAGGCAAAATTCTTGTAGTGAATGTGTTGGATCTAAAGTTCCCCAAGAAAAAGCATAATGAGGTTGCGATACCAAATCTTTACTCCTTTGTTGCACCTGCAAAACAAGAAAACTCAATAGTTGAATAAACGAGAGAATCTTCTTTTTCAAGATCTTGAAGAAGAGAAGCTTGGTTACCTAGATATGAGATACGACAACGATGCAAAATTTTCGGCAGCATAATGGTGCTACTACAACAAAACTAAAAATTTACCTTGAACCTGTTCAAAGAAACACACTCCCAAAAATATTTTACAACTACTTGTCCTCAACAGAACTATCAGAATTCCCAAAAAATGAATATTCAAGAACACATACATCAATAAGCAAATTTAGCTCACAATGTACTTAAAATCTCAAAATTTGTCATAAAAAGTACAACAATGATTTACAAAAACTCTCCTTGTAGGTTTCTTCAGACATTCAAACATAAACAACAATATTTTATAAAAACTCGGATCTGATTACTCACTTAACTTCAAATCTCAAAAGTTGTCACATGGGCATTCGATCTTGTACCTCTAGATTCATGGACTCAGTTCATATCAATGAAAAGAAAAGTCAAAAAACAAAAACTCAGCAAAGTTCTAAATTCCATCAATCTAAACAAATATCACAATAAACCACAAAATCTAAAGAATGAAGTGTGAAACCTGGATTTTCATTTTTTCCTACTTAATCAGGTGGTTAAGAGAATTAACTAAGTGAAAGTTAAATCCTATGTTGAATTAAAGGAAAATTCTAAGTGTTGAATAGATTTTCCTTGAGTAATTTGAGTTAATCCTTAAATGGTGAAATTTGGCTAAGTGTAAGGTCAAAAAGGACCCATGCGTTAAGTGTTAAGAGACATTAACACATAAGATGAGAAGACAACCATGTGTTTGTAAGGTTGGACGCATGATTGACCGAAGTATTGGCAAGAGACATTACCAAGAGTTGCTCATGCGTTGGGTAGTGTGAGCGAAATCAGAGAAAGTGAGAGGCTAAATGCAAGGCACTGGACAGAAAATCATATAGTAAATGAGCAATGCTACACAAAGAGGTAGATAATCGTTTAGTAAGTAAGTAGCATTACACGATGAGGTAGACAATCGTGTAGGCGGGCGCTGGACGATCGTATAGCAAAGCGGGGAGCTACATGATGAGGTAGGTGATCATGTAGGCGGACACTGGACGATCGTGTAGCAAAATAAAGAGCTACACGATGAGATAAGCGATCGTGTAGGCGAGCATTGGATGATTGGGCTATACGATAGACAAAGTACTACACGATTAGTGTAAGCGCTAGACGATAAGTGTGGAAGCTAGGCGATAGCACTAAACGATAGCATTAAGCGTTAGACGATGATGCTAGGAGATGGCGCTACGTGATGGGCGTGTGCGCTAGACGATAGCCATGCTTCTCTAGACGATAAGGCATCAACGCTATACTATGGAGGTAAACGACGCTTGTAGTAGCCAAACGATAGGATATGTGTGAGATCGTTGAAAGCGAGATCAGCGAGATCGTTGAGAGCGAGACCATTGAAAGCGAGATCGTTAAAAGCGAGATCATTGAAAGCGAGATCGTTAAGAGCGAGATCATTGAAAGTGAGATCGTTGAGAGCGAGATCATTTGCTAAACGATTGAGCTACACGATGGGCTGTTAGAGCTAGGCTATAGAAGCATGAACTAAACGATGGGGTGGTGCTGAGCACTGCATTACGTAAGATTGATGAACTCATCTGGACAAATGGCTATACCGAGAGATGTATAGACTTAAGTTAGTAAGAGCTGGACGAATTAAGTTTCATGCAAAGGAATTATTATACATGAGGAGGAAAGCTCAAGTAGGTATGTGGCATGGAATTAGGTGAATGTCAAGGGAGTAGGTGGTGACAAAACATGGTGTAAACATTTCAAGAGTAGGAGGTGTCTTGCATTGGTGGCTTGGTAAAGATGAGAAAGATCATTTCCTTAAGCCTATAAATACCACCACAAGCCTTGTTTTGATTACATAATCCGAAATCCCCTTGAAATATAGTAGGAAGAGTGTTTAAGAGCAGTTTCGGAGATAGCTATGCGTTGGTCATGAAGTTCCAAGAGAAGAAGGTGCTGTCAGTAAAGTCTGAAAGTAGCATCAACTTGGAAAAAGGATATCTCATAGAATACTCATGCGTTTGAAGTGATTCTAAAGCCACTTGAAATATAAAAGAGTCTAGTTTTCAAGGAAGGGCTGCTAAAGAAGAAGGTCCAAGGAATCGGGCTGGAGAATGAGGAAAATATAGAAGGATTGATCTGTCGAGTAAGCCGGGCCAGTCTTGATGTTTTGAAGATTCCGGCTAAACCACAAGAATTTCGAAGCTAATTGTTTACAGTAAGCTTCCTGAGACATTTTAGAGTATATTTGTAGAAGGAAATAACTTGAGATAAAGCCTAGAACTATGAGTAATCTGAGCTTTAATTTGAATCTAGAATTTAGGGTTCAAAAGAGGAGCCCGAGAAGATCAAGGAACTTCTAAGAGAAAGATTCCCATCCCTTACCAAGGTGAGTGGTACTTTCTTTTAAGTATTAAATCATATCTGTTAGAGTAAATTGTATATGCTTATGTTATGAATGAGTATCTAGCATGAGAATGGGATTATATGATCGGGATGGTTAAGGGGTCAATAGACCTAGTTCCTGAGCCCGAAAGGAAAACCTCATGGGATGGTCAGGGGACCGAAAGGTCTAGTTCCTGAGTTTGTGGGAGGATCCTCATTTGGGATGGTCAGAGGGCCGACAGGCCTAGCTTCTGAGCCCATGAGCGGGGAGCTATGTGCACATAGGAGATATTGGGAACAAAAGGGAACACAGCAGAGTAAGCGTTCGTGATTAGTATTATTTAACTATCTACCGTATGTGTAGGTAGAGAATAGACTCATTCAAAATAGTTATCAGTTTAGCTATCTACCGTGCGCGTAGATAGAGTTGAGAATAGACTGATTCAAAGCCTAAGGTTTGAATGTAATCTCGTATTTATTATATTCTTGTTTTTATGAGTTGAAATAGACTCTAGAAGTTGCTGACCACTCACTGAGCTTTGTGAAGCTCACTATTTTCTTTCATGTTTCTCTTCCCAGGTAGCGAAAGGTGAGGAGTTCCAGGGTGCTGCTAAGGTCAAGGTCTGCCATAAGCCACAGTTGCACTTCCGGAGAGTTTTACAGTTGTTGTTGTAAACTTTGTAGTTAAATCTTGGAATTCTATAAACGTTACATTGTTGTAATAAAATGGGCCTACTTAATCAGTTGTTGTTATCTCCTTGACTTAAAGTTTACCGAGAGTAAAGAGGTTTAGATGGATTGTAGGTATCACAAAAGAGTGGTATCTACAGTCCCTTACGCCTCTCCTCGGGCTCAAGAGTGCGGGCTCGGGGCGGGGTGTGACAATTTACTACCCTTGGAGCAGGTCCATGAGGTCCCCTTGGTAGCTCAATGGGTTCAAGTTGAGAATCAGATTTTGGGTTAATTTGAAGTGTTCAAATTAACAAGAGAAAATTCAATTATATGTGACATAATTGATATGATGTATTAGATACATTAATTGGAGGAATTAATATAAATATGATTTATATTAAATACCATAAAATAGAAAAAGAATTATGGTTTATATGTTTCATATGATGAAATATTAAAACTATAGTTTATAAATATAATATGATAAGTTCGTTATTATATTTATTTATAACATATTAATTATATGATAATTAATTATTCTTTTTCTCTAATAATCGAATTGAGTGGGGGGTTATTGGAAGTTTTATGGTAACTGTGAGATAAAAGGGAAAGTGGTTTTCAAATATTAGATAGATGATTTATTCGGAATAATCTAAAAAACAAAAAGGCCATCAAGTAAAAAGGTTTTACTAGGCGATAGCATAGAGAGCATACATAATCGAGCTGAGTATACGATAGTTACTTCTTTACTTGATGCTAAACGATCGAGTAGTAAAGTCTATACGATAGACTTCATCTTCTAAACGATCGAGTGCATCGTCTATATGATAGACAATATTCATCTCCCACTTACTCGATTATCTACTCGATCGTATATCTCTTGATTTCCTTAATCCAACAGTATACAGAGCCCACAACTCATGGATTCTCACAACGAGAATACCAAGCTAACATTTGTGGTGGTGTTCCTGTTCAGTTCGAGGATCGAGTTGGACTCGATTGGGATCGAGGTGCATTCAGACATTCATTGAGATCATATTCTGTTCGTTATGTTCGAGTTTGTGGTGATTGAACGACTTGCTGAACAATCGAGGGATACTTGAAGAAGAGTTCTTCAAAGGTTTGCATACTCTATCCCTTGTATCTTCCTTTATAAGCAGCATGCTGTAATTTCTGGTTATGAATAATCATTTCAGTGTAAGACTGTAATTGTTTGTGTTCACTCTCAATGGGATTTGGAACGATCCGCTTCCGCTCACTAAATATCTATGTTTAGATTTCCTTCAATTTTTTGAATGAGAAATTTTGGACCAATCACAAATTGCCACGTCATTCACTAAATTAATGACAAAATTCCAAATCATCAAATTTGGGACCAATTAGGAGTTTACATGTGTTCCAAATTAAAGTTGAAGACAAATTTCGATGACGCCACATGGTTTCATCATGACCGTTGAATCAGATAAGATTAATTGAACCTAATTTGATATTATTATTTGGGTTAAAATCCAACTAAGCCCAGAAATAGGCTGAATTTGACCCAAATATATAATCAGGCCCAAATCTAACTAATTGGGCCCATGGGCCAACCAAGCCCAAACCCACGAAGCCCACCAAAGAATCCTATAAATAGAGAAGTTCCCCTCATTTGTTGGGTAAGAAATTCTACATTTTAAAGAGCCTAAGAGAATTCATCAACAACCAGAAGACTCCGACTCCTGAACTTGCACACTTCATTGAAGACACAAGTCTACTTAAGACACGAAAAGACCCTTCATAGACTTTGACTTCAAGAACATCACGCGCTTATTTTTTCAAGTTAAGCCACACATTCAATTGAGAGAGAATCAGAGGATCAAATGTTACAGATCGAACCACAATGCATCAAATCAATATCTACACCAACACAAAATCAAGCTTAATTCCACGGAACAAGTTTCACTGGAAACCTCGTGCGAACAAGTTCTTATTGTGAAAAATAATATTAAGACATAATAAATTTTCTTACACATGTATAGTATAGCAATAAAGTGATTAGGAATCATTTTTCAATTAGGTATAAAAACAAAGTTGTTGCCATAGTTTAAAATCCCGGTCGGAATCTCGAAATTTTGAGATTTTCATAGGGTCAAAATTTCAATATGGGGAAATTTCGATTTTTCCCCAATTTTTTGAAATTTTGATATTTCCATCGAAATTTCAATTTTTTTTTTTTTTTTTAAAGAAACTTTTTTAGCAATTAGTTATGCTAGCTCAATTGAAGTTTTTCTAGGCAACAACTAGAGAATAGACTCATTCTAAATTTTTTATTTTCAATAAACACATATTTTAATTTAAATCTTTTCTATTGAATTTTCACGTCATTTCACCTCAAACTTGAATTGTTGTGAGTTCTCTAATATTCCTCTAATTTCTCCCAAGTTGTATCTACTTCTAGACTTTTCTTTTTCTCCTTTCTTTTCCATTATATCGTGTTATGTTTAATGTTATACTTTTTACAACCCTTTTATGTTTAATGTTATGATTTTTCTATCATTATTATGTTATGTTAGTTCAATGTATGATTTTCCATTTTTGAATCTACTTCATTTCATAATAAACAATTTATATTTATTTTATATGCAAATATTTCATGTTCTTTAATTTTGTAAATAAATTTCAATATTTAATAATTTTTGTAATAGGTTAATTTTCAATATTTAAAAATAACGATTAAAAATAGTCGATTATAGGTTAATTTAGTAGCTTCATTAACTAATTATAACAATTTCCATCAATTTCCATCCATTTTCAGAAACTTTCCCAAAATTTCCATCGATATCGATATTTTTCATAAAATCGGGATCTCGATATTTCCATCACATCTATATTTTGAACCTTGGTTGTTAGATAATAAAAGGTGGTTACAGTTAATTTCAAAAAAAAAAATTATGATACGAAGTAAATTGTTATAAATTTCAAAATATCGAGATTAAATTGGTTTAAATTTGGAAGTACAAAGACTAAATCATTATGAAATAAAGTTTTAAGACTAAATTGTTACTTCGTTTAGGGACGGAAAGCATTTTCTTTTTGCCTGTCTTATTTTTTAGTATCTTTGCAATTATTTTTTTTTCTTTTGGAGCGGAGCTCCTTTTTCAAGATGGCCATTTGTGCTCACTTTGTTTTGCTTCTTCTAGCAACTCCACATGACAAAATGAGGAAAGAAATTTTAATTAAGTTGTGCTCATGCTGGTTAAGTTTGCTCATAGTTTGGAGTCTTGTGAATATACAAGTAGATGTGACAACTCGAATATCAGTTGAAATCTCACATTTAGAAGATACAAAAATCTCACAACTTTTATAAGATATATAAGTTATTTCTCTTATTGTCAGTTAATTTTTAGATTATATCTCATTTTGATGGTATCAGCTAAACTAATATGGTATCAACACTTATGAAGCCCAAATAAGTATTCGAAAAAAGAAAAAAAAAATCCAACCTAAGCATAGAGAATCCAAAAAAGAAGGGCTAACAACAAAAATAGTAAATTTTAAATTTTCATTTGGAAAAATGATAAAAAGGCTTAAGGGAGCTGGGCAATAGGATACAAGTTGTTAGTAAAGATCTTGATCGAAAACGATAACTAAACGACTATTGGAATAAGAGTTATTCCGGAGACAATAGGAATAAGAGTTATTCCGGGGATAGTGTTTGGTCAAAATTGTTTTTTAGTGAAGGAGTATCTGATTGCCCCACGGTAGCACATATTCTGTCTCACTAAAATATCATTGCAAATAAATAATGGTTATGCGTACATTATTACTTTTTGCTAAAACTTGACTTTGGATTTAGTTACAATTTGCTAATTAGAATTTGTTTGAATTTTATCAGCATGTCAAATTCTAGAATACTTGCTTCCGATGTACATAATAGTAAAATCAAATCAACAAACAAATTACTAGCAGTTGATTATACCAAAAGAGTTTTAACAGAGGATTGTCCTCCATCTCCTAACTCATTTGAAATTATGAATTATGTAAATGAGAATGTTGAATTCTAACAGCAAGATAAATATGATTTACTTGTTATCGAAGCATGTTTAGTGGAAAACGATAAAATTTGGATAATTGATTCAGATGCCGCTAATCATGTATGTACTATCTCACAGGAAACAAGTTCCTGGAGACAGTTGACAGAAGGTGAAACAATCTTTAAGGTAGGGACCAGGGAGATTGTTTCAGCCAAAGCAGTGAGAGATATGAAGTTATTTATAGGAGATAAGTACATTTATTTGGAAAATGTATATTATATTCCTTCTATGAAAAGGAATCTAATATCTATCTCCTATTTGCTAGAACAAAATTATAAAGTTTATTTCGGAAATGGTGAAGTGTTCATCAAAATAGGAAATAAACAGATTTGCTCTACAAAATTAGAAAATAACTTGTACATGTTAAAATCAACTAAGATCAAAGCTGTTTTGAACATAAAGATGTTTAAAACTACTGGGACTCATAAGAAGAGGAAGATTTCTCCAAATGCCTATCTTTGGCACTTGAGACTGGGTCGCATAAATCTCAATAGAATTGAGAGATTGGCTAAGAACGGTCATCTAAATAAGCTGGAAGACAGTTCATTATCACCATGTGAGTCTTGTCTTTAGGACAAAATGACAAAAAGATCTTTTTCTGGAAAAGTCTTAGAGCCAAGGAACCCCTAGAGCTGGTTCACTCAGACCTTTGTGGGTCTCTAAATGTTAGAGCAAGAGGAGGGTTTGAATATTTCATTAGTTTTATAGATGATTATTCCAAGTATGGGTATATTTACCTAATGCACCAAAAGTCTAAAACTTTTGAAAAGTTCAAAGAATATCAGGCTGAGGTTTAGAACCAATTAGGTAAAAAGATTAAAACACTTCGATCGGATCGAGGTGGTGAGTATATGGACACAAAATTCCAGAACTATTTGATAGAACATGGAATTCAGTCTCAACTCACAGCTCCTGGCACACCCTAACATAATGGTGTGGCAGAGAGGAGAAATAGAATCTTCTTGGACATAGTTCGTTCCATGATGAGTTACGCATAGTTACCAAATTCTTTTTGGAGACATGTAGTTGAGACTGCAGTGTATATTTTTAACATAGTTCCCTTGAAAAGCGTTTCTGAAACGCCTTACAAGCTCTAGATGGGACGTAAAGAAAATTTACGTCACTTCAAGATTTGGGGTTGTCCAACACATGTGTTGGTGCAGAATCCTAAAAAGCTGGAACACCGTTCAAAAGTATGTCTATTTATAGGCTACCTAAAAGAAACAAAAGGTGGTTTCTTTTATGATTCTCAGGAACATAAAGTGTTTGTATTGACAAATTCAACCTTCCTATAGGAAGATTATATAAAGAACTATCAACCTCGCAATAAGCTAGTAATAGAAGAAATGTTTAGAGAAACGACAAACGTATCAATAAGAGTTGTTGATCGAGCAGGTCCTTCAACAAGAGTTATTGATAGAGCAGGTCCGTCAACAAGAGTTGTTGATGAAACTGATACTTCACATCCTTCTCAAGAGTTGAGAATGCCTCATCATAGTAGGAGGGTTGTACAACAACCTGACCGGTACATGGGTTTAACTGAAACTCAAGTCATCATACCAGATGATGGTTTAGAGAATCCATTGTCTTTTAATAAAGCAATGAATGATGTGAACAAATACCAATGGATTAAAGCCATGGGCCTTGAAATGGAATCTATGTATTTCAATTATGTCTGGGATCTTGTAGATCAATCGGAAGGGGTAAAATCCATCGGTTGCAAGTGGATCTACAATAGAAAATGAGACCAAGCTGGTAAGGTATAGACCTACAAAGCTAGACTTGTGGCAAAAGGGTTTACCCAATGAGTGGGGTTAGATTTTGAAGAAACCTTCTCTCCAGTTGCCATGATAAAGTCTATTAGAATACTCTTGTCCATATCCACATTTTATGATTATGAAATATGGAAAATGGATGTCAAGACAACTTTTCTAAATGGCTATCTTGGAAAGAGTTCTATATGTCTCAACCAGAAGGGTTTATACAGCAGGGTCAAGAGCAAAAAGTTTGTAAGCTTAATGAATCCATTTATAGATTAAAACAAGCTTCTAGATCCTGGAATATGAGATTTGATGCTGCGATCAAATTTTATGGCTTTGAACAAAATATCGACAAACCTTGTGTCATAAGAAAATCGTCAACAAAATTGTCGCTTTTCTGGTGTTGTTTGTTGATGATATTCTACTCATTGGGAATGAGGTAGAATATCTAGCTGACGTTAAGAGATGGTTGGCTTCACAATTCCAAATAAAAGATTTGGGAGAAGCACAGTATGTTTTTGGAATCCAAATAGTTCAGAATCGCAAGAACAAAACATTGGCATTATCTCAAGCTTCTTATATAGACAAGATATTGTCTAGGTATAAAATGCAAAATTCCAAGAAAGGATCTTTACCTTTCAGGCATGGAATTCACTTGTCTAAGGAGCAGAGTCCTAAGATACTTCAAGAGGTTGAGGAGATGAATCAAATTCCATATGCATCTGCAGTTAGGAGTTTGATGTATGCAATGTTGTGTACTCATCCCGACATATGCTATGCCGTAGGATTTGTCAGCAGATTTCAGTTCAATTGTGATCATGACCATTGGACTACTGTTAAAAACATTCTCAAGTATCTTCGGAGAACAAGAGATTATATACTCGTGTATGGTCCTAAGGATCTGATCCTTACTGAATACACTGATTCTGACTTTTAGAACGATATTGATTCGAGGAAATCAACTTCAAGGTCAGTATTCACTCTGAATAAAGGAGCAGTTGTGTGGAGGAGCATCAAGTAGAGTTATATTGCGGACTCCACAATGGAAGTTGAGTATGCAGCTGCAAGCGAAGCAGAAAAAGAAGCAGTATGACTTAGAAAGTTCCTGACAGATCTGGAAATAGTTCCTAACATCCACCTGCCTGTCACTCTCTATTGTGACAATAGTGGAGCAGTTGCAAATTCAAAGGAACCACGAAGCCATAAAAAGGGAAAGCATATCGAATGAAAGTACCATCTCATCAGGGAGATTGTACATAGAGGAGACGCCATTGTCACTCAAATTGCTTCCCAAGACAACTTAGCTGATCCATTTACGAAGACCCTCTCGGATAAAATGTTCGAGGGTCACCTAGTAAGACTAGGTCTACGAGTTTTGTATCACTAGGGCAAGTGAGAGAATTGATGGGTATTATAATACCCTAGTTTATTGTATTTGTACATTTTATTCTCTCCATGTAAACTCAACATTTTATATATTTATATATATTGATCCACTAGAGTTTTAGTCCAAGTGGGAGTATTGTTCGGTTTTATGTCCTAAAATCTCACAGTTTGTAAAATGACAAACATTTTCTATTATCAATATACTTTTTATTGATCTTATAAATTGTATGAAAGTCTAAATCCAATAAACTAAGACCCATAACTATTATATGAGTACTTGAACTTTATGTGAAGATATAAAAGCGGATCGGGTTTGAGTAAATAGTCAAAATGATCTATGGCACATGAATGAGGTTGGGTACCTTATTCTGGTAATACCATTGAATGTAGCCTACTCTGTAGTTGTTACAAAGAGTTTTAAAGTGCTACATACAATGTGATCCTAATTCATATATGTTATGACATGAGGAGTGGGGGCGTCCTATGCAATGAGTTTACATAAGATTTGAACCAAGAAATAAGTCACTTTTACTTTATAACATTATTTATTGTTTAAGACTGATATTTCACCTAGATGACCTACATAACTCAATCTTAATCCTAAGCTAACTATGAACTCTTGCTTATTCGGGATTTTCCTTAGATTTACATAGTTGAGGGTTGGCTTAACCGTGCCAGCTCAATAAGATTTCCATTTCAGGGGTAAGACCGGATAGATAGATGAAGACATAGGATGCAAGACAGAGTTCACACCTACCCAATTTAGGAATAGGAGAAAGGTTGTTCTCTCAAGTACTGAATCCAGGTCTTGAACAAGGAGCCCCACCCTCTCACTGGGCTAAGAGAGTTTGGTTTGGTGATTGGATCACAAACCAGATGTTCATTAAAGGATCAGTAGGGACTTGAGGAATAAGACGTAATCTCGGGGGTAAAACAGATATTTGACCCAGCCGTTATTACAAACAACCTGTGAAGGGTCGACTTGCTGATTATGGTTAAATCATGTGGACATAATATATCTACCGTGAAGAGAGTGCAACTATGGGCTTTAGTGGAATGACCCATTGGTTAATGAATGGAGATTAATCTGGTCTAATGAGTTTAGCCAATTAACCTCGGATCGTTGGAACCCATGATCTGTAGGTCCGCGAGGTCCCCCTACTTGCTCGTAACGGACTAGCTCTAGAATAGCGTGATAAGTTAATTTGAAATGTTCAAATTAGAATTAAGAGAATTAGTAATTATATAAGATATAATTATGTTTAATTTTAGAATTAAACGGTATAGGAGAATTTATATATTTAAATATGATTTAAATATATAAAGATGGATATGTATTAAAATTAATTTGATATTTGATATTAAATTAATTAAGTTTTATTTATTAATTAATATATGAAATTAATTAATTTTTCATTCTTAAAATCAAATAGATTTATTAAATCAAAATTTGATTTTTAAATAAAATTGAAAAAGAAAACAAAAACACATTTAAATGGAAAAATGGATTTTTCCATTATCCATCACTTAACTAGCTCACTCACGAAGCAACCATTTGGTCTTGTCTTCTCCAAGCATGAGCTGCAACACATGCTGCTCTTCTCTTTGCATGTTGATCTACAATATAATGAGAAGATTGGAGTGAAAATGAGGCATGCAATCAAATGGTTTTTGAGAGAAAAACTGGTTTGCTGAAAGGTTCTTCAACCTTGTTGCAGCAGTGAGCTTTTCTCCTTCATCCCTTGATTCAAGCTTGTTTTGAGTCCCACAACTCAATCTAGAGTACCAAGAGTATAGTGGTGAAGATCTTGAGGTGGTCTACAACAAGATATGGAGAAGATTGCAGCTGGAGATGGAGCTTTGAAGAAGTTTTTCAAGAGGTATGTCTTGAACCCCATTTTTCTGCAGAAACATGCTTTATATTATGCCAAAATTAGTGAATTTTAATGCTTAGATGATTCTTGTTCTTCCACTGTATTTGATACAATCCTAAAATTGGTATCAGAGCATCAAATAAGCATTCAATTCGGTTTAATTTTGGTTTGGTGGGTGTTTTATATGAGAAATATGAAATTGGTGCACTAATATGGTTTTCCGAGTTTTGGCTACTTGATGAGCTTTAATGTGTTCCCAAGAGTCTATAATTTATTTGGAGTCATTAGAAATTAAGCTGTAATCAAAGAAACAAGCGAAGAGGCCAAGTTACAGTTCTAGAGAAAATCAGCCTCTATTCTTATCGTCGTTGTGGTTCCAATTGCTAAACGATCATTTCGCTCCAGATGTTACACAATGTGAAGAAAAGCTAGACGATCGTATAGTAATAGACACTCATTGTTATGATGTTGAAGCTAGACAATCGTATACTTGTGGAATGCGTTCAATTTGCTTTACGATAGCATTAAGCTTAAGCAATCGTTTAGCTTTGGTGTGGGAACTAAACGATACATTGAATTTACTATACGATGGTACTATACGATTGTTTAGCAACGATGCGTGGTAAGTGATGCGATGAAGTGCTACGCGATAGCGCTGAGCAATCGTTTAGATGCGGAACTAAGCGATCATATAGAGAAGTGCTAAACAATGCGTTGAAATTTCTATACGATGGAACTAAACAAATCATTTACCTATGATGCTGAACGACGCGAGATATTCTATACGATGGAGCTAAGCGATCGTTTAGCTACATGGTGGATACTGAACGATGACATGCAGCAGTAGACGATTGTGTTAAGCGATCGTTTGGTTCTATACGATGGAACTAAGCGATAGTTATGAAGAGCTATACGATAGTCCTGAGCGAACGCTAACTTTGATCATTTATCTTTGATCGGGAGCTAAACGATGCGTCGAGTTGCTATGCGATAGCACTATGTGATCGTTTACCTCTATGCGGTAGCTAAGCGATGCGTTGAGTTGCTATGCAATAACACTACACGATCATATATCTTTGCGCGGTAGCTGGGTGATGTGTTGAATGCTATGCAATGGCATTAGACGATCGTTTACCTTTTCGTACACTAAACGATCAAAATGGTATTGCATTTGACATCAAGCTAGTTGTAGGGAGTTCCATCGTTTACATTCCATGTGACTAGTTTTCCCATATGAGCTTGAAAACGAGAGGGGGGGATTTCGGGGGCCGCTAAGTGAAGAAGATGAAGAAAATGAGATTTAGGATTTTTTTTTTCTTTTATTTAGTTTGTTGAATAATAATATTAAAATAATAAAAAGATCATATTAATTTAATAATGAAAAATGATTTTGATACAATCAATGTGTAACAAACATTTAAACAAATCAAAAGTTAGTTAAATAAAATAAAATTTAATAATAAAAGATATAGTCTAATATAAATTTGTTAAAAAAGTCATGAAGTTTTCTTTTATTGTGATTAATTCAAAAAATAATTAGATAAAATCTAATAACAAATCGAAAGTTAGTGAAATAAAATCAAATTTGATAATAAAAGATAAATTCGAATCAAATTTCATAATTAAATATGTTACTAAGATTTCAAAATAATAAAAAAATTAATAAGATAATGTCAATTTAATATAAACAAAATTTGAATGGGGATATAAAAAGTAGAGATTGATTCATTTTGAATGAATTCAATAAGTGGTTATACAAATCAAATATGATAAAAAAGTGTCAATTCATAATTTAAACTAGGCAAAAATGTGCCAGTTTTTTCTACAAAATCTATCCCATTGGAAATTGATAACCGACACTTACACATTTACATTGTAATTCTATTGAGAATTGATACACACTATAACATACTTTATTAGTTTCTCTCTGTTTCCTTTCTATTTTATACAATACTATTTCTTTTATTTATCAAAACTCATTCTTGACTTGTGGTTAGCTATGCGTGCCTAAACTACCCTTACATCTCTTGGTTGTGTGCTTAACTCCTAAGTTGGTCATTTTGAGTTTTTTCTTAATTATTCATTTTTCTATTCACAAAAACAATTATGCTATATTTATATTTTATTTTAATTTGAATTTTAAAATTCTCCCAGGTTTATATTTATATATTATTTTAATTTTCGATATATAATTAATTTTTTTTATATTTCATCTTTTGAGTATTAATTTTACAATATGCATGTTTATATATTACTTTAATTCTGATATGTTTAGTATAACTAAAATCAAATAGAATTTTACTATATATAAATTTTGTTGACTGAGACCTTTATTTAACTAAATTTTAATATTTTACAACCACAACATTTACATAATAATATAATAAAATTAGATTTGACTCTGCATCATTTAAGATAAATGGCTCAAGTTAGAGATAACAGTGTCAATCAATTTTGGACAACATATGAAGGATAGAATACAACTTTGTTATTATATTTAATTGTCGCGGAGACTTACTTGTATTAGATGACATAAACTTTTGATAATATCTTTTTTTATGTTTAACATATGACATATCTTCTTAAAGAAACATGGACCATGAATAGTTATCAAATATATTTCCGTTTCTTGTTTTTGTTCTTAGAAAAGAGGAAACAAGAAACAAGAAACATGAAACGAGAAACAAAAAATAGGAAACGGAAACATTATCAAATGGGTCTGAGGATCCCACATTAAATGTGGAGAGACTTCACAATAAGGATCCTCAAGTTTATCTAATATAACTTATTCGACATTGATCAATTGAATTAATTAGGATTACATTTGCTATTTTTATTCCATACATATATTGCCCAGCTCCCTCTCTCGTTAATACCTCATTTTTGTCAAAAAAACGAGCATAGCTCAACCTGGTATACGAAAGTGCTAATGATCATGAGATATGTGGTTTAAATCCTCCTACCCCTTTTATACTAAATATTTTTTTATATATAAAAGAACTTCATTTACGTATTTATTTAGACCGAATCAACTCGGTAGAATTCAGTTTTAACTAAATGGATTCCAAATATAAAATTTCCTTCATTCATATGTTTGGAAGCAATTTAGAAAAATAGAACTTTTTCATCACAATTGAAATGTGTTTAATACATTTAATCCGAATGTTTCACATGACCATATATTTGTAACGGTTGTCCTTAAAAATTGTTTAAATGCGTTCCTCGAAATGCCACATACATCTCTATAAATCATGCATTATAATTCACAATTGAATTACATATTAAATTAATTTTCAATAAATAAAGAAAAAAAGAAATCCATTTTCTATTTTTATATATTTTGATAGATATATATTAAATTAATGTTTAATAAATAATAGTTATAATTGATATCATACCTAAACGAATTTTTTCATAAATACAAGGATAAAAGTAAAATGTTTCGTTTAGCCTCATCATACTTTCTATCACTAATTATTTCGGTTTCTTAGCTACTAACAATTGTTATTTTAACAGTCTTTATTCATCGTTAACTTAAAAAATAGGATTGTTGTTTATAGAGAACTATAAGAACATATAATATTGTAAAATAATTGTATCTATACATTACAACAAATCAAACTAAAATAAATGATTTCTTGACCCTCTTTTTGCTATATTTCTTTTTTCATCAGAGGATTGTTTATTCCTTTGTCAATTCAACTCAATTCCTTTTATTGGCTTTCACTTGATAACCTTTCGTTTATGCACCCTGATACAAAAAGAGGAATATCACTTAAAATAACTACTATACCATGATAGAAGTTGGTGTCATTAAATCTTTGGTTTTAAACATAATGTTGCTGTGTTTGTAAATCATAAAAGTGAAATAAAAAAACTATGTGAATATCATAAAGACATGGCATCGCCCAAACTTGAACCAGAGACTTTCAGTGTGTTAGTCTGATGTGATAACCAACTACACCACAACACCAATTATGAGTTGTAGAATGGATGCAAAATTATTTTTAGTTGATCTTTTCGGCATAAAATATGATCATTTTTTAGCTCAAATACAAGAGAGTGTTAATACAAATATGATTAGCTAGTATAGGTGGTAATTCCAGGACAAACTATAAGGTTTATTTTAGCTGAAATTTTAAAGTAAGAAAGTTCACTCAATTTTAAACAAGTTTGTAGAAGGAAGTTTCTTGAAAAGAGCTCTGGATTTTGAGTTATGAATTTTTAAAGTTATAACAGGGAATCGGTGCATAAGCTGACAGCTGTTTGGGATGAACAAACAACTAGTTCACCGTGGGAGTTATAGCGAGATATGGGGATGAGGATCTAGCTTATAGAGGAAATCTCGCTGATCTCGGTCTAGAGAATCTCGCCGATCTCGCTCTAGAAGGGAATCTCGCTAGGAATTGGGCTGAGTATCTCTGGTAAGGTGAGTATCGCTAGGATGAAAGTTTGCCAGGAAAAGCTTAATCTCGCTCTAGAGGATCTCACTTAACTCGCTCATGGGGATCTTGCCAGTAAAGCTGTCTTTGTTGATGAAAGTTTCTTTAATAAATGAATTAATTGAGGTATTTTACAAAGAATTCTAAGTAGTTTAACTGGGAATTATGTCCTTTCAGGCCAAGAAGAGCTAGGAGAGGCGTATAAACTATTAAGAGCTTGACGAGCGGTGAGTGACTAAGTGAATTAATGTCTCGAGTACTTATGCATAGAAAATCAAGTAAGTTATAGTGACATTGATGAATTTATACTTTCTCAAGCAACAAAAAGATGGAGAATAACTTAACGCATGTTCCTCGGCTTGTATATGTGTAGCACAGGCCAAGGTATGTCATGTAGTCATTACAACAGTTAAGTTCTAATGTTAAAATATGCTTCCTAGAGGAAGGCTATGAGAGAATGAGTTCTTGTGTAGATGGTAGGCAACAAAACTTAACTTGATGATACAAAATACCCTGGTATTGAAGGACATTTGAGAAGGTACCTGACCAACTTGATACCGAAGGAAATTTGAGAAGGTATCTTAGTCGCTCGATACTGAAGGACAGGTCTGAGAAGGTATCTGAGCGGAAGTACCTAAGGTATGACAGTACTTAGTATGGCCATATGCACGTAGGTAGTTTTGAATGAGAGGTCGAAGTATGGGTCTCTTGGTCGGTAATAAACGTTGGGAGCTCAAGCATTTAGGCTCGTTCTCAACTAGGGAATAATGATGTTTTGATGATATCTAAGAATGGTTAAAAGCTACATTTAGAGACAATTGCTTGAAACACTTATTAATATATTTACATGTTTACAGTAATGTAATGCATAATGTTATACGATTTTATAGTCACTCGCTGAACTTTAAGCTCACGAAATTTATGTGTTTTCCCTTCTCAGGTAGCAGTCAGATTCCTCCGGGTTGACCCTGCTACTGCTTGCCACCTAAAGACTCGACTTATTAAGAAGACTTAGGTTGATGACCTATTTATGTACACATATTTTAAGAGGGACTAGGGCTTTGTCAGAGATGTTTGGGCCCATCTGTGAATGTTTCTCCCCTTAGAGGTCATATCATGGCTGTATACATGTGTTTATATAATATTTTGTAGAATCTTAAGAAGGCATACCATATGCATACAATATTATTGTTTATCAGGTTGGCATCTAGATTAGAGGGCTAAGGTGGTAGGTGCTGACAGCAGGGCTAATAACTACCACGGTCATATCCTCTTTTAGATTAAAAGGGTAATCTAAGAAGGGGTGTGACAAGTTGGTATCAGAGCATAAGGTTTTGGGAGTGAGAGGGGAAGTTCATGCATAATTCTAAGTCCCTAAGTGCGAGTCCCTAACATGTATACATTGTATTAGGGGAAATGTCGAGGCAACGTGGCAGACCGAGTAAGCAGACAGGTGCCAGGAATACTGACCCTACCAATAGGGGCCCGAAGGTTAGAGAGAACCTACCGGGTGGAAAAAAGAAGGTGAATGATCTAGTGGGTCAAGAAACGATGTTTGAGGGAGAGTTTAGTACTCCCTAGGCAAGGGGAGATTCTCAGCTAGAAGATGTAGTTTTTGACAGGATAGTGCAGAGATTAGTAGCCAGTGTGGGCTCCATACGAGCCGACCCAGAGAAGAAATATGGTATTGAGAGGTTTAAAGCCCTGGGGGCTGTGACATTTGAAGGTACAACAGACCCAGCTGAAGCCGAGTTATGGCTGGATGTAGTTGAAAAATGTTTCAATGTTATGAGTTATCCAGAGGATAGGAAAGTAGGGCTAGTCATCTTTCTATTATAGAAAGAAGCAGAGAAATGGTGAAAAGTGATATCCGCCAGACGAGCCAGTACAAATGTGATGTTTGGCCTGAGTTCAGGAAGGCCTTTGAAGACAAGTACTACCCCAGCTCGTTCCGAGATACGAAAAGGGATGAGTTTCTCAAACTAACGTAGGGAACGATGTCGGTGGCAGAGTACGAGCAGAAATTTACAGAGTTTATTGCTGAGGAAAAAGATCGATGTAGGAAGTTTGAATAGGGTTTAAGGAAAGAAATTAGAACTCTAGTGACGTCTACGGCTAATTAGCTAGATTTTAACCAATTAGTAGAAACAGTAACACGACTTAAGCGAAGTTTGGCTAATGATAAGCAGTTTCCAAGAGGTAGTGAGACAGTAGTAGGGCCTAGAGATAAGGGATCCCGACCTCCAGTTGCAACTCAGACTAGTGGAAGCCAATTCAAGGAACCAGTTGGCAGGGATCCAAGAAAAGAAAAACGAGACCCTCGACCAGTGCAGCTAGTCGATCAGAGATGCCACGAGCTAGTGAGTCGGTAGCCAACACAGACAAGAGACCGACGTGCCCTAGTTGTGGACAAATAGGGCATTTCAAGAGGGACTATCCCCAGGTGAACAGGGACGTCCCGACAGTACAACAACCAGCCTTCTAGATAGTTAACCAACCAAAGAGTGCTGGAAATCGAGGCGAAGGGTCAAGTGGTGTCAAGCAGAAGAATATCATAGGTCGACCCCAACAATAGGGGTGAGTGTACGTGGTGACATATCAGGAGGCAACGGAGTCTCCAGATGTTGTGACCGGTAATGTTATATTATGTGGACAGTCTGCTTATGTTCTATTTGATCCTGGTGTCACACATTCATTTATATCTAGCATGTATACATCTATTATAGATAGGTTGGTTGAACCTATGCTTGAAGAGTTATTTATCTCTACTCGTTTGGGAGATGTGATAACGGTAGATAGATGTTATAATCATTATGAGGTACTAATCAATGGTTAGAACTTCTATGCTGATTTACTTCCCTTAGAACTGTTGGAGTTTGATGCTATCCTGGGAATGGATTTTCTAAGTAAGTATCGTGCTTCAATAGACTGTTACAAGAAGGAGGTGGTACTTAGAAAATTAAATGGCCAGGACGCAATGCTGACAGGAATCAAAAGATTAGCCGCAGGGAATCTGAGATCGACAGTGAAAGCTCGGAAGCTGTTGAGTAAGGGATGTAAAGCCTTTCTGGCTCATGTAGTAGTGGCTCATGTAAAGCCTTTCTAGCTCATGAATGGTCATCGGAGTGTGAGCATAGTTTTTAGGAGCTAAAACAGAGATTAGTATCAGCACCAGTGCTTACCTTACCTGTTCCAGGTAAAGAATTTGAGATTTATTGTGACACGTCCCGACAAGGATTGGGATGTGTGTTGATGCAGGATGGAAAGGTGCTTGCATATGCTTCTGGTCAACTTAAGAAACACGAGAGCATCTATCCTACACATGATCTAGAGTTGGCAGCAGTTGTTTTGGCTCTGAAGTTGTGGAGACATTACCTGTTCGGAGAGCGCTGCAGAATATTTAACACAAAAGCTTAAAATATATCTTTGATAAAAAATAGTTGAATCTAAGACAACGAAGTTGGATTGAATTGATTAAAGATTATGACTGTTCCATCGAGTACCACCCTGGTAAGGCTAATGTTGTAGCAAATGCATTAAGTAGGAAATCCTCAGGACCCAAGGCCATTATTGGGTCAATAAGAGGAATGCTATTGCAGGAGTTCAAGAATTCTAGAACCGCCTTATCAGTGGAATCATCAGGAGGAATGATAGCTACTTTTCAGATAAGGCCGACCTTAGTAGAAAACCTTAAGTAGGATCAGTTGGAAGACCCTGATCTTTAGAAGATTGCGGATGATGTAAGTAAGGGCATCAGGGTTGAATTTAAACTAGGAACAGATAGTGTACTAGAAAAGAAGGGGAGAATGTGTGTGCCTAACAAGCTACAGCTTAAACAAGCCATTCTTGAGGAAGCACATAGTTCCACTTATGCCATACATCCATGTAGCACCAAGATGTATAGAACTTTGAAGAAGTCATACTAGTGGCCCGAGATGAAGAGAGACATAACAGAATATATGGACCGATGTATAATCTGTCAACAAGTAAAACCTGAGAGACAAAGACCAGCAGGATTACTCAATCCACTTCCAGTGCCTGAGTGGAAGTGGGAGCATGTTACAATGGACTTTCTATTTGGATTGCCTAAGACAACCTCAGGATATGATGGCATTTGGGTAATAGTCGATAGACTAACCAAGACGACCAAGTTTATACCATTAAAAGTTACTTTTACACTAGACCGTCTAGCTAAGAATTATGTGGATAGGATAATTAGTCAATATGAAGCTCCAATGTTGATAGTGTCAGACCGGGACTCGAGGTTCACTTCAAAATTTTGGCCTAGTTTACAGAAGGCTATGGGCATTAAATTGCATTTCAGTACGGCTTTTCATCCACAAACAGATGGACAGTCGGAAAGAACTATACAGATATTGGAAGATGTGTTAAGAGCTTATGTATTACAATTCAAAGGAAGTTGGGATACACACTTACCGTTGATTGAATTTGCATACACCAATAGCTACCATTCTAGTATCGGAATGGCTCCCTATGAAGCATTGTACGGCCGACCATGCAGGACCCCAGTATGCTAGAATGAAGTCGGAGAACAAAAATTATTGGGTCTAGAATTAGTTCAACAAACAATAGAGAATGTGAAACTTATCAAGGATAATCTTAAGGCAGCTCGCAATAGATAGAAGAGCTACGCCGATAAGCGAAGAAGAGAACTAGAATTTGAAGTCGGAGAATGGGTATTTCTTTAGCTATCCCCATGGAAAGGAATTCTCCGATTTGGGAGAAAAGGGAAGTTAAGTCCACGAAACATCGGACCATATGTAATTGTGGAACGGGTTGGTCCAGCAGCTTATAGGTTGCAGTTGCCGATGGAGCTAGCTCGTTCACGACGTATTTCATGTGTCGATGCTAAGCGAAGTACGTGCCTTGATTCCCTATGCACATTACTAGCAAACATAACCAATACAACATCAAAGAAGATTTATCTTACGAGGAAGAGGCCATCGAGATTTTGGACAGGAAAGACCAGGTACTCAGAAATAAGACGATTCCTTTGGTGAAGGTGCTATGGCGTAATCATAGAATCAAGGAAGCTACCTAAGAACCTAATGAGAAAACGAGGAAGAGATATCCTCAACTCTTCAAAGGACATAACAGGTAAATTTCGAGGACGAAATTTCTTTTAAGGGGGGATGATTGTAAACCCCAGAATCTAGGTTTCCAAGATAAGCATGTTTAGCCAAAGGAATGTTATATTATATATTTACTAAGTAGCAATTCATGTTTGTTTATAGGAGTTATAATGGAAGGGAAGGAAAAACATATTAAATGAGGGGTGACGTGGCAGTTAACCCTTGAACTCTGGAAGTGGTGGGAAGTTTTTGGAAGAAGAAGTTCAAAAGCATGGTTTCGGTAATTGACATGAGCAAATTTAGTGAAATCAGTGTCATTTGAAAACTGAGAGAATTTAGTTTGCGAGGTTGTCTTGCCGGAGGAAGATTACACAAGGAGAAGAACAAGAAGTGAAGAAAGTACAGAGGAGGTAGAATCTTGGGCTAATCAGGACCCGGGGTGAAGATTGGAAGTTCCAAGTCAAACTATAAGGAATTTTTTAGCTGAAATTTTAAAGTAAGAAAGTTAACTCAATTTTAAAAAAGTTTATAGAAGGAAGTTTCTTGAAAAGAGCTCTGGATTTTGAGTTATGAGTTTTTAAAGTTATAACAAGGAATCGGTGCATAAGCAGACAGCTGCTTGGGATGAACAAACAACCAGTTCACCGTGGGAGTTATAGCGAGATATGGGGATGGGGATCTCGCTGATCTGGCTCTAGAGAATCTCGCCTATCTCACTCTAGAAGGGAATCTCGCTAGGAATTGTGCTGAATATCATTGGTAAGGTGAGTATCGCTAGGATGAAAGTTTGCCAGGAAAAGCTTGATCTCGCTCTAGAAGATCTCGCTGGTATCGCTCTAGAGGATCTTGCTGGTATCGCTCTAGAGAATCTCGCTGGTATTACTCTAGAGGATCTCGCTCATGGGCATCTTGTTAGTAAAGCAGTCTTTGTTGATGAAAGTTCCTTTAATAAATGAATTAATTGAGGTATTTTACTAAGAATTCTAAGTAGTTTAACTGGGAATTATGTCCTTTCAGGCCAAGAAGAGCTAAGAGAGGCATATAAATCATTAAGAGCTTGAGGAGCGGTGAGTGACTAAGTGATTAATGTCTCCAGTACTTATGCATATAAAATCAAGTAAGTTACAGTGACATTAATGATGAATTTATACTTTCTCAAGCAACAAAAAGATGGAGAATAACTTAATGCATGTTCCCCGACTTCTATATGTGTAGCACAGGCCAAGGTATGTCATGTAGTCATTACAACAGTTAAGTTCTAATGTTAAAATATGCTTCCTAGAGGAAGGCTATGAGAGAATGAGTTCTTGTGTAGATGGTAGGCAACAAAACTTAACTTGATGATACAAAATACCCCGGTACCAAAGGACATTTGAGAAGGTACCTGACCAACTTGATACTGAAGGAAATTTGAGAAGGTATCTTAGTCGCTCGATACTGAAGGACAGGTTTGAGAAGGTATCTGAGCGGAAGTACCTAAGGTATTACAGTACTTAGTATGGCCATGTGCTCGTAGGCAGTTCTGAATGAGAGGTCGAAGTATGGGTCTCTTGGTCGGTAATAAACGTTGGGAGCTCAAGCATTTAGGCTCGTTCTCAACTAGGGAATAATGATGTTTTGATGATATATAAGAATGGTTAAAAGCTACATTTAGAGACAATTGTCTGAAACACTTATTAATATATTTACATGTTTACAGTAATGTAATGCATAATGTTATACAATTTTATAGTCACTCACTGGACTTTAAGCTCACAAAATTCATGTGTTTTCCCTTCTCAGGTAGCAGTCAGATTCCTCCGGGTTGATCCTTCTACTGCTTACCACCTAAAGACTCCGCTTATTAAGAAGCTTAGGTTGATGACCTATTTATGTACACATATTTTGAGAGGGACTAGGGCTTTGTCAGAGATGTTTTGGCCCATCTGTGAATGTTTCTCCCCTTATATGTCATATCATGGCTGTATACATGTGTTTATATAATATTTTGTAGAATCTTAAGGAGGCATACCATATGCATACATTATTATTGTTTATCAGGTTGGCATCTCGATTAGAGGGCTAAGGTGGTAGGTGCTGGCAGCAGGGCTAGTAACTACCACGGTCATATCCTCTTTTAGATTAAAAGGGTAATCTAAGAGGGGGTGTGACACATCAAGTGTTTCTTTTGACTTTGAGAATATCTAGACTTAATGTTGTTGTTTTCTTTTATCTATCTTCATTTTTTTAGTAACTTTTGTATATTTAAAATGTTGTTTTTCTTATTGTAATTATTTTCTTTTAATGAAGAAACATGGATCATTTTTATATGTTGGGTGGCTTAAAAATGTGCAAAGAAGATCTATGTCTGGTAGATAGTGCAACTTCACATACAATACATACAAATAAAAAATACTTTTCCAAATCGACAATGTTGAAAGTAATAGTAAATACAATATTAGGTTCTACAAACTTTATCGGATGTTTTGGAAAAACAAATATTATTTTGCCTAGAGAAACAAAATTTACAATTGACAATGCACTATTCTTTAGTCAATCAAAGATAAATCTTCTAAGTTTTAAAGATATACGTTACAATGGTTATCATACTAAGACTGATAGTAAGAATAATGTGGAATATCTATATATCATATCCATTGTCTCAAATGAAAAATGTATATTGGAAGAGTTGCCTGCTTTATCTTCTAGATTGTATTATACTTATATACGAGCAATTGAAACATATGCAACAATGAACCTGAAGTTTATGAATCTAGACATATTTACAATTTGGTATGACCGATTGGGTCATTCAGGATCTATAATGATAAGGAGAATTATTAAAAATTCAAATGGACTTCCATTGAAGGACTAGAAGATTCTTCAGTCTAATGAATTATCATGTGATGCTTGATCTCAAGGAAAATTGATAATTAGACCAATCACCAACTAAAGTGGGGACCGAATCACCTGCATTTTTAGAACGAATTCATGGTGATATATGTGGACCCATTAACCTACCAACTGGACCAGTTAGATATTTTATGGTATTAATAGATGCATCCAGCAAATGATCACATGTGTGCTTATTATCAAGTCGAAATCTTGCATTTGTAAGATTACTTGCTCAAATAATTAAGTTAAGAGCACAATTTCCTAATTATACAATTAAGACCATTCGTCTTGATAATGTTGGTGAATTTACATCCTAAGATTTGGATAATTATTGTATGTCAATTGGGATAAGTGTTGAATATCCTGTAGCTCATGTTCATACACAAAATAGTTTAGCAGGATCATTTATAAAACGTTTTCAATTAATTGCAAGACCATTACTTATGAAAGCTAAGCTTCCTTCATCTGTATGTGGATATGCTATTTTGCATGCAGCGTCACTTATACGCATTAGGCCAGTAGCTTATCATAAGTACTCGCCATTAAAATTAGCTTATGGTCATGAGCCAAATATTTCCCATCTGAGAATTTTTGGATGTGTCATATATGTTCCAATTGCTCCACCACACCGCACTAAGATGGGTCCTCAAAGGAGGTTAGGAATATATGTTGGATAATTCCCCATCAATTATTAAATATCTTGAGCCCCTGACAGGTGACGTACACTACAAGAAATCGAACTTCTCCCGATGTCACAATTCGCCAGGAAAGGGTGGAAAATGTGTTAGGAGAGCCTCTCCCGACGAATAATTGATCGTCGGTAATTTGGTTGGGAAAAAACCGTCGGGAGAGGAACTCCCGACGCCAGAAACAAAGGCGTCGAGAGTTGTTGAAGAACTCCTGACGCATGTATAAGGCGTTAGGAGTTCCTCAAACTGCCGATGCATTAAACACGACGTCGGGAGTTCATCGGGAGTTCTTCGACAACTCCCGATGCCTTGTTTTATGCGTCGGGAGTTCTTCATTCATCGGGAGTTCTCAAACTCCTGACGATTTTTTTTATTTTATCAGAGTTACAGGAACTCTTGACGTAGTAAAATATGCATGGGGAGTTCCTTCATTAGTTGAATATTGTCTTTTAAATATTTTTAATCTATAATTTGTGATTTTTTTAAAAATTTCATCTAAATAACCTGTAAAACATAATTAGCTAACTTAAACAGATTCACATAATAAATAAAACAAAGAGAACGAAGTCCATACTATAACAAATAAATGAAAAACTACAATATCCTACAATAAAACAAAGTCTACTAAATAAAAGAATTTTTTTTTCACAAATACATAGAAGAAATACAATGAAAACAACGTCAGTAAATATAAAAAAGAAAACAATGTCTAAAACATGACATTTTGAACAATCGTCCAACCTAATCTTCGAACAACATCTTACAATAAAACAAAAACATTCAAATGTCATCATCTTTAAACATCCACAACACGTTCAAACTTCATAAACAAAACATCCACAAATGTCATAATCGTACAACCAAACTTCATAAACAAACAAGAACACATTAGAACTTCATAATTGTCCAACCAAACTTCATAAATTTCATAAACCATAACGAATACAAATAAAACTCAAACTTTCTCCACTTTCTGCCCAAAACAATCTAAACAAATCTCAAACCACACCCCACAACACATAAGAACTTCATAAACATTCATGAACACACAAAAACTCCAAGTTCAACGGCAAAACGAGTATAATCAAATTCTACCCACCAACCATGACAAACATGAAACCGCCCAAACATCAAAAAACACACAAAAACTTACGAATTCAACTCCAAAAGGATTATAATCGGCACCTCCACAACATATTTATGTGATACTTTATAAGATAATAACCGACACCACATAAACTCAAACTTTCTCGTCCCGAAACAAATACTAAACCAGATGCTCAACGCCAGCCCGCCACAACACATTAGAACTTCATAAACATTCATAAACACACAAAAACTCCAAGTTCAACGAACAAAACATGTATAATCGAACTTTGCCCCACCCATGACAAACATGAAAACTCCTGAACATGCAAAAAACATTCAAAAAAAAGCTGCTACAAATTCAGACGTGCCGGAAAACAAGTTCAACCGGAACTATGATGCAGCCCTGCACGAGACAATATTCAGGAGACTTGCATAGAACAAGAATGAAACTCACATTTAAAGAGCTCGACACTTGTCTCCCAAAACAACCTCAACATCCTCCCACAACATATAAGAACTTTTTTCATAAACATTATGAACACAACAAAAACCCAAGTCAACGGCAAAAGGATATAGATCAAATTCCTAAACGCACGCGAACATGGAAACACTGAAACCGCCAAACATAACAATAAACACACAATAAACCTACAATTAAACTCCCCAAAAAGGATTATAACCGGACCTCCACAACATATTTAATCTTTATAATATAAACGAACACACTAAAACTCCAAACTTTCTCTCCAAAAACAATCTAAACCAATCTCAACCCACCGCGACAACACATTTAGAACTTATAAACATCATAAACACAAAATGCAAGTTCAACGACCAAAACAATGTAGAGATATACTTGCCACCTCACTGACAACCATGAAAACTCCTGAAATAACAAAACACAAAAAAAAACCCTACAAATTCAACTCCGAAACATTACTACGAACTTATGCACGACCTTGCAATATAATATTCAAAACTTGTCATAGACAGAACGAACTCTATAAAATCCGAACTTTCTCCCCTAAGACATCTCAAACCCTCCCCTACAACACTATAAGAATTCAAAACATTGATACACATGGTTACAACATCCCAAGTTCAACGGCAAACGAGTATAATCAAACTTCTACCCACCAACTGACAAACATGAAAACCTCCCAACATCAAAAAAACACACAAAAACCTATCGAATTCAACTCCAAAACGATTACAATCGGCACCATCCCAAAACATATTTAAACTTTAATAAATAATAACGAACACACATAAAACTCAACTTTCTCACCCAAAATCAATCTAAACCAATCTCAACCCCACCCCCACTAACACATTAGAACTTCATAAACATTCATAAACACACAAAAACTCCAAGTTCAACGACAAAAATGTGTATAATCAAACATTTGCCTTGACACGCCACGAAACATGAAACTCCCGAACATCAAAAAACACAAAAAAACCCTACAAATTCAACTCCGAAACAATTACAACCGAACTCTATGCACCCTCACAACATATTCAATACTTCATAAAAAAAACGAACTCACATAAACTCGAACTTTCTCCCAAAACAATCTCGAACCCATCCCCCACAACACATAAGAACTTCATAAACATTCATGAACCACAAAAACTCCAAGTTCAACGGCAAACGACGAGTATAGATATCAATTCTACCGCACAACAACCAAGGACAACCTGAAACCGCCCAAACATCAAAAAAACACAACAAACCTACGAATTCACTCCAAAAGGATTATAACCGGCAACTCCACAACATATTTAAACTTTAGAAATAATAACGCACACACATATAAACTCAAACTTTTCTCCCCAAAACAAGTCTAAACCAATTCAACCTCACACCGCCACAACACATTAGAACTTTATAAACATTCATTAAACACACAAAAACTCCAAAGTTCAACGACAAAAATGTAATAATCGAACTTTGCCCACCCTCCATGACAAACATGAAATCCTGAACATCAAAAATCACAAAAAAAAACCTACAAATTCAACTCCGAACAATTAGAACCGAACTCTATGCACCCTCACAAACATATATTCAACTTCATAAACAAGATCGAACTCATATAAAACTCGAACTTTCCCCTAAAACAATCTCAACCCATCCCACAACACACATAAGACTTCATAAACATTCATCAAGCACACAAAAACTCCAAGTTCAACGGCAAAACGAGTATAATCAAACTCTACCCACCAACCATGAAAACATTAACCTCCCAAACAATAAAAAAACACACAAAAAACCCTACGAATTCAATCCAAACGATTACAATCGGCACATCACAACATATTTAAACTTTATAAAATAATAACGAACACACATAAACTCAAACTTTCTCGCCAAAACAATCTAAACCAATCTCAACCCACCCCCCATAACACATTAGAATTCATAAACATTCATAAACACACAAAAACTCCAAGTTCAACGACAAAACCTGTATAATCAAACTTTGCCCACCCCCCACGACAAACATGAATACTCCGAACTTCAAAAAACACAAAAAACCCTACAAATTCAACTCCGAAACATTTACAACCGAACTCTATGCACCCTCACAACATATTCAAACTTCATAAAAAAGAACGAACCCACATAAAACTCGAACTTTCTCCCCAAAAACAATCTCAACCATCCCCCACAACACATAAGAACTTCATAAACATTCATGACACACAAAAAACTCCAAGTTCAAGGCAAAACGAGTATAATCAAATTCTATTCCCACAACCATGGACAAACCTGAAACCGCCCAAACATCAAAAACGACACAAAAACCTAGAATTCAACTCCAAAAGGATTATAAACGGACCTCCACAACAATATTTAAAACTTTAGAAATAATAACGCACACACATAAAACTCAAACTTTCTCCCCAAAAAACAATCTAAACCAATCTCAACCCACCCGCCACAACACATTAGAACTTCATAAACATTCATAAACACCACAAAAACTCCAAGTTCAACGAAAAAACGTGTATAATCAAACATTGCCCACCCCACGACAAACATGAAAACTCACCGAACATCAAAAAACACAAAAAAAAACCCTACAAATTCAATCTCCGAAACAATTAACAACCGAACTCTATGCACCCTCACAACATATTCAAACTTCATAAACAAGACGAACTCACATAAACTCGAAATATTCTCCCCAAAACATATCTCACCCATCCCCCAGCAACACATAAGAACTTCATAAACATTCATGAACACACAAAAAACTCCATCTTCAACGGCAAAACGAGTATAATCAAATTCTACCCACCAACCAATTGGACAAACTAAAACCGCCCAAACATCAAAAAACAACACAAAAACCTACAAATTCAACTCCAAAAGGATTATAACCGGCACCTCTCACAACATATTTAAACTTTAGAAATAATAACGAACACACATAAAACTCAAACTTTCCCCCAAACAATCTAACCAATCTCAACCCACCCCCCATAAACATTAGAACTTCATAAACATTCATAAACCACAAAAAACTCCAAGTTCAACGGCAAAAACGAGTATAATCAAACTCTACCCACCAACCATGACAAACATGAAACCTCCCAACATTCAAAAAACACAACAAAACTTCAAATTCAACTTCCAAAAACGATTACAACCGGCACCCCCACAACATATTCAACTTTAATAAACAATAATGAACACACATAAAACTTCAAACTTTCTCCCCAAAATAATCTAAATCACAAATCTCAACCCACCCCTCAACAACATTAGACTTCATAAACATTCATAACACATTGAAACAAAAAACTCCAAGTTCAACGACAAAACGTGTACAATCAAACTCTGCCCACCCCACACGACGAACAGAACCTCCCGAACATAAAAAAACACAAAAAACCCTATAAATTTCCAACTTCGAAATGATTACAACACAACTCTACACACCCCACTACAGATATTCAAACTTCATAAACAAGAAAGAAGTCACATAAAACTCAAACTTTCTCCCCAAAACAATCTCAACCCACCCCCACAATACATTAGAACTTCATAAACATTCATAAACACACAAAAACTCCAAGTTCAACGACAAAACGAGTACAATCAAACTCCACCCACCCCCCACATAAACATGAAACCTTCCGAACATATAAAAAACACATAAAAACACACAAAAACGACAAAACGTACATCAAAATCCAGTTGTTTGGCTACCATAACTACAGGATAGCCAATAATTCTTTATCATAAAGCTACTTAAGACATAATTATTTGCTATCATAACTGCAAGATAGCAACATATTTGACAACTAAGTAATGTAGTAATCATACCCAATTCGATGGGTCTTCTCTTTGTGATCATATGATGTCTTCATACATTTTTTTCATTTCTTCCATTTGTCTTACATGATCCTCTTTCATTTGTTTCTAAATGTCTTCAAGTTCCTTAATCCTCAACTAAGACTATTCGAAATTGACTCTCAATTCCTTCACCCCCTCCCCGTTCCTTGAGTAGATGACGAACACAATGAGTTGCTACCCCTTCTTGACTTAGGTTTAGGGCCCTAACCTACGCCTTTTGAATATCCAGATCTTCTACCTAAAACCGTCTCACAAATTTCATCACCTGTTAGTGGTTGAGAACATTCTAGAGTGGGGTTGGATTGTAATTCTAACATTTTATTCTAGATATATTAATTGAATGTGTAAGTACGAGCAACTGAAGTTAGAAATGAAAAACAACACGAAGGTAAAACAAAAAATGTTACATGTGCATTTTCAGCTACCTCGTTCACGAACTTGCCACCTTTAGAGTGTGTTTCCCTAAATAGGTCAACACATCCTATTTCTCAACCTTCCTTTGCTTGAAACTCTGCCTAAATTTCTAGGAATGACTTCGATCCACCTACATGGTCGAACAATAACTTCTCTCTATTCTTTCTGTTCGTCTCCGACATTTCTTAAATTTCCACAAAAAAAAAAAAAAAAATAATAACAAATATTCTATAATAGTAAATGCAGTAAATGATACATGCCCTAAATTATTTTAACCTGAAATGCTTCACTCTCGAAGCGGTCACACAAAAATACCAATCTTCTGGCCTATTTTTAAGCCAACTTGGCAAGTTGGCACGTGCTTGTTGAAGATCTCCACTTTTCTTGTAATGTCTGTGCAAATCTACTCTAAATTCTTTGAAGGAGTTGTGCATTTGATGTTCTATAAAATGGTTAAGTGGTTGACTGGACAGATCAAGTACGAAATGAGGCTACAAAAGAATGAAGGAAGAATTAGAATATATGATGTTCATGACTCTTAGTCCACAATTGACTCTAAAAGAATAAACTTATAATTACTTACCAACAATTGACTCTTAGCCAATTCTATAAACTCGTTTGGAACCTCAACAAAAGTATGACATTGTACTGGAAATGCAGATCTCACAGCGACACCAATCGCATTACTAAGTCGCATTGAATGTTGAGAAATCGGCTTTGTCTCCCCCTCATTTATCACGATTGTAATTCTACCATGTTTTTGGACATATTTTTCCAACTCGATGTTCCGCGAATGCTCACGATTTCGCTAACTAGATGCTGAGCTACTATCTGAGGAATAAAAATTTAAAACAATGACGTATTTCATTTAACAGAATATATTTCAAAATATATTAACCTGATGTGTCACCTACAGAAGATCCCGTGTTGCCTAGATATATCTCCTGGAATCCTTCATCAGCCTCTCGTTTCCTATTAGGGGTTGACATCGTATCTATACAAACACAAAAAAGATAAAACATTATTAAATTAATACGAAACCGTGTAAACAGAGAAAAAGAGAATTGAGTAGATACATGATTACTCATCATCGTAATCTATATCAAATTATTCATCAGCACTTGAACTATTATTGGGAGATAATTGTTCTTCATCATCATCGTTTGTGAAGTCATCATCGCCATGTCCAATAATTGGTCTTTCCACAACTATAGGATCGACATCAACTCTGCATAAAGTAACCTCCTCAATGGTTTCATCCACTCGGACTCCATCGATAATTTCTAGTAAATCTAGTTGTGTATTTTCAACATCATCCACTTGTGGTACATCCCATATTCTCTTATTTTGGACTACTTGAACAACTTTCCAATTGCTACCATATTTGATGTCATCAATGTAAAAGACTTGTTGTGCTTGGATAGCAAAGATAAAAGGCTCATCGACATACCAAAAGTGTGATGTATTGATTGATTTGTATCCTAAATCCACATGTGTCCTATTACTTTTGTTGTTATCCATGTCAAATCATCTACACTTCAACAAAAAAACATGTTTTCTGTTCGCATATTGGAAATCTAATACTTCGTCTATAACACTGTAGAAATTGTTATCCATACTTCCGTTCCCACTGATCTCCCCGGCCACTAGGACTCCACTATTTTGTGTAGCTCGACGATTATCACGCTCTACAGTATGAAACCATACCCCATTAACAATGCATTCATTGTAAGAGCGCACCTCAGACGAAGGTCCCATTGCAAGTGAAATGAAATCATCGGAGATATCTTCTCTCTCGCGCCGTTGTAGAACCTGATAATTAATTATACATTAAAAATGACTACAAAAAATGAATCATCTCTCAACTTTCAATACTATGTATACCTGAGATCTGAACCAATCGGGAAATTTTTGTTGATGTCTTATATATAAGTCAGAGGTGCTTTGAGCTTCACGACGAACTAACCTCAAGTGTTGCCTACAAAATTGATCATTTGAAAGTTACATCAAAGGATTTACCCTAGAACTTAGAAATTTATAAAGTTTGAAAGGTACTTGAGATAGTCTATTATTTCTTTACAATTGTTGCGAATGTACCAATGTGCGATATGTTTTTCCTCCGCCGATAGCATCCGTAAAGTTGACGTCCCTAATGGTCGTACCCTCTGCCTAAATAATTCAAATTCACCAAATATCTCATGCTCGAGAATGTTATCATCATTTCATTCATCTCTATTGAATCTCGTTTCAATCCCACTTAGATATCGCGAGCAGAAGTTCCATGATTCATTCATCCAACTGTAACTAACTAGACCCACCACTTTGGTTTTATATGGTAGATGAACTGCAAGGTGTACCATTACATCGAAGAAGGTAGGCGGGAATATTTTCTCCAACTTACAAAGTATGACTATGATGTCTACTTGTAGTCTATTCAAATCACTTACACATATTGTTTTTTCACATAAGTCGCGAAAGAATACACACAATTCAACAATATTAGTGGATACGTTCTTTGGTAGATATGCTCGAATACCAATAGGGGAGTAGTCTATGAAGCAACATATGACAGTCGTGTGTTTTTCAGCCCTGATATTTTTCCATCTTTGTCATTCACACATCGTGATATGTTAGACACGAATCCGTCAAAAAATTTCACCAATTTCAAATACTTACAAAACAAAATCCGTTCACCATTAGTTAATGTGTACGCTGCATGTGGTTTTACAAATCTGTTATAGACTTGTATCAAGTGTGGGTCCTTTCTTATCTTCAAATCTTGTAAGTCTAATCAAGCATTCGTTGTGAAGGAACTCTTAATGAAGAGCATCCATGAGCGCGGTCAATTGTTTCCGATTTCCTTGTGACTAAAATACAACACATACATTATAACATACAGTTATGCAAATTAAACAGTAATTAACGGCATGCTTTGAACACTAAAATTAAAAGGAAAGAGTTCTCATACTAGTTGAAGACCCTCTTCAAGCTTTGGAACCCTTACGTAGTGGAAGACCTCTACGCGAACTTTATTGCCCAGCAAACAAGTCGGCTACAGCAACATGATCGTCTACACGAACGACAGCAACACGAACAGTCACGAACAAGTGAATGCAACGGGGATGACACCACCGAAATAGAGCCCTTGGTATTCTCAGAGTGAGAACCCAAAGTGTGGTCTTTGGTGAATTTGGTAGAGGTAGGAGAAAGAGTAAATCGTGTAGATGATAGGCAAGTGGGAGAGGAAAGGAGCTATCACATAGCTAAGTGCTTATCGTTTAGAAAAAGCTACACGATCGTATAGGTTTTACTAAGCAATCTTTTAGTAAATGGTAGACGTTCGTTTAGAAAATGTGGCACACTATGCGATCGTTTAGGGACTAGCGTACGATCGTTTAGGCGCGAGGTGTGCGATCGTTTAGGCGACGAGCGACTATCGTATAGGCTCTCAAGATTTTCGATTGTTACGTTTTCACACCGATTGCCAATTTTTTTGAACTTTTGCAAAATGAAACAAATTTTCATTTTATTCATTGGTTACCATAACCGAATGTGGCTGCTCCCACTAACGCACGTCCGAGAGAAGTTTTAGGCCAATTATCATATAATTAACCAATTTAATAATTAATGAATATAATCATATTATATTCTTACTATATAGTTTGATATCACATATCTACTATAGTAATTTCCTGCCTCAATGATATAAATGATATTATATCTAAATTCCTCCAAAATAATATATCTCTACATTTAATCAATTATATTCATTATATAATCAACCAGTTCAATTATATCATATATAATCAAACTCGCCTCTTGTCAATTTGAACATTTCAAACTGACCCAAAACACTGATTCTCAACTTTATCCAAGCTACCCAGGGGACTTAATGGACCTTGTGGCTCGAAGCTCCAACGGTCTGTGAATAACTGATTAAGATCTTTAGCCACGAGATCCACCATTCGTTAACTGTCAGGCATTCCACTAAGAGACAACAACTAACTCTTCTTACCAGCAGATATATTCTGTGTTCATCTGGATATAATCAATTCATGAGTACGATGCCCTTCAATAGATGCTCGTAAGTACAAGTTGGACTAATTTACCGTTTTGCCCCTGTAGTTTACATCTCACTCCTTAACTACACTGATTTCCTCTAACGAACAATACATCATAGTCCAACTATGTGTGAACATTTCTAGGGCCAAGAGAAGGGTGGTGGCGCCACATTGTTCAAGCCCTGGAATCAGCCCTTAAGGGAGCTGTCTATCTACATACACTTGCCTGGGGAAGGAGTAAATTCCATCTGTGTAGCTGAGTTCCCAGCTCTTAAATCAGAAGGAATCCTCAAATGGGTAGGTTTGAATCGAGCGACCTGGCCACTCGCACCCATACAAATCAAAGGGATTGCCTTCAAATGGCAGGAGTTCCTAACTCACTCAGGATTGAGGTCATGTTACCTATGGTCATCCTAGTGAAGTGAAGTCTCGTGCATGAATGGGTTATATAACGAGACGTTAACACTTCGTGGTCAGGTCTTATACAAACTATTTGTATAGGACACCCCCTCTCGCATGTCTCCTACAACGAATGATCAAGATTAGACATCTGTGACAAGTCACAACGCTTGTGACCATTCCACAAAGGCGGGCGCATCGCGTAGCATACCAGGTTAAGGTTTCCCTCCTATATCCATATACTACAGACCATTTTGGTTATCACTCAAGACATGATCCATTTGTATGTCACCACATACATGCTTAAGTTACATACAGATAACCAAGGATTTTATGTTTATTGTTTGTGGTAAAGCAAATAAAACATGCAACTGAGCAAAAAATAAGATGTGAAGTAAATATCATATATTATACAACACAAGCGTTCATACAAACTATTTACAAACTACAGGATACGAGACTTTAGGGCATCAACCCCAGTACGTTGTATCCTTTGTCTTTCCTTCAATATTTAACAATGTGCCCACAAAATTATCACTTATGTTTTTTTCAATGTGCATTACATCCAATTTATGTCATAAGAATAGTTTGGACCAATATGGAAGTTGGAAAAAAATAATTTTTCTTATTCCAGTTTAGAATTCGTTTTCTTTTTTTTATCTTGCTTCGATGGATGTTTGTTAAGGATAGAGAAGCTTAACGTATTTATTTGTTGTAAGATCTCTTCTCCATTCATTACGACTGAAGAAGGTCTACGTTCAACTTTTCCATCATGTTGCCTACCAACTATGATTCTCTGGAAGATAACATCGATGTCCCATAAATGATATTTTCCCTCTTATCTCGAAGGATAAATTATTTTCTTTGCATATTGGACATGCTTGATAACCTTTTGTACTCCACCTAGATAGGTCACCATACGAGGGAAGTCATTAATCGTCTATAATAAGGTAGCATATAGTTGAAAAATGATGCAATACCTTATGTGGTATTTTTTTACCCTTTCCATCATTAACTTTGTACCGAGATTCACCATAAATGAGGCATTGTTGCAAATCTGCAAACTCTTTCCAATACAATACACAATCATATTTGCACGCATGAATAGACTCATAACCTAGACCTAAATCACGCAATTTTCGCTTGGCTTCATAAAAGGAAGTAGGTATAGTGGCACTAGCTAGAAATGCTGCTTTTAACAATTCCAACAACATGTCAAACGATTTGTTACTCCAGCCGTTGAGGACTTTGATATGCATCAACTTCACTAAAATGTTCAAGGACAAAAATTGCGAACAACCAGGGTATAATTCATTATGTGCTTCAGTCATTAAATCCTCTAATAAGTTCGTGGTATCTCTTTCTTGACCATTAGAGGACATTTCATTCTCAATCCCTTCTTCATTTGCATCTTCATTTTTAATTGAAACTTGTAAATAGTTATTAGATTTAACATCCCATTTTCTTCGACAACATTATGCTTTATACTATCTACTTCAACATTCTGTATTGAATGAGTTGTATGACTTTCAAAACCTCTAGATAAATTTACTGGCTCTCCATGATATACCCATTCACGGTATGAGAGAGATATTTCATATGTTAATAGATGTTGTTCCACGATATCTATTTTTTCCCAAATTGAATTCATACAATTCTTGCATGGAAATCTTATTCGTCCAAAATCATTAACATGAAACTTCGCCATATCTAAAATTTGGGATACTTCTTCTCTATACTCTACTGATAACTTATTCCTTAGCTCAATCCATTCTTTATTCATTCTTAAAAATAAATCTTTTCTGACCAACTTGTAATCCAAAACAATAACCTGGATTAGCGGACAAAGTACGAAGTCTTTATTAAGCATGAATTTTGATTAATTTAATAAACAATTCCAAGTTTGTTTGGAGAATTTAAAATTTTAAATAATTTCTAATAGGTGATTTAACTTTTTTTGCCCCTGATGTTATTGATTTTTTTGCTCTTAAACTATGTCCAAAATTAAGTAATAAGTAAAAGTGGTCCATTTTTTCCAAGCCAAAGTGTTTTTAGGGGTATAGAGTTTAGGGATACAAACATCATAGTAAATTAACAATAACATCTATAATATTAATTAAATGTAACATCCATATTTCACAATTCACAATAACATCCACAATCCACCATAACATCTACAATCCACCAAATTGTAGAAATTGTAACGTAAAAACAACAAATGAGATAGATGCTAAATGATAATAATCCACCAAATTACATAAATTGTAACATCCATAATCCACAATTCACAATAATTCACCAAATTGAAGAAATTGTAATATCTATTATAGTAAATTAAATAATCCATAACCTTAAGAATTAAAAGGGAAAAAAAACTCAATCCACAATAACATCCATAATCCATAATTCATAATTCACATTAGATTACCAACATGCTAGAAATTAAAAATTAGAAACATTAATTACCAACATTACCAACATGCTAGAAATTAAAAACAATGGCTTAAAATAATATACAAAGTAAGAGAAAATAAATGAAATGGATGTGACCGAACCTTGTTGAAATCTTGAAAATAAACAACAAATTCACAAGCAATGAAGGGGGAAGGTGGGGACGGACGGCGGCGCGTTGGTATATTATGGAAGAAATGTGTAGGTATAGCGTGGCATACTCCTTTTTTTCCCAATATATTAAAATGAGGATGTCAGTTGAAGGGAGGCTATGTAGAGAGCAAAAAGATAATTTGTGTGTGCACCATAATGCTGCTTTGTGCGAAGGAGTGGAAGCTTTTCAATGACTTAGGGGGAGTGAATAATAGGAAAAAAAATTGGTAGGAGGTATTGTTGGTTGAAAGTTAGATCATAGCAGGCTGTGGTTAATGGATTGACTAAAGCAAGAGCAGTAGAGAGGCGGGCGACGGGGAAGGGGGAGATGGCTTGGTAAAGATATACACAAGAGGTGACATAAAAATTAGTAGAGGGAAAATGTGGGGGCAGTTGGCTAGGGTTTTGTGATAGAGAATAAGAGGATCTAGTTTCTACCATATACAATCTCCTAACGCCGCTCGATGGGCATTGGGAGAACCATAAAGAGTTCCTTAGGAACTCCTGACGGGTAGCTTAATGCATTGGGAGTTCCTATTTTAATCGTTAGGAGTTCCTTCAGAACTCCGAACGAGTAATTTACGACGTCGGAGTTCCCAAAGAACTCCCGACGGTGTTTTACGACATCGAGAGACAGACGACCGAGCTCTCGACGACCGATTTAGGCGTCGGGGGAGCTCATTTTTTTTATAGTGGTATTTACTGCACGATTTGCTGATTGTCATTTTAATGAGACAAATTTTCCAACATTAGGGGGAGGAATCAAGAAGTTGGAAGAAGAAATTACATGGAACACATCATTATTGTCTCATTTAGATAACCGTACTGATCAATGTGAACTTGAAGTTCAGAAAATAATTCATTTGCAAAATATAGAAAATCAATTACCAGATACATTTATAAATGAAAAGAAAGTAGCTAAGTCACATATACCTGCTACAAATGTTCCATAAAAAATTGATATCCCAACACAACAGGTTGTCACTAATGAATCTTGAACATGCCAGAAGTGTGGTAGACTAGTTGGTTCCAAAGATAAAAATCCTCAAAAATGAAAAATAATTAATAGTGAAAAAGACATGGTTGAGGATGTAAATACCCATAAAGATATCCTTGACGTGACTAGTGAGGAAGGTGAAATACCTAAAAATAATAATGAGATTTCAATAAACTAAGTCATGAGAGGAAAAAGATGGAATCAAACTAATGTAATTATTAACAACATTTTTGCATATAATGTTGCTCTTGATATTTTATCTGAATATGGGATCCTGAAACAAAATCTGTTGAAGAATGTCGATATAGAAAAGATTGGCCTCGGTGAAAAGAAACAATCAAGGAAGAATTAAACTCACTTTCAAAACGTCAGATTTTTGGACCTGTAGTCCGAACACTAGAAGGTGTTAAACCTATGGGGTACAAATGGGTGTTTGTGAGGAAAATAAATAAAAATAATGAAGTCATAAGATATAAAGCAAGACTAGTTGTACAAGGTTTTTCACAAAGACCTGGTATTGATTTTGAAGAGACATATGCTTTGGTGGTGGATGCAATTATATTAAGATATTTAATTGGCTTGAATGTGTATAAAAGTCTGAATATGTATCTTATGGATGTAGTAATAGCATACTTATATATATATCTCTTGATAATGATATTTATATGAGAATCTCAGAAGGATTTATGGTACCTGAAACATATACATCAAATTCTCAGGAATGGTATTCAATAAAGTTACAAAGATCACTATATGGATTGAAACAATCAGGACGGATGCGATACAATTGCCTAAGTGGATATTTATTGAAAGAAGGACATAAAAACAATCCAATATGTCCGTGTGTTTTTATAAAGAAATCATAATCAGGATTTCCTATTATAACTGTATATATTGATGACTTGAATATAATTGGAACATCTGAAGAGCTTTCAAAGGCAATAGAATATCTTAAAAGAATTTAAGATCAAAGATCTAAGAAAAATAAAATTTTGTCTTGGTTTGTAAATTGAGCATTTTGTAGATGGAATAATTATTCATCCGTCAACTTATACATGAAAAATTTTGAAAAGATTTTATATGGACAAAGCACATTCATTAAATATTCCAATGGAAGTCCGTACATTAGATATAAAGAAAGATATATTTCGACCTCGAGAAGATAATGAAGAACTTCTTGGTCCTGAAGTACCATATTTTAGTGCAATTGGTGCACTTATGTATCTTGCTAATAATACAAGACTAGATATTACATTTTCAGTAAATTTATTAGCTAGATAAAGTTCTTCTCTGATAAAAAAAATATTGGAACAGAATTAAACATATACTCTATTAGCTCCGAGGAACAATCAATATGAGTTTGTTTTATCCAAATAAATAAAATTTTGATCTAGTTGGTTATGCAGATTCTAGGTATTTATCTGATCCACAGAAAGCTGGATCTCAAACAAGTTATCTGTTCACATATGGAGGAACGACTATATCATGCCGATCGGTGAAATTGACTATTACGGCCACTTCCTCAAATTATGTTGAAATTCTTGCAATTCACGAGGCTAGTCGAGAATGTGTGTGGCTAAGGTCAATGACTTAACACATTCGTGAAACGTGTGGTCTATCTTCTAATAAAAACCTTCCAACAATATTATACGAAAACAACACAGCTTACATAGCCAAAATCAAAGGAGGATATATTAAAGGAGATAGAACAAAACATATTTCACCGAAGCTTTTCTACACTCATGATCTTGAAGAAAATTGTGACATCACTGTATAACAAATTTGTTTGAAGGATAACCTTGCAGATTTATTTACAAAGGCATTATCAATCGCATCTTTTGAAAAATTAGTACACAACATTGGAATGCGGCGACTCAGAGAATTTAAGTGATGTTTTCATGAGGGGGAATAAATATATTGTATTTTTTAGGAGTATGTATTATGTGAAATATGTACTCTTTTTTCTTCACTAGGGGTTTTTTCCATTGGGTTTTTCCTAATAAGGTTTTAACAAGGCATATTTCATATATATACATAGGCATCTAAGGGGGAGTATTATGAATATTATAATAGAAAAAAGATGGCCATTACTTAGTGCCCCAAAGGCCATGTGTCACCATTCATGTTGTCCATGTGCCTTGTAGTTATTCATGCTTGGTGTCCATGTAAGTTTACATTCTACTTGTCACTTTGCCTATAAATAGTTCACATCTAGTTGTGCTCCTCAATTTCATAACAACAACAACAAATATAACTTTTTATAGCATCCATTCAAATCATTGGGTCTATTATCGTTGTAAAATAAAAATAAAGTTGTGCTAAATTTTTTTTTAAAAAAAAAAACTGGCACTAAACGGAAATAAAAGTGTGACTTGGTGCTCATCTCCTTCTTATTTCCTAAAATTTCATTTCCCTCTCTCTCATGAGATTATTTTAAGACATCCCTCCAAAAATTTCACTTCTTTTATCTTTAACAAAATCTTCCTCTTTTCTACTTTCTTCCCTTTCACCTCATAATCACATTTGCCAAAAAATTTTGTTCTTCCACAAAATAAAAGAATTAAAAAAAAAATCCTTTTTCTCTCTATCGACCACCAACCACTGCCCAGCCAAACAACCACCATTCACCTAGGATCTTTGCCGATGAGTTCTTGGTCTTTTTTCTTTCCTTTCTCAGTTTATCTCTCTCACTCTCTCTCTCTTTTAGAACCTTTCTCTCTCAATTTATCTCTTCATTTCATGCACAGGTCGTCAACCACTATATTGCACTTCTAGGCTTCATCAGACGACACTATAATGGCTAGATCTTCTTCCTCCACTCGATAATTTACCTTGTTAAAAAAACGCTATGGAAAGTAAAGGACTTTCAATAACATGGGCTATGACAACATTCCAAAAATACTATGGAAAGTTAATGATAGCGTTTTTTTTATGCTATCGTATGTAATATTTGTTGTAGTGAGTCTTTGTAGCTTGTCTCAGTCCATGGTTACAAACTGACAGTTGTTGGTTGTGGTCCATAGTCACGGTGCCCCGTTTCTAGTTTTGATTGCTAGTAACCCATGACCAACTACCGCAAAAGCTGACCCGTTGTCAACGACTAGGATTTGGTAAAAATCAAATAACGACCTAGTCTGGTAACCAAAGACCATACTGGGACCGAGGACTAGGGAGTTTTAAGTTGGTTGATCATATTCAATGGTGATTTAATTCGGTTGCACATAATATGGCTCCCCCAAGATTGAGAAATCTTCAAATTCACGATCTTTCCACTTTATTATGAAGTCCCCTTCACACACAAATTTAGACTTCCCCTAAGTTAGCTAGAACCCTTCGAAAACACATAAGTAATCTTCACGTCTTTCTATGATCAAGACCAGCTACCTTGATCGGTACTACACTTTCAAACCTTTTCTTCAAACAATAAACAAAACACCCTTTGACCGTTCTATCAAACTTGATTCATACAAACTGTGAAATAATACGGCAACCCTAGCAAAAATCATATCGCCCTTTAAAAAGGAGAGCAACGAAAAGAAAGAAACCCATTCGAATGGGCATTAACACCATAAGGGAAAAAATCGATACGAAAAAAATAAGCAATCACATAAATAAGGATATAAATAATCCTACGAGACATTCGGTGTTACTACAAATCTTAATGATAACCACTGAGACAATAGTCAAACAGATCAACACCAGTCAACATTAAACAAATGTAATTAATCTCCAATTCTAACGCTATATAAAAAAATATATAATAAATAAACCTCTCCCATATCTAAGTTCAAGAATATAGTGAATTTTTAAAATAATGTAAAAAATGGGGTATATGGGAAAGTATTTTTAAAATTAGGTGGAAATGGAAAGTATTGAAAAAATTACGGTAGTTTTGGTAGGGAAGGGAAATTGTGTACCCGGTACATGATTAGGCTTTAATCAAATCAGCACCATGTCAGCACCGTCAGTAGACTGGTCAAGCACGTACTCATGGATCGGGTCCATGATTATTTTTCCTTTATTTAATCAAATTAATTGTTTATTTTCTAATTCTTAAGTAACAATTTTTTTCGTTACTAAACTTAATAATATATTTAATCTGCAATGAAAACTTAATTCTTTTGAATTAGTAAAAAACAAATTGTGACTTCACCAAGTGGACTTCACTAAGTAGTACATCTCCCTACAAATAAATAAAAAAAGAAAAAGATCTCATGATACTAAAGAAGATTTACAATTAGTTCTTTAATTTGAAAATAGAAGTTTACATGAAATTTAAAGACGACCCCCAAGCCTTTACCCCACATGGGGGTTGTCTTCGTATGCCTCTAAATTAGCTTCACCTTATTGTCGTTGTCATCAATGACGAATACGTTTTTTATCAGTTTCAATAACATTGGGTCGTCTTGTTTGTTGAATAATAATTTCAATGTCACCAATGTTTGGTTACACATTGAACCCAACTCTGGTAAATCGTGTTGTACAAAATATTGCTGTACTTCTTTGACAAAATTATTCTGTATGATGAAAAAATTATTATTAAACAATATTCATATCATATGTTTAGAAAATGTCTGATTTTAAATATCTTATCATGCAGTAATAGTAAGCGCCGTCAGGTGTGATAAATGGCCTCGTGATTTAATCGTACCAGAAAAAGTAATCGTCTGATACAGCTGGTCTATTTGTTATTTCTCCCTGTGTACAACGATCATGTTATGCATGCCAGTGGGATATATATTCCACGTGAATTCGACGCCAGTCTTTGTCATGCTCACCTCTCAAATCAATCTAGTGTAGTGCTGGGAGTGTATAGCACAACGAAAGTACCATTTGACACAGACCGAACTGTCTCAACACATGATTTGGATGATGCCACTCTACTATATGGAAGCATATAAAAGGGTTAACGGTCAACCAGATGTCTTGACCATCACGAAAGTAATTAGGTAGTGATGACCAAAAATCTTGCGTGCATGGTGTCACAATCGCTTTTTCAGGAGCTTCTCTTAGCGATTGTGCGGCACTTGTTCCCGCTCACGAACAAGTTAGCCAATTCGAATACGGACTGTCGGTGGCACACCGACTGCCTCTTGCAACTTCCACCCCCATTTTACGGAAAACAGTTTTAGAAAACAAGTTTGGAGAAAAGGTTTTCGTAAGCAATTTTTGTGAGTGTGAATAAAGAACGAAAGATTGTAGTAGGCTAGAAAGCAATAAGCAACAACAACAGCTTTATAAAGTACTACTCCGGGTATGGAGAAGTGATGATTAGTCTTATCCCCATATAGTGCATTCTGAACAAAAAGCCAACTGGCACCCTTGCATATGCAAAAGGGCGAGTGGTCACTTACAATGAAAATGTAAAGAAAGCAAGCTAACTAAGCTAATACAATACATGATATGAAAGTATGCTAGAAGGGGGTTGGATCGGGCATGCGGCCATGGGCAACAAGCCCTGAACAAGCATGACCGTGACACATAGTGCCCAATTATTCTGACAAAAAAAGAAGATAATATACAACCAATTAATCTGACCAAATGTTTTAAATATTCATTTATATGTACATTTGTTACCTGATTGTACATCAGTCTGTCAAATATTTTTCAGTATACTATCAACATATTTGCTGACTGTTCAGAGGCAACTAATACACCACTCCATCTGAAATTATAAAAAAATATAATTAATCTATATTCTTACATAAAATGATAATAAAATAAATATATAAATGGAATAATACCTGGGACTAATTCGATGATAACCTGGGGCCTGTAACTGGACTTGTGGTGTTATAATTTGAAATCTATAATAAGTCCATACATGTAGTAGTATCAGCGGCCCCGCTATTTCCAAAGCTTCTGCATTGGCAACCTGAAAAAGTTCTCTATAAAGCCATGCAAGATAGGCACCACCCCATGAGTACGTACCAGCATGCTCAAAATCAGACAGTAGAGGGAGAAACATAAGATGTACTAAAGTGTTCGACTTGTTGGCGAATAAAAATCCTCCAATAAGCTGTATAATGTATGCTGTGTATACCTACGTACTCTAATGTCGTCGGCATCGGGAGGTAATTCTAGAAACTAGGATGCCAACCACAGGATACTCAATCTCGAGCCTTTCAGATCATCTAGTAGAACACCCAAGAGCTTGTCACAAACAGTTTTTCAATTATATTGTAATGAACTTGTCAAAGGTTTTTCGTCCATTCGTAACCCAAACTGAATGGCAATATCCTGACCGTAATCGTACATTCCCTATAAGGCAGGTGAACTGTGTGGGTTTCTAGTCTCCAACTCTCAACTAACGCAATAAGAAGGTGCCTATCAAGTTGGATAAATCCGATCTGTGTAACCCCAAGAAAACCATCTTGTTCATCGTAGGGAATAATACGTGGATCAAATGGGATGGTATGTTGTGCAGATGCCTCCCTTCTCCGAAAACCCAAAACTACGGTAGAAGAACTATCCCATATCGATTGTGAACGCTGGGTATTTTGTTGATATAGTTGTACAGGATTAGAAGGACTGGGCTCCATTACCTAAGAAGTTCAAATTACATTACATAACAAAATTACATTACATAACAAAATCCATTACATAGCAAAAATTCATTACATAAAAAATAAAATTACATTAAAAAGATAATTATATTAAAAACACAAATACATAAAAAATACAATTACATTAAAAACACAAGTACATAAAAAAAATACAATTACATAAAAAATACAATTACATTAAAAACACAAGTACATAAAAAAAATAATTACATAAAAAAAATACAAAATACAATTCCAATTACATTAACAATACAATTACATAAAAAATTGAATGGCCCGAAGAGGAAGCACCTAATGTACGTTGTGGACGAGTACACTTGTTATGTCCTTCTCCCTTGCAAATTGTACATCGAACTTTTTGGCTTGCCTCTCTCCAATCCATTTCATTATGAATACGCATACTTTTTGGCTGACCCTATTCTCTTAGTAAGTCCGCATTTGGATAAACTTCTGTAAATGCTAATTCTAGCCAATAATCTAGGTGTTGTATTAGATGGAAGCGACCTTCATAACATCGCTCGAAATGGAAAAACTTGTAGCATTCATCATTAAGAGGTATGTACGTCAAACGCATGTAATTACAAACTACAATTACATGATTACATGGAGTCTTGAATGACTGCAACTTATTACAAGAACAAGTTCCTTCTTTCAAGCACGAAACTTGTATGGTTGTTCTTTAGATGGAGAAATCATACTTATGCCAGTTTGTACTTCAAAAGTTTGAGTTTCCCTTTCAATAGATGTCACTGTGTGTATAGATGCTCGTTTTCCCCAGCTCTTAAGCTTTCTCATGACATATTCTGTGTACATATCCCCACGGTTGAGTGCTTCAGTAATCTCTACAACGTTCATAATACAGTATTGCGCGATAGAATGTTAGCCTAACCAAAGAAGTAATTGGTAACATTCTAGCACCTTTGAAAACACCATTCATACATCAGTTGCATTGCCTTTCATCCACCCATAGCAGTACCCACCGTCATGTGTTTGGGTTCATTTTTCCAATTCAATATCAGAAAAATATTTAAGGTATTCAGGGTTCAATTATTTCAACTCTTTCATACACTGAATGAATTTGCGCCTTTGGTGTTGATTTCCTGCCTTAAATACCAAATCTTTTAGTTGTTTTGATTTATATTTCGTATTGAAATTACTAGCAATATGGTGAAGACAATATCGATGGTACGCTCTAGGTTCACTCCAACCAATTTTCTCATTATTAATTGTAGCAAGAATGCCCTTGTGTCTATTAGAAATCAAGAAAATACATCTCGTTGGGTAACATACTCACGCAATGCCCACAAAAACCATGACCACCTAAACGAATTTTCACCTTCAACAATAGCAAAAGCAAGGGGAAATATATGCCCGTTTGCATCAATAGACAAGGCGGTCAATAATTTCCCCTTATACTTTCTGTAGAGATGAGTTCCATCGATCTAGATTAATGATCTACAATATTTGAACCTTTCTCTTGCAAGACCGAAGGACCAGAAAACTCGAGCAAAAATATCCGAACCTGACACATCAGATGGAAGGAAATACCAATCCGATCGTGTTCCTGGATTGTAATGAACAAGAAAACTCAACCAATACGGAAGCTCTGAATATGATTTCTCCCAATCACCAAACACAGAAATCAATGCTTTTCTCTTGGCTTGCCATACCCGTCTATAATTAACATTATAGCCATATTGTTTTTTTAATTGCTTCTTGGAGTAGGGCTACAGGTACCCCAAGATCAGCTCTAACATTATAGCCATCAATCTACACATATACTCCTTTCCTCCAAAGTTGACCCTCGTTCACATGTTGAATTAGTAATTTCTCAATCTATTTGGGTGAAAATATCTGACGGTACCAACTCAAGATCATGTTCCTCACTTCTATCATTTACAAATAATTCATCGAAGTTCAATGTCAATATCACTATCATCATCATTTCTAGGTTCAAGAATAACTAAATCTTTAGGATGCATCGACGTATTTATTCAAATTTTTTCAACTGTTATAGTTGACAAAAAATATGTTAATACGACAAAAAAAAAAATTGTTTCTTCTTTTTAAAGAAATCCAAATATTTTCTTAACCCAAAAAAATCACCAAAAAATAGCCTAACAAAATTAGCCCAACAAAATCTATAAAATATACATTACAAAAATTCAACAATCCAATTACAAGAAATATAATCAAGCCTAAATCTACAAAGTATACATAAATCAACCCAAATATACAAATCTATAAAGTATACATAAATCAGCCCAAGTATACAAATATATAAAAAATCATATAAAATCATATAAATAAATTTACAAATCAACCTAAATAAACAAATCTATAAAAGCCCAAGTATAAAAATTCATATATTAGAAAAAAAATAAAGAAAAAGTTTTACCTAAGGCAGACGGCAACTAAGATTGGAGACGGCAGATGGTAGATCGACTCACGGTGGCAGCAACATCAAGATCGGAGACAACGGATGACAGCGGAGTTAGCGACTGGTGGTAGTGAGGAGGAAAAAATGAGAAATGTTTCGGATGGGAGGAAGAAGAGGAAAGGCCACAAGTGGTTTAAGGGACCACTAAGTCATGTACCCGATACACGGCTTAGGGTAATCGTGGACCCCGTCCACAATTACTTGGTCAACGGTGCATGACTGTCCATATGGCAGTCTACACGTGCCAAGTCACAAGTATTCGTGTACCGGGTACACCAATAGTGATAATCATGTACCGATACACGATTCAAATACCTATTTTTGTAAATATTTTCTACCCAACCCTATTTTTGTTAATAATTATTAAAATAACATTATTTAAAAAAAAATTCCTTTTTTTTCAAACCCTAACTTAACTTTTCTACTACCCTCACTTTCATCAACTTGCATAACATTGTGATGACACAACTCCCCCTCTTGTTTAGTAACGGACAACCACCCATAGCCACAACCCATCTCTATGCTACGCTATCTATCAATCGTTTATTGTCTATATACTCATCTCTAGCAACCCAATCACCCTTCTCTAGAATTTCAAACGTTTTATCTATATATGTGTCGTATTATAGAAAACCTAAATTGAGTGAACTCATCACTAAATCTATATACTTAGTGTTGCACTTACAAGATGCAAACATTAAACCCGAGGACTAAATCTTTGTCGTTAGTTTTCTCCAATTTCATTAACAAAAACTTGTAGTTCATTTGCAAATTCATCTTGGTAACTACAATAACTTATAAAGGATCAGCAGATACGAAGAATCAATCTCTGCCCAGAGTGAGTGTAGGCAAGCTTTGATGGCTTTACTTATTCATTAATCTAAAGCCATAGCTTCTACCAGCTTCACCGATCCAACAAAAATAAGGTAATTTTCCACCACTAACATTAAGTGGAATACTCTGTCTGTTATTTTACCGAACTACAACGTTGCATGCTGACAATAGATTAAGCTAAACTATGTCAATTTATTATCGAACTCTAATAAACTATTGGGAAAATTACAAACATTAAAGGAAATCATCAAACACATAGGACATAGCCCAAAATCCGTGAAGGATAATACATATAGAATATTGATTGCAAGTTCGCATGAAAATAAAATGGCACAATGTCAACATAACGTGCTAGCCACTCTAGTTACAAATGATACAAAATATATGCATCTAAAGTAATGTGAATACAATGGTATGCAACCAATGAATAATACTAGTGGTAGATATAAACTCAAATAAGCCCATTAGAACTTCAAATTCTATCTGATGAAAAATCTGAGAAAGAGTTAGCTAAAAAGCTTAGTATGTGATAATTTTATAGAAAAATAACTTTAAGGAAATCGCTTTTCATTCTAAATAGAGTTAGCCCAAAGCTCCATAAAACATTGTAAATCAGGACTAGTTAATTTCTTGAGATAAATGATACTCGGGTATGCCCTAGTTTATTGTATATTGTACATTTTTATATGGTATTGTACATTAGTCTCCCGAGTCATTAGGACAAGTAGGAGATTGTTGGGATTGGTGTCCTAATTCTCCCGGAGTCTCGTTATTTTGTAAAATAACATATTGTTTAATGAATAAAATAAGTGTTATCCAATAAACAAAGCTCCTTGATTATCTTAAGTGAACTTAAGCATGTATATGTGATATACAAGTGGATCATGCCTTAAGTGATAACCTAAATAAGTCTGTAGTATAAGGATTAAGGTGGGATACCTGATCCTGGTGACATTACAGATACATTTGAAGGAAATCGAATCCGAGATTTCCATGAGCAGCGAAAAAAAAATCATTCCAAATTACAATCATTAATGAACATTGCAAATTACAATCGGAAACAAAACATACAGTTATGCAATCAATACAGAAATTACAGCATGAAGAATCAAATAAACAAGGAGAATGCTACAAATGTTTATCGACTCGTCTCTATTATAAACAAGAATCAAATAAACAAGGAAAGAAAATCTCTATTATATTATGCACCGAGTAATCTTTAAGTAAAAGCAGAGCAAATCTCCATCATACATACATTTAGAACTAACCCTAAAGGGCTAAGTACTTCAACATACGACCTAAAAATCATGCTTTCACATAATTTTCAAATCATTCTAAAATCAATTTTTCTTTCTAAAACAATATTTTATAAACTTAAAAAATGTCAGAATAAATGCATTCTCTTTTAGTTACTTAAACAATCATAAAACATTTCTAAAATCCCAACTAATTAGAAGATAGGAAAATTTGTATGGATGACCCAAAACTTTGGCTAAAAAATGTTAAATGACGCAAAATTTCAAAAGAAAAAAAAAAGAAGCCCAATGAACCTTTTACTGATAGCAGGTTGTGGTGAAATTATCAAAATAAGCTCGGACATGCAGAAAAGCCTAACTCGATTTCGGTGACGATCCATTTGCGAACATCCAATGCAAAGCCACATGCCACTGCAAAATGGGTCGTCTTCTTCCCCAATCTCTATCTCTCTCTCAGTCTTGATCTCACGCTCACTGGGGAATGGATTGGAGAAAGGTTGTCGATTTCGACCAGATTCAGGTATTCCAAATTTGATAAATTCTCATTTTGCTGTAAACTTCAATTTTTGGCATCTTTCAAATTTTATTAAAATAAATCAAACTGTTCAACTTAAAGCTTAAATTGTAAATAAAATTTCAAATTAAAATTTGGACATATTCTAAATCTAAATCATCCAAATTTAGACTTTTATCCTCATGCCAAATTAAATTGAGGATAAAATCTCAATTTGATGTAAAATTCAAATTTGGGCATCTTCAAAATTTTATATCAAATTCATCCAAATTTAGGTTCTTATCCCTATTTTCATATCAAATGGAATAAAATCTAAAATTAAAATTTGGTCATATTCCAAATTTTATCCTAGATTCGAATTAAACGTACTAAATTCACAGTTTGACTGACATCAATTGAGATCAAACTCAAGAACAGATATATTTGAATTTTGATTCCAACGTTATATTTTTCGAGATTCATCCACCCATATGTGCATAAATCTCGAAAAGGGGCATTTGTTGAATGAGAAATTTTGGACCAATTACAAATTGTCACGTCATTCACTAACGAAGTTCCAAATCATCAAATTTAGGACCAATTAGGTGTTGACATGTGCCCCAAATTGAAGTTGAAGATAAATTATGATGATGCCACGTGCTTTCATCATCACCATTGAATTAGATTAAGATTAATTTGACCCAATTTGATATTATTATTTGAGTTAAAATCCAACTAAACCCATAAATGGGCTGAATTTGACCCAAATGTCAAATCAAACCCAAATCTAACTAATTGGGCCCAAAGGCCTTGTCCATATGCCAACCAAACCCAAGCCCACGAAGCCCACCAGAAAATCCTATAAATAGAGGATCTCTCCTCATTTGTTGGGTAAGAAATTCAACAATTTAAAGAGCCCAAGAGAATTCACCAACAACCAGAAGACTCTAGACTCCTAAAGTTGCACACTTCCTTGAAGGCACAAGTCTACTGAAGACACGAAAAGACTCTTCCAAGAATTTGATTTCAAGAACATCATGCACTTCGCTTTTTCAAGTTAAGTCACACATTCAACTAAGAGAGAATCAGAGGATCAAATGTTAGAGATCGAACCACAATGCATCAAATCAACATCTACACCAGCACAAACTTAAGTTCAACTCCACAAAACAAGTTTCTCTGGAAACCTCGTGCGAACAAGTTCTTATTGTGAAAAATGATATTAAGACTTAATAAATTTTCTTACATATGTATAACAATAAAGTGATTAGAAATCATTTTTTTAATTAAGTATAAAAACTAAGTTGTTACCATAGTTTAAAATTTCGATCGGAATCTCGAAATTTCGAGATTTTCATAGATTCAAATTTTCAATGGGGGAAATTTTGATTTTCCCCCAAGTTTTTGAAATTTCGATATTTCCATCGAAATTTCAATTTTTTTTTTTTTTTTTAAAATTTTAACAATTAGTTATGTTAGCTCAAGTGAAGTTTTTTTTTTTCCTTTTACCATAAAATTTTTTATTTTCAATAAACACATTTTCAATTAAATCTTTTCTATTGAATTTTCACAACATTTCACCTCGAACTTGAATTGATGTGAGTTCTCTAATATTCCTCTCATTTCTCCCAAGCTCAATCTACGTCTAAAGTTTTCTTTTTCATTATGTTGTGTTATGTTTAATGTTATACCTTTTACATCAATCTTATGTTTAATGTTACAACTTTTCTATCATTATTATGTTATGTTATTTTAATGTATAATTTTCCATTTTTTTAATCTACTTCATTTCATAATAAACAATTTATATTTATTTTATATGCAAATATTTCATGTTCTTAAATTTTATAATTAATTTTCAATATTTAATATTATTTTTTAATTATTTTCTATTTCTTTTTTAAATTTCGGCTTTCGCATCGACATTTGCACAATTTTTTTTATTATATACATCTAAATGTTATCTTACACTATAAAAATGATGATTAAAAATAGTCGATTAATTTAGTCACGATCAAAGTTCCATTAACTAATTATAACAATTTCCATCAATTTCTATCAATTTAAAAAAAAATCCTAAAATTTCCATCGATATCGATATTTTCATAAAATCGGGACCTCGATATTCCCATCACATCTATAATTTGAACCTTCGTTTTTCCATAATAAAAGGTGGTTACACTTAATTTTGAAAAAAAAAATTATGATATGGACTAAATTGTTATAAATTTCAAAATATAGAGGTTAAATTTGTCTAAATTTGAAAGTGTAGAAACTAAATCATTATCAAATAAAGTTTTAAGACTACATTGTTACTTCATTTAGGGACGAAAAGCATTTTTTTTACCTTTCTATTATGAATACTATAATAGAAAATAGATGTCCAATGCTTAGTGTCTCAAAGGCCATGTGTCACTGTTGTCCATGTGCCAAGTAGTTATTCATGCTTGTGTCCATATAAGTCCACATCCTACATGCCACTTTGCCTATAAATAGTCGTATTTGGTGGATCTTAAGAACACACAAATATTGGTGAGAATTCCACCAATTTCCATATTATCCAATTTCATGATTTTGGTTATTTTATGTTTTAGTTAATTTATTTTATAATTTTAGTTTTTATCTATTTATTATTATTATATTATATTTTTCATATCCGTATTCCCGTTGTGCTTCTCAATTTTCATAACACATTATCAGTACGAGCTCTTGTCGTTTTTCGCTAAAAGTAGGTTCTAAAGGTACGTCGATTTTTCCCTCTTCATTATAATTAATAAATTTAATGTTATATTCATATTCAATATCTATTAAATTTCTAACATAAGTATAATATTTTATGATAGTGTTGTCATGACAAATCTCATAAAATTAGAATTTTCCGCCCTTGATATTAATGACAATAATTATTTGTCATGTGTAGTTGATGTTGAAATCCACCGGGATGCCCTGAATTTTGGGGAGACTATTAAAGAAGGAAATATGGCATCTAGTCAGGACAAAGCAAAAGCTATGATTTTTCTTCATTATCATATCCACGAGGGTTTGAAAATGGTGTATCTTACAATAAAAGATCCTCGTATCTTGTGGAAAAATTTAAAATAGAGGTATGATAATAAAAAAAAAACAGTTATTCTTCGTAAAGCTCGTTATGCGTGGATGTACTTGAGGCTACAAGATTTCAAATCAGTAAGTGATTACAACTCCACATTATTTAAAAAAATTCAAAATTGTTGTTATATGAAGAGAAATACTGATGTTGATATGTTAGAGAAGATATTTTCTACATTTCATGTCTCGAATATGCTCCTGCAGCAACAATATCGAGAGAATAGTTTTAAACAGTATTTTGAATTAATTTTATGTCTTCTCGTGGCGGAACAAAATAATGAGTTATTGATGAAAAATCATGAATCTCGAACAACTGGAACAACACCATTCCCTGAAGTGAATGCTGTGAATTTTAATAATAATCGTTGTCCCGGTAGAGGTCATGACTGTGGCAGAAGAAGAAATAATTATTATTTTCGTGGTGGTCATTCTAATCATTTAAATTTCAAAAGAATCACACAAAATTATGATCACAAAGTAAAAGCTCTACAAGATAAAAATTCAAAGAGTGTTGAAAATAAATGCTTTCGATGCGGAATGACTGGGCATTGGTTATATACTTGTCATACGTCAAAACACTTAGTTGACTTCTATCAAACCCCCTGAAGGAAAAACAGAAAAATGTGGAAGCAAATTTTGCATACCACGATAATGATATTTTTGACCCATCTCATATGAAAAATTTGGATGTGGCAGACTTCTTTGAATATCCTGAAGAGAAGATTGACACAGTTGATGGCATATCAAGTGTTTCTTTTGACTTTGAAAATATCTATACTTAATGTTGTTGTTTTCTTTTATCTATATTCATGTTTTTTTTAGTAACTTTTGTATATTTTAAGTTTTATTTTTCTTATTGTAATTATTTTCTATTAATGAAGAAACATGGATCATTTTCATATGTTGGGTGTTTCAAAAATAAGCAAAGAAGATCTATGTCTAGCAGACAGTGCAATTACACATACAATACATACAAATAAAAAATACTTTTCCAAGTTGACAATGCTGAAAGAAAAAGTAAATATAATATCAGGTTCTGCAAACTTGATCGAAGGTTTTAGAAAAGCAAATATTATTTTGCCTAGAGGAACAAAGTTTACAATTGACAATGCATTGTTCTCTAGTCAATCAAAGAGAAATCTTCTAAGTTTTAAAGATATATGTTGCAATGGTTATTATATTTAGACTGATAGTAAGAATAATGTGTAATATCTATATATCATATCCACTGTCTCAAATGAAATACGTATATTGGAAGAGTTGTCAACTTTATCTTCTGGATTGTATTATACTCATTTACGAGTAATTGAAGCATATGCAACAATGAACCTGAAGTTCATGAATCCATACATATTTTATAATTGGGCATGACCGATTGAGTCATCTAGGATCTATAATGATAAGGATAATTATTGAAAATTTAAATGGACATCTATTGAAGAACCAGAAGATTATTCAATCTAATGAATTATCATGTGATGCTTGCTTTCAAGGAAAATTGATAACTAAACCATCACCATCTAAAGTGGGGACTAAATCACCCGCATTTTTAGAACGAATTCAGGGTGATATATGTGGATCTATTAACCCACCAAGTGGATCATTTAGATATTTTATGGTATTAATAGATGCATCTAGCAGATGGTCACACGTGTCCTTATTATCAAGTCGAAATCTTTCACTTGCATGATTAGTTGCTCAAATAATTAAGTTAAGAGCACAATTTCTTGATTATACAATTAAGGCCCTTCTTCTTGATAATGTTGGTGAATTTACATCCCAAGCTTTGAATAATTATTGTATGTCAATTGGGATAAGTGTTGAACATCCTGTAGCTCATGTTCATACAAAAAATAGTTTAGCAGAATAATTTATAAAACATTTGTAATTAATTGCAATACCATTACTTATGAGAGCTAAACTTCCTTTATCTATATGGTCATGAGCCAATATTCCCCATTTGAGAATTTTTGGATGTGTCGTATATGTTTCAATTGCTCCACCACAACACACTAAGATGGGTTCTCAAAGGAGGTTAGGAATATATGTTGGATATGATTCCTCATCAATTATTAAATATCTTGAGCACTTAATGGATGATATATTTACTACACGATTTCTGATTGTCATTTTAATGAGACAAATTTTCCAACATTAGGGGGAGGAATTAAGAAGTTGAAAAAAGAAATTACATGGAATGCATCGTTATTGTCTCATTTAGATCCTTATACAGATCAATGTGAACTTGAAGTTTAGAAAATAATTCATTCGCAAAATATAGCAAATCAATTACCAGATGCATTTATAGATTCAAATAAAGTAACTAAGTCACATATACCAGCTGCAAATGTTCCATAAAAAATTGATATCGTAACAGAACAAGTTGTCACTAATGAGTTTGGAACATGCCAGTGTTGGGGATGATGCCCTAAAGTCTCGTGTCCTGTAATTTTTACGAACGCTTGTGATGTATAATATACGATATTTACTTCACTTCTTAAACTTTGCTCATTGGATATTTTACTTGCTTTACCACAAACCAATAAACTAAAATCCCTGGTTTTCTTTATGTAACTTAAGCATGTATGTGGTAACATACAAGTGGATCATGTCTTAAGTAATCACCAAAATGGTGTGTAGTATATGGATATAGGAGGGAAACCTTATCCTGGTAATGCTACAGATGCGACCCACTTTGTAGAATAGTTACAAGTGTTGTGACTTGCCATAGATGGTTTAATCTTGATCATTCATGTAAGGAACTTGCGAATGTGGGTGTCCTATACAAAGATTTTGTATAAGACCTGACCATGAAGTGTTAATGTCTTGTTATATAATACCATTCATGACAGAGACTTCACTTCACTAAGATGACCACAGGTAACATGACCTCAATCCTGAGTGAGTTGGGAACTCCTGCCATTAAGAGTGGTCCTTTGATTTGTATGGGTGCGAGTGGCCAGGTCGTCGACTCAAACCTACCACTTTGGGGATTCTTCTGATTTGGGATCTTGGAACTCAGCTACATAAGATGGAATTCACTCCTTCCTTGAAGTAAGGGTAAGTAGATAGATAGCTCCCTTAAGGGCTGATCCTAGGGCTTGAACGATGTGACACCACACACCTTCTCTTGGCCCGAGAGGTGTTCACACATCGTAAGACTATGTTGTATTGTTCATTAGAGGGATTAATGGTACTTAAGAAGTGAGATGTCAATACAGGGGTAAAACGGTAAATTGGTCCAATTATCGGTCTTTAGTGAAATGCTTGACAGTTAATGGGTGGTGGATCTCGTGGCTAAAGAGTTTAGTCAGCTATTCACATACCATTGGAGCTTCGAGCCATAGGTCTATAAGGTCCCCTTGGTAGCTTGGATACAAGTTGAGAATCAGTTTTTGGGTCAGTTTGAAATGTTCAAATTGACAAGAGGGAGTTCGATTATATATGATATAATTGAACTAGTTAATTATATATGACATGATTGACTAAACGTATGAGATACATTAATTTGGAGGAAATTGGATATAAATATGATTTATATCAAGTAGAGGAGAAAACACTATGGTTGATATATGATATCAAACTATAGGTTATGAATATAATATGATTATATTTATTATTTTATTAATTGGACAGTTATGAGATAATTGCCCAGCGTTTTCTCTACAACCATAAGATAATGGGAATTCAATTCGGTTTTCGTAACTAAAGAATAAAATGAAAATGGATTTCATTTTGAAGAATATATGCATAATTGCTCACAGTGTGATTGGTTTTCTATTGCTTAGTATTTTCAGAGCCTATACGATAGCGCTAGTTTACTAAACGACCGCATTCACCCGTGTACTATTCTCTAAACGATTGCTTAGTGCCCGAGCCTTACTAAAAGATCATATAGATGATCACTTAGCTTTTCCTTCACGATTGTGTACTTTGCCTAAACGATCAAGCACCCTGACTATACGATAGTCATTCCCTTCTCCCACTTGTTTGATCTTTGTACACGATAGCCTTTCCTCTTCACCTCTACCAAATCCGAACAAAGCTCACACTTTAGATTCTAACTCTGAGAATATTGAGGGCTCCGAGTGGTGGTGTCGTCCCCATTTCCTGTTGTTCGTGCGAAGCCGTTTGTGTTAGATGATCAGAGTGGTGTTGAACGATTGTTTGTTGGTCTAGTAAGAGTAAAAGGAGTTTGTCCGTGGAAAGAGTGAGTCTTGCCGAGAAGAAGGTCTTCAACTTGTATGTTTACTCATTCTCTTGTCATTTATCCTTTAAGCATGTCAGTAATTTAGTGTTGTTAATGCATATCTGTATGTGTGAATATATATGTCGAAATTCTATCACAATGAATTAGAAAGATATGCTTTCCCTCATAGGTACTCTTGTATAAGAGTTCCTTCAATTAGTATCAGAGCTAGGTTTTTGATATTCCAAATTCGTTGTTGCAAAGAATTGCATTTACATTCTCGGTGGGTGAAGCGTGTCTACTCTATATTTTAAGCATTAATTCGTTTGTGGATGTGTGAATTAATGGAGTTTCTGGGATGAAACCTCGGTTTGTTAAATTCTTTTACATTTACAGTTAATTGTAAAGGCCCTTGCGTTTTTGGGCATAATTAATTGCTATCGAATCTGTAATTTCAAAGTTAGTTTGAGTTTTGAGTCGTTCGTGAAGAAGCTTCATAGCCAGGGTTGCTATTCTTCGAGGAAGAAGACGATCAAGCGTTGGTCGGGTCGTGTAGACGATAGGGTAGACGATTGCTGAATATTGGATGCTCGGGTATCATTTAATGCACGTGCACTAGACGATCATATAGCTCAGTGGTGATGGGAAATTAGATGTCAAAAACTCAACAACTAAAATCCCTTGGATGCGATGTGTGATGCATGTTCTTAAAGTATGCATTGATTGTCATGCGTCGATGGTCATGCGTTGGAATGACTATGCGTTAACAGATGTATGCGATGACCATGCGTCTTGTCACAAGTTTTCCTGCGCTCACACCAAGTATAATGCAAACACAAGTTTCTCGGGTGATCCGAGGTCGAACACAGGGACTTGTAGCAAAATGAATGCAGTAATGTGCATGTGGTAGTTGAATAAAAGAATGGATGGGAAGGTTTCTAAGCTAACTCTACTCCTACTCCTAATTAACAGACAACGCAATGAGAATATGCATGAGAGGTAGAAACACGACAACTCTTAACATGAAACAAATGAATGGAAAAATAGATAAAATGTGGAGAGGATTTCATTGCAACTCTTAAGAGTGACCGCAAGGGCAACCCTAGTCAGCGCAAGCCATGCGATCATGATACACACACTAAAAGCCTAAATCTAGGACGTATGCAGCGGGTATGCATAAGTGACGAGATGACTGCATACAACCACCATATTCTACTTTTTGGACGCATGCAATATCCTATCCGTAGGGTGCATACGCTGTGTGGAAGCAAACGGAGCTTATCTCTAAGTTCCCCATTCTTGCCTATGCGTTCCAATCCGCTCTCTCGAGTCTTAGATTTGGGTTTTAGAATACTCTCCCAAGTATGCCTAAATGATGAATGAAGCGCTCATAGGACAAGGTAACCGCATGAACTTTGTTGACCTAAGATTGTTCCTATCCCTAGTGAACAATGACTTTAATTGCATAATGCGACCAACCACTTACCCTCCCAGGCAGTTGGTTGTTGCCGACTTTACTCATAGACAAGTAATGCGTTAGCCTATAGATAGTCGTTGTCACAACTTCACACCAAGCAAATAAGGTTTTCTCACATACTCGCATAACGCACACCTCTCGGTGGGTTGCTACATGCTTCATATCCCTAATCCACATGACTAAGTATGCAATACTCAAGCAATCTCACTGAGTGATGCAATGAAGGTAAAGATGCTAAGTAAAGAAGATGGAGATGGAATCGAAGGAAATACAATAGAAATGTATTGAACACAAAATGTATTAATTCGTGAATTCCAAAATGTAGTACAATACAATATAAGAAAAATAAGGGAAAATGGAATGACCGGCTGGAAGCAAAGACTTGCTTCCAGTGGATGTGCGTCAAGGCTGTCGGTGGTGCTATGGATGGGCGGTGGAGCTGACTCTCTCTTGATCTAGCTCCAATCGAAGGCTCTAGTCGTCACTCGGAATGGATGAAGGAGGTGAAGAACTCTCAAGCATCTTCTCACGCATTTTGTCTGGATCACAAGGATCTGCCTTAGGCAAACCTCAGGTGAAAACCTTGGATGATTTGAAATTCTGCTTATCGATTTCTTTATATAGAGCCTGAATTACCAACAACATTGATGGACTGCTCTGATTCTGACATTCGACGCGTTTAGTACTTTCTGAACCTCTGTTGCTAACGGCATGGTAGGTGAAATGTCAGCATCATCTTTTGATTTTCTCGAGGTAGATGCATTGATGTGTTCATTCCACCAACCTTACGTTGATCCCATTAGCATGCATTATCGTGTAGCTGCAATCCTGTAGTGACTGCATTTGCTTAATACTGCAACTCTACATGATGACAGCAATTGCTTGACGAGCGCAACTTCCACGTGATGGATGCATGCGGCTGATTACTGCAACATCCATGCGTTGATCGAATGCATTCACCTTTGCGATGGAGAGTTTATCTGCATGCGATTGTCTATAAGGTGGTCTGGTTTCTGCGTTTGTGTCCACTTCCTGTATTAGCTACAAAAATAGAACATTGAACGCATAATAACGCATAATAACGGGTTAGCCAAGATTCATCATGTTGAACGATGCAAGCTCATTTTCTCATGAATTCCTAGCATAATTGCTGCATATTCTGCTTAACAACCTTCATAATTCTAAGCAAAAGGCCTAAGATGACATGCATTTTTGCATGTCATCACTCAGTAAGCCTCATCGCTTAGTTACTGACTATACGATCACAGAGTAAATAGTGTGGTAAATCGTTTACTTTTCGCATGTTAATCGATCGTCTAGACAATTAGGCTTCGCAGCCTCGTTGTTGTCTAAGCTATCATTTAGATTTTGCACTGTCGTCTAGTGTGCGCTAAACGATCGTTTACCTAGAGGCGTTTACTAAACGATGGGAGCTTCGCCCAGTGGTTCAAGACCCGGTTCGCCTGTGAACTGGTTTGCTCGGTGGAAAAATGTAATAGATAGAATTTTTCATTCCGATTTTTGAGGTGGTTCATTCTGGTTCCTTAATCTGTGGTTTTATACATGAGATGTATGGTTTATTTTATGTGTATATCGTATGCACATATAGAAAATCCCACCTTAGGTTATGCATTGGTCATGCATCATCTCTTTATTATAAATGTTATCATTTAGAGAAGCATGAAATTATGTAAGAGCATACTCATACTTCATATAATATAAGAATTATACTTATGCATGCATAAAGCATTGACATGCATCATCTTTATATTATAATTATTGTAGTATGAGGGTGTATGGAATGCATGTTTGCTTGGTTGTTACTTGTATATAAAAGTTATATATAGTAATGACCGGACATTGAATGAAGCATGACACATAGGTTAGTTTATAAGCGTTATAAATACCTTGTTGTGTGGCAATGTGTTTTAGTTGTTTCTTTTTAAAGGTTAAAGAGAAATTAGGACTAAAAGTAATAAGAAAGACATGCATGCTCACTTAGGTTTAATTCATGGTTTTAAAATGTTTAAAGCTTGGATGACATAGACCTAAGATCACGGTTCTAATATGATAGCAACCTTTAGGCTTTAATCTTTTAATTAGTTTAATAGGATTAAATTGACTAGTAAAAGGTTAAAGTGTAGCAAATCTATCTCTAAAGGACCTTTTATCTAAGGCGGGTTCTGTCTAGGCTGGGGTATTTAAGTTGACAGAAACATAATACCCCTACCTAGAAACCTACATGGAAAGATGAATTAGATAGATTTGATGCATGCATGCAAGTTAAGGACAATTCATTATAGAGTTTAATGTGACTATTTGAGATTGTTTTATTTCATAGACAAAAGTTGATAATGAGTGGATTTAAAAGATGACATAGACTAAAATCAGTAGCCGAATTGTCTAGGTTAATCAACCCCTAAGTAGAACATTCAGTGGGAGGCACTTGGGGCATATGATGTTTCATTTAAACCTTTCACATTTCTCCCTTATAGTCCACACCGTGAGATCTACCCTCGGCCTTGTGGCACCCTAGGAGTGTCCCCCTAAAGGATGGTGTTTGGGTAGGTCAATATCAAGGTGGATGGAGAGAATGTTCATAGTAAATGGGAGTGGAAGTGTGACAGCATATCCCACAGTCTCTCTCGTTGGATTGAATAAAGTTTCTGCGTATTTCCTTGAGGCACCCTGGGAGTGTCCCCCTATAGGGTGGTAGTTTTGCGTGTTTCTTTATTTGATCTCCTGTAAGAGGATAAGGTTACTTAATCTCTTGTCCTAATCTGCTTCTTCCCTACGGTGGAATTATTAGGGCAGGACTCTGGCGCCGAAAACGAGGGGTCACACTTACATTGAATTGTTAAGGGTTAACAGTTCTAGACCGAATAAATGGTAGCTGTTAGGTTCAGTTCCAAGAGTTGGTTCTGCCTGATGGTTGAGAATGTCTCATCCTAGTGAAGGGACATCTGATCAACCCACCGGTGACGTTTGTCCTGCTTCGCTGGAGTATCATTGCAAAATAGAAGTCGTAAACACTTAGGGTACTTGGAAACTTTTTTGCTAAAACTAATTTGTTAGAATGTGGTTTAGCAATGTCTTATAAAAGTTTGTTCGTTTTTCAGCAAACTAGTGGGTTCCAAAGATATCCATAAAGATAGAAGCATGGTAGACAAGTGGGTTCCAAAGATAAAAATCCTCGAAAACGAAAAATAATAAATAGTTAAAAAGACTTGGTTTAGGATGTAAATATCCATAAAGAAATCCTCGACATGACTAGTGAGGAAGGTGAAATATCTAAAGATAATAATGCGTTTTGAATAAACTATGTCATGATAGGGAAAAGATGGGATCAAACTAATGTAATTATTAACAACATTTTTACGTATAATGTTGCTCTTGATATTATATCTGAAAATAAGGATTCTGAACCAAAATCTGTTGAAAATAAGGATCCTGAACCAACATCTAATGAAGAATGTCGACATAGAAAATATTGGCTTTAGTGGAAAGAAGCAATCGAGGCAGAATTAAACTCACTTTCAAAATGTCAGGTTTTTGGACCTGTAGTACGAACACAAGAAGATGTTAAACCTATGGGATACAAATGAGTATTTATGAGGAAAAGAAATGAAAATAATGAAGTCATAAGATATAAAGCAAGACTAGTTGCACAAGGTTTTTCACAAAGAGCTGGTATTGATTTTGAAGAGACGTATTCTCCGATGGTGGATGTAATTACATTAAGATATTTAATTTGCTTGACTATGTATAAAGGTCTAGATATGAATCTTATGGATGTAGTCACAATATATTTATATGGATCTCTTGATAATGATATTTATATGAGAATACCAGAAGGATTTAAGGTACGTGAAACATATATATCAAATTCCCAAGAATGGTGTTCAATAAAGTTACAAAGATCATTATATGGGTTGAAACAATCAAGACAGATGTGGTACAATCGTCTGAGTGGATATTTATTGAAGGAATGATATCAAAATAATCCAATATGTCTGTGTGTTTTTATAAAGAAATCACAATCAGGATTTGCTATTATAATTATATATGCTGATGACTTGAATATAATTGGAACTCCTGAAGAGCTTTCAAAGGCAATAGAATATCTTAAGAAAGAATTTGAGATAAAAGATCTCAGAAAAATAAAATTTTTCCTTGGTTTGCAAATTGAGCATTTAGTAGATGGAATATTTATTCATCAGTCAACTTATACAGGAAAAATTTTGAAAAAATTTTATATGGACAAAGCACATCCCTTAAGTATTCTACTGGAAGTCCGTTCATTAGATATAAAGAAAGATATATTTCGACCTTGAGAAAATAATGAAGAACTTTTTGGTCCTGAAGTACCATATCTTAGTGCAATTGGTGCACTTATGTATCTTGTTAATAATACAAGTCCAGATATTTCATTTTTAGTAAATTTATTAGCTAGATATAGTTGTTCCCCTACAAAAAGACATTGGAACAAAATTGAGCATATACTCCGTTATCACTGAGAAACAATCGATATGGGTATGTTTTATTCAAATAAATCAAATTTTGTTCTAGTTGGTTATGCAGATTCTGGATATTTATCTGATCCACACAAAGCTAGATCTCAAACAGGTTATCTGTTCACATGTGGAGGAACTTCTATATCATGGCGATCGGTGAAATAGACTATACTGGCCACTCCCTTAAATCATGCTGAAATTCTTACAATTCACGAGGCTAGTCGAGAATGTGTATGGCTAAGGTCAATGACTCAGCACATTCGTGAAACGTGTGACTTGTCTTTTAATAAAAAACTTCCAACAATATTATACGAAGATAACACAGCTTGCATAGCCTAAATCAAATGAGGATATATTAAAGGAGATAGAATAAAGCATATTTCACCGAAGTTTTTCTACACTCACGATCTTGAAGAAAATGACAACATCAATGTACAACAAATTTGTTCCAAGGATAACCTGCTAAACTTATTTACAAAGGCATTACCAACCACAACTTTTGAAATATTGGTATACAATATTAAATGCGGTGACTCAGAGACCTTAAGTAATGTTTTCATAAGGGGGAGTAAGTATATTGTATTTTTTTTAGGAGTATGTATTATATGAAATTTGTAATCTTTTTCCTTCACTATGATATATATGAGCATCTAAGGGGGAGTATTATGAATATTATAATAGAAAATAGATGCCCACTGCTTAGTGTCCCAAAGACCATGTGTCACCATTCATGTTGTCGGTGTCCATGTAAGTCCACATTTTAGTTCCCACTTTGCCTAAAATAGTGGCATTTGGTGGAGCTTAAGAACATACCAACTTTGGTGAGAATTCCACTTCCACCAATTTTCATATTATCCAATTTCATGATTTTGGTTATTTTATGTTTTAGTTATTTTATTTTATAATTTTAGGTTTAATTTATTATTATTATTATATAAAATATTATTATATTATATTTTTCATATCAGTATCCCGTTGTGCACCTCAATTTTCATAACACTTTCTTCTTTTTTAGTATCTTTGCAATTATTTTTTTTTCTTTTGAAACGGAACTCCATTTTCAAAATGACCATATGTGTTCACTTTGTTTTGCTTCTTCTAGCAACTCCACATGACAAAATGAGGAAAGAAATTTTAATTAAACTGTGCTCATGCTAGTCAAGTTTGCTCATAGTTTAAAGTCTTGCGAAGATACAAGTAGACGTGACAACTTGAATAATGGTTGAAATCTCACATTTAGAAAGATAGAGAAATCTCATAATCTTTATAAGATATATAAGTTATTTCTGTTATTGTAAAATAGTTTTGAGATTATATCTCATTTTGATGGTATCAGCTAAACTAATATGGTATGAGCACTTTTGAAGCCCAAATAAGTATTCGAAAAAGAAAAAATATTTGACCCAAGAATAGAGAATCCAAAAAAGAAGGGCTAACAACAAAAATAACAAATTTTAAATTTTCATTTAGGAAAATGGCAAAAAGGTTTCAAAATTGTAAAAATAATAAAATGAATTTATATAACAGAAAATATTAATTAGTAAATGAAAACTACCCTAAAGACAATCAAATTAAGTATAAACGAGAATGCAAAGATATACCGCTTCAAAAACAACTCGAAAACCACAAATATATTTTATCTAAACATTCTAGAACCACAAATACACTCTATCTAAACATTTCAGAAGCAAAAAGACAAAATCACTCAATATGGTCTTTAACCCTTTGAGTTGTCTATAGAACATGTGTATGTGAGGGAAGCCAATGACCAGGTATCGAGGGTCTTTAGAAACTTACACTCCAAGAAATCACACTTATCCTGACGATTGAAATCGTCGGAAAATGGTGAAAAACGCGTCGAGATGTTCTCTCCTGACGAGTATTAATCGTCGGGAGATTGATCGGGAGAAATCCGTCGGGAGTAGAACTCTTGACACCGAAAAAGGACCGTGACAACTCCCGACGATAAATATAGGGTGTCATGAGTTATGGGGAATCCCGACGGATAATATATATCGTCGAGAGTTCCTATAGATGTCTGATGAACTTCCTCCAAGGTGAGAATGTGTAGAGTTGATTACATTGGTGAAGTTGTTGGCAAGTGAGTATTTGAAAGAATTGCAACCTCAGGACGACGTGACTAGTCGAAATGGGATTGCATTTGACATCAAGCTAGTTGTAGAGAGTTTCATCGTCTACATTCCATATGACTAGTTTGCCCATAGAATCTTGAAAACTAACTTTAAATACTACTAATCCTAGAACGTCATTGTTAAAAACGATGTTCAAAGTAGAAACAAAAATAAGAAACATGTGTGCGAGTGACCAAGGTCAGCGACTTAGTGAAGGTAGTTGTCAAAATTTGGAATTCAAGAAATGGTTATTGAACCAACGATCGGGGATATGAGATTGAGAAGGAGAGGGAGAGATTTTGGGCTACCTAAGTGAAGCATATGAGATTTAATGTTTTTTATATTTTATTTTATTTAAATTGTTGAATAGTAATATTATTAATAAAAAGATCAAATTAATTTAATAACAATATGTATAAAATAATAAAAAATGATTTAGATACAATCAAATGTTTAACAAACATTTAAACAAATCAAAAGTTAATTAAATAAAATAAAATTTGATAATAAAAGATATATTCTTATATAAATTGGTGAAAAAAAATGATGAAGTTTTTGTTTATTGTGATTAATTCAAAAAGTAGTTAGATAAAATCTAATAACAAATCGAAAGTTAGTTAAATAAAATCAAATTTGATAATAAAAGATAAATTCGAATATAAATTGGAGAGAAAAATCAAGAACCTTTTGCTTATGGTGATTAATTTGAAAAGTACTTGGATAAAATTTAATTTGATAAAATATAAGTTCAAATATAATTTGGGGGAGAAAATTGAGGAAGGGAGCTAGCTCGTTTATTTATTATTATTGATTCTTTTTAATTGGCTTGGTCATAATTTGGTAAGGGCAGCTTCAGCAACACTATGTTCATAATTCCATTCTCATTTAAGCTTAAACAAGTATATTGTATTTATAACTCAATCTACCACAAAACCTACAAACCAAAAAAAAAAAAAAAGGAAAAACAACAAGAAGCCTAACTCGTAGGAGAGCCATAGGAAATAGCAAGATTGCAAAAGTAAAAACTTAATTCGTAGGAGAGTCATAGGAAATAGCAAGATTGCAAAAGTAAAAACTTAATTATTTGTCAAAAAGATAGATTTTTTGCAGAGATATTGATAAACTAAAGTGTATATAAAAAATTTTAGACAATATAATAATATAATAAGAGATAAGTGATAAAACACAATAAAAAAGATTGAAAAATTGGGAAATTTTAATAAAATATACACTTTGTTTGATGAGAATATTTATAAAATAAATGAACAAAAACACAGTCGTAATTAAATATGTTATTAAGATTTCAAAATAATAAAAAATTAATAAGATAATATCCATTTGCTATAAATAAAATTTAAATGGGAATGCAAAATAGAGAGATTGATTTATTTTGAATGAATTCAAGAAGTGGTTATACAAATCAAATCTGATAAAAAACTGTCAATTTAAAATTTAAACTTGGCAAAAATGTGCCAGTTTTTCCTACAAAATCTATTCTATTGGAAATTGATAACCGATGCTTAAACTTGCAAAAAAATGCTCCACTTTTTCCTACACAATCTATTCAATTGGAAATTGATAACCGACGCTTACCCATTTACAAATTACACGGTAATTCTATTGAGAATCGATACACACTATAGTAGACTTTATTAGTTTCTCCATATTTCATTTCTATTTTATGCAATACTGTTTCTTTTATTTATCAAAACTTATTCTTGACTTGTTGGTAGCTATGTATGCCTAAACTACCCTTACACCTCTTGGTTGTACGCTTAACTACTGAGTTGGCCATTTTGATTTTTTTTTCTTTTTATATTTATTTCCATCATTAATATTTTCTTTATTTTCTTTATTCATTTTTCTATTCACAAAAAAAAAAAAATTATGCCATATTTATATTTTATTTTGATTTTGAATTTTAAAATTCTCCAATATTTAGATTTATATATCCTTTTAATTTTCAATATGTATATTATTTTTTTTTACATTTCATCTTTTGAGTATTAGTTTTACAATATACATGTTTATTTATTATTTTAATTCTAATATTTTTAGCATAACTAAAACTGAGTAGAATTTTACTGTATATAAATTTTGCTGACCGAGACCTTCATTTAACTTAATTTTAATATTTTACAATCACAACGTTTACATAATAATATAATTAAGTTGGATTTGACCCTACATCATTTAAGACAAATGACTTAGTTAAATATGACAGTGCCAATAAAATTTAGGCAATATACGAAGGATAGGATACAACATTGTTATTATATTTAATTGTCATTGAGACTTGTATTAGATGACATAAACTTTTGATCATATCCTTTTTATGTTTAATGTATGACATATCTTCTTAAAGAAATAGGGAACATTAATAGTTATCAAATATATTTCCATTTCTTGTTATCAGAAAATAAGAAACAAGAAACACGAAAAGAGAAACAAAAAATAGGAAACGGAAACATTATCAAACGGGCTTGAGGATCCCACATTTCATGTGGAGAGACTTCACAATAAGGATCCTAAAGTTTATCTAATATAACTTATTTGACCTTGATCAATTGAATTAATTGGGTTTATATTTTCTATTTTTATTCCATACATATATTGCTCAACTCCCTCTCTCATTAATACCTCATTTTTGCAACAAAAAACGAGCATAGCTCAACCTGGTATACGAGATTGTTAATGATCATGAGATATATGATTTAAATCCTCCTACCCCTTTTATACTAAATATTTGTTTATATAACAACTTCATTTATGTATTTATTTAGACCGAATCAACTCGGTACAATTCAGATTTAACTAAATAGATTCCAAATATAAAATTTCCTTCATTCATATGTTTTAAAGCAATTTAGAAAAATAGAACTTTTTCATCACAATTGAAATGTGTTTAATACATTTAATCCAAATGTTTCACATGACCATAAATTTGATACGATGCGCTTTGTAGATAGTCTATAATAGATGGATTAAGAAGGGATACCTTATCTTGTTGATACTACGGATACGACACGCTTTGTAGATGTTTACAATTGTTGTAAAGTTCTACAAATGGTCTGATCATGACCATTTATGTGGAGACATGCGAGTAGGGGTATCCTATACATAGAGTTTGTATAAGACCAAACCACAAGATGATTAATCTTTTTATATAACACCGTTGATAATTGAGACTTACATTTCACTAAAATGACCATAGGTGACATGATCTTAATCCTGAGTGAGTTGGGAACTCCTCCTGCCTATGAGGACGGTTCTTTGATTTGTATGGGTGAGAGTGGCCAGATTGCCAACTCAACAAGCCTATCATTTTAGGGATTCGTTTGATTGGGGAGCTCGAAACTCAACTACACAAGACGAAATTCATTCCTTCCCCGAGCAGATGTAAATAGATAGATTGCTCCCTTAAGGGCTGATTTTGGGTCTTGAATATAGTGGCCACACCCTTTCCTGGCTTGAGAGGAATCAATCATAGTATAACTATGACTTATTGTTCATTGGAGGAATCAGTGGTACTTAAGGAGTTAGATGTAACTACACAAGGCAAAACGGTGAATTGGCCTAGTTGTACTTACGAGCAATTTGTGAAGGGTCATCGTAGTGTTGATTGGTCATATAGACATAGAAATATATCTGTAAGAAGAGGAGTGCAGCTGTCGGTCTTTAGTGTAGTGATAAACAGTTAACGGATGGTGGATCTCATAATTAAAGGGTTTAATCAGTTATTCACGTACCGTTGGAGCTTCAAGCTATAGGTCCATGAGGTCTCCTTAGTAGCTCCATTGGTATGTAGGAATGTATCAACAATAGCAGAAACAATAAGGATCATTTAAGCACTCTAATTCATTAATTTTAGCAAAATACAAAGCATGCTCTTACAGAAAACAAGTGAGTTTCATGACATACCTCTTGTAGAACTTCTTCAAAGCTTGATCTCCAGCTGCAATCTTCTCTAAATCTTGTTGCAGACCACCTCAAGATCTTCCTCACTATTCTCTTGCTACTCTAGATTGAGTTGTAGGATTCAAAATAAGCTTGAATCAAGGGATGGAGAAGAATTGCTCACAGCAGCAATCTTGGTGAAGAACACTTTCTTCAGCACGAATTTTCTCTAAAATTCTCTCTTGATTGCATGCCTAAAATTCACTTCAAACTCTTCAATATATTGCAGATCAACATGCAAGGGAGAGAGTTGCATGAATTGCAGCTCATGCTTAGAATAAATGAAGAAGAGCAAATGGAAAGTGTATGAGCATATAGGAGATGGATAATGGAAAACTCTATTTTTCCATTTGTGTATTATTTTTCATTTTTCAAATTTTATCTCAAAAACCAAAATTTGATATTTCCTAAATCCATTTTGATTTTAAAACTTAAAAATAAAATTAATTTCATAAATTAATTTTTAAATAAAACTTAATTAATTTAATATCAAATATTAAAATAATTTTAACACACATTCATTTTTATATATTTAAATCATATTTAAATATAAATTCTCCTATTCCATTTAATTCTCAATTAAACATGAATTATATGTCATATAATTACTAGTTTCCTTAATTCTAATTTGAACGTTTCAAATTAATTTATCATGCTATTATAGAACTAGTACATTACGAGCTAGTAGGGGGACCTCGTGGACCTGCAGATCACGGGCTCTAATGATCTGAGATTAATTGGCTAAACTCATTAGACCATATTAATCTCCATTTGTTAACTAATGGGTCACTCCACTAAAGCCTATTGTTGCACTCTCCTTACTGTAGACATATTATGTCTATATGATTTAACCATAATCAGCAAGTCGGCCCTTCACAGGTTGTTTATAATAATGGTTGGGTCAAATATTTTTTTTACCCCTGAGATTACGTCTTATTCCTCAAATTCCTACTGATCCTCTAAAGAACAACTGGTTTGTGATCCAATCACTAAACCAAACTCTCTCAGCCAAGTGAGAGGGTGGGGCCCCTTATTCAAGACCTAGATTCTGTACTTGAGAGAACAACCTTTCTCCTATTCCTAAATCGGGTAGGCGTGAACTCCATCTTGCACCCTATTTCCGCATCTATCTATTAGGTCTTACCCCTGAAATGGGAGTCTTATTGAGTTGGCGCTACTGAGATAACTCTCACATATGCAAATCTAAGGGTAATCCCAAATAAACAGGAGTTCATAGTTAGCTCAAGATTAAGATCGAGTTACCTAGGTTATCTGTGTGAAATAGTCAGTCTTATACAGTAAACAACGTTATATAGTAAAAGTAACTTATTTCTTGGTCAGATCTTATGCAAACTCATTGCATAGGATGCCCCCACTCCTCATGATATAACATGTACGAATTATCACATCGTATGTAGCACTTTACAACTCTTTTTAACAACTACAGAGTAGACTGCATCCAATGATGTTACCAGAATAGGGTACCCAACCTTATTCATGTACCATAAATCATTTTGACTATTTACTCGAACTTGATCCACTCTTATGTCTCCACATAAAGTTCAAGTACTCATGCAATAGTCATGGGTCTTAATTTATTGGATTTAGACTTTCTTACAATTTATGAAATCAATAATAAGTATATTGATTATAGAAAATGTTTATCATTTTACAAACTACGAGTTTTAGGACATAAAACCCAACAATACTCCCACTTGGACTAAAACTCCTGTGGATCAATATATACAAATATAAACAATGTTGAGTTTACATGGAGAGAATAAAATGTACAAATACAATAAACTAGGGCATTACAATACAAAAAATTCTCCCACTTGCCCTAGTGATACAAAACTCATAGACCTAGTCCTATTAGGTGACCCTCGAACACTTTAGCCAAGAGGGCCTTTATAAATAGATCAACTAAGTTGTCTTGGGTGGGTGACGATTACGTCTCCTCTGTGTACAATCTTTCTGATGAGATGGTACTTTTGCTCGATATGCTTTCCTCTTTTATGGCTTCGTGTTTCCTTTGAATTTTCAACTGCTCCACTGTTGTCACAATAGAGAGTGACAGGTAGGTTCATATTTGGAACTACTTCCAGATCTATCAGGAACTTTCTGAGCCATACTGCTTCTTTTATTGCTTCACTTGCTGCTACATACTCAGCTTTCATCGTAGAGTCAGCAATACAACTCTACTTGATGCTTCTCCATATAAATTCTCTTACATTTAGAGTGAATACTGACCCCAAAGTCGATTTCCTCGAATCAATATCGATTTAAAAGTCAGAATCAGTATATCCAGTAAGGATCAGATCCTTAGCACCATACACGAGCATATAATCTCTCGTTCTCCGAAGATACTTGAGAATATTCTTAACAGCAGTCCAATGATCATGTCTAGGATTGGAATGAAATCTGTAGACAATTCCTACGGCATAGCACGAGTACACAACATTGCATATATTAAACTCCTTACTACTAATGCATATGGAATTCGATTCATCTTCTCAACCTCTTGAGGTGTCTTAGGACTCTATTCCTTAGACAGGTGAATTCCATACCTGAAAGGTAAAAAAACCTTTCTTGGAATTTTGCATTTTATACCTAGACAACATCTTGTCTATATAAGATGCTTGAGATAATGCTAATGTTCTGTTCTTGCGATTCCGAAATATTTGGATTCCAAGAACATACTATGCTTCTCCTAAATCTTTCATTTGGAATTGCGAAGCCAGCCATCTCTTAACGTCAACTAGATATTCTACCATTAACATACAACACTAGAAACGCGACAGATTTGTTAACGATTTTGTTGTATACACAGGGTTCGTCAACATTTTGTTCAAAGCCATAAGATTTGATCACAGTGTCAAATCTCATATTCCAGGATATAGAAGCTTGTTTCAATCCATAAATGGATTGATTACGTTTGCAATCCTTTTGCTCTTGACCTGCTGTATAAACCCTTCTGGTTGAGACATATAGATACTCTCTTCAAGATAGCCATTTAGAAAAGTTTTCTTGACATCCATTTGGCATATCTCATAATCATAAAATGTGGCTATGGACAAGAGTATTCTAATAGACTTTATCATGGCAATTGGAGAGAAGGTTTATTCATAATCTACCCTTTCTCTTTGGGTAAACCCTTTTGCCACAAATCTGGCTTTGTAGGTTTGTACCTTACCAGCTTGGTCTCGTTTTCTCTTATAGAACCATTTACAACTGATGGGTTTTACCCTATTAGGTTAATCTACAAGATCTCAGACAGAATTGAAATACATAGATTCCATTTCAAGGTCCATGGCTTTAATCCAATAGTCTTTATTCACATCATTCATGGTTTGGTTAAACGACAATGGATCCTCTAAACCATCATCTGATATGATGACTTGAGTTTCAGTTAAACCCATGTACCAGTCAGGTTGTTGCACAACCCTCTTATTACGATAAGGCATTCTAAACTCTTGAGAAGGATGTGAAGTCTCAGTTTCATCAACAACTCCTGTTGATGGATCTGCTCTATCAACAAGTCTTGTTGAAAGACCTACTCTATCAACAACTCTTGTTAATACATTTGTCGCTTCTCTGGACATTTCTTCTATTACTAGCTTACTGCGAGGTTGATGATTCTTTATATAGTCTTCCTCCAGGAAGATTGCATTTGTCGATAAAAATACCATATGTTCCCGAGGATCACAAAAGAAACCACTCTTGTTTCTTTTGGGTAGCCTAAAAATAGGCATACTTTTGAACGGTGTTCCAGATTTTTAGGATTTTGCACCAACACATGTGTTGGACAACCCCAAATCCTGAAGTGACGTAAATATCCTTTACGTCCTATCCAGAGCACATAAGGCATTTCAGAAACACTTTTCGAGGGAACTATGTTCAAAATATACACCGTAGTTCCAACTGCGTGTCCCCAAAAAGAATTTGGTAACTGAGCGTAACTTATCATGGAACGAACCATGTCCAACAAGGTTTTGTTTCTCCTTTCTGCCATACTGTTTTTGCTGAGGTGTGCTAGGGGTTGTGAGTTAAGACTGAATTTCGTGTTCTATCAAATAGTTCTAGAATTATAGGTCTATATACTCATCACCTCGATCCGATCAAAGCGTTTTAATCTTTTTACCTAATTGGTTTTCAACCTCAGCCTTATACTCTTTGAACTTTTCAAAAGTTTCAGACTTTTGGTGCATTTAGGTAAACATGCCCATACCTAGGATAATCATCTATAAAACTGATGAAATATTCATATCCTCCTCTCATTCTAACATTTAGAGGCCCACAAAGGTCTGAGTGAATCAGCTCTAGCGGTTCTTTGGCTCTACGACCTTTTACAGAAAAAGATCTTTTTGTCATTTTACCCTCGAGACAGGACTCACATGGTGGTAATGAACTGTCTTCCAACTTATTTAGATAATCGTTCTTAGCCAATCTCTTAGTCCTATTGAGATTTATGTGGCCCAGTCTCAAGTGCCAAAGATAGGTATTTGGAGAAATCTTCCTTTTCTTATGAGTCCCAGCAGTTTTAAACATCTCTATGTTCAAAACGGCTTTGACCTCAGTTGGTTTTAACATATACAAGTTATTTTCTAATTTTGCAGAGCAAATCTGTTTACTTCCTATATTGATGAACACTTCATCATTTTCGAAATAAACTTTATAATTTTGTTCCAGTAAACAAGAGACAGACATTAGATTCCTTTTCATAGAAGGAATATAATATACATTTTTCAAATAAATGTACTTATCTCCTATAAATAACTTCATATCACCCACTGCTTTGGTTGAAACAATCTCCCCGGTCCCTACCATAAAGGCTGTTTAACCTTCTATCAACTGTCTCCAGGAACTTGTTTCCTGTGAGATAGTACAAACTTGATTAGCGGCATTTAAATCAAATATCCAGATTTTATCATTTTCCACTAAACATGCTTCGATAACAACTAAATCATATTTATTTTATTGTTCGAATTTTGCACTCTTATCTACATAATTCAAAATTTTAGATGAGTTGAGAGATAGAGGACAATCCTCTGTTAAAACTCTTTTGGTGTAATCAACTGCTAGTAATTTGTTTGTTGATTTGATTTTACTGTTATTCAAACTGGAAGTTAGTTTTCTAGAAAAGTTCGACATGCTGATAAAATTCAAAAAAATTCTAACTAGAAAATTGTAACTAAATCCAAAATCAAGTTTTAGCAAAAAGTAATAATGTACCCATAACCATTATTTATTTGCAACGATACTTTAATGAGTCAGAATATGTACTATCGAAGGTAGTCAGATACTCCTTCACTAAAGCAAACAATTTTGACCACACTATCTCTAAAATAACTCTTATTCTTATTGTCTCCGGAATAACTCTTATTCTTATAGTCTTTTAGTTATCGTTTTCGGTCAAGATCTTTACTAACAATTTAGTAATTCTTGTAAGTATGACTCGCCTTTTTCAGATCTTATAGGACGGTATGAATTTGCCTCCAAAATAGAAGACAATATCCAAGACGAAACTATAAAACCCTATTCATTTTATTGAAGCTTGGGTTGTTCCGAATCCTATGTTACAACCCTCTATGGGGATAGCCATTGCAAAACGACTAGCAAAGGGCCGCTTAAAGCTAACTAGCAGGCGCAACATAGGAATCTCATGGTTTAGACTAATGGAGGAGACCGTAGGATATATTGACACATATCCTTCACCCACATACTATGAACTACTTCCTCCGTTTACCTTGATATTGACTCATACAAAACACTTTCCGGAGGGAGGTCACTCCCAAGGTGACACAAAGTGTCATGTGAATTTCACAGTGTAACCTATGTGGAGACATGGCAGTTGAATTCTATATATCGAATAATTGATTTATGTTTGAACAATTTGCTCTTATTCACCAAAATCTAGATTTAAGCTAAAAAATACTTTCCACAAGGAGGTCAATCCCAGGGTGACATGAAGTACCGCTTAAATATGGATTTTGAACTCTTAGAGACGTGAGAGCTAAAAATAACATATCGTATATGTTATTAATCTCCCACTGAAGTTTTCTAATAACTCTATCATATAGAATTTATTAAACTGCCATTGAAGTGTTCTATTGGGTAGATTTATACTTAGGTTCTTTTTGGCTAATAAAACAACCCTAAGTCTAAGTGGTTTATCCAAGTATAACTCTTATAATTGGATTTTAACCTACATCGCTCGCGTATAGGTGATAAACCATTTTATTACTTCACATCGCTCATGTATGCTCATAAAATCAGTTACCAACGCTCAATAATTTGGCCATAATCCCCAGGTAGGAGGTGTTCCGTAAACCGTCAACTTAAGTATCCCAGCCTTAGACAGGATTATATACCAATTGAGTTTGTAACCTAGGTTTTATAAGTTTTAACTATTAAAACAGGTGGTCAACCTACATGAGCATACAAGTGTTGTTTACGGATTTTAAATGTCTAACCCAATTTTATAACAACTTATAAAACTTTAGACATGCTAAACATCCATAACATACATAAAGGCATTCAATATTTAATATAACCCTTATATTAAATACAAGAAACCCTAACATGCATACTATATATATAACAGATTATAACATACTTTCAATGCATGTAACATGTTTCCTATGGTAGAATTTTAAATCTAAATGGCATACTGTACAAGATTTATTTAATTATAACATACATCAAATGCATAAATAATTAAATACATACTGATATGGTTTTAGTTTTGGCATAAACAAGTAAACAGAAGCCTAACTATTACAAACAGCTTCAAAACGATCTTTAAACCGCGCGAACAGATCCAAACCAAAACCAAGCATTTTAAACCGGACTGGATAAGTTTGAACCGAACCAGCCAAAAACACTTCAAGGCTGAACCGGATTAGACCTTGAGAAAATCGATCAAACCGGCTACTCTCGGTTCAACCTCAAAGTCTTGCTAATGTTGATCATGTAGTGCTGAAGGCAATCGTCTAACACGATCGCCTTGTGTTGAGAAAAAGGTACATGATCACTTAGTGTATGCCGCAGCTAAATGATCGCTTAGCTCTATCATATAGAACTACACGATCGCTTAGTGTTATCTGTCTATCACATAGAGTAATCGTTTAGCTCTCGGGTAGAACTAAATGATCACTTAACACCATCGCCTAGCGCTTCATCGTTTAGTGTACACCATTGCTAGACGATCGCTTGGCTCTATCGTATAGAATATCATCGGGTCGTTCAGCATCTGCACATTTGTGTAGTGCCATCGTATAGAAAATTCAACGTATCGTTTAGTTCCCATGCAAAAGCTAAACGATTGCATTGTGCTATCGTATAGCAAATTGATCACATCGTTTAGCTCCCGCAGGTACATGATCGTTTAGCATTCAATATCAAAACGACCAGTGCCCATTGCTATACGATCATCTAGCTTTTCTTCACATCGTGTAACGCTTGGAACTAGATGATCACTTAGCAATTGAACCTCAACAACGATTTTGAGCAGAAGCTGAAAAACTGGAACAGCAGCTCGGCCTCCTTCACTTGTTTCTTCAATTACATCTTAATTTCAACTCTAATGACCCCAAATAAAATACGGACTCTCGCTAACACATAAAAGATCTTCAAACAAGAGCCAGTAACAAATTTAAATGAGAAATTAAAGAGAATTAAAATGCCAAATCTCAGAAAACCATATCAATGCATCAGTTTTATATTTCTCATATAAAATACCCACCAAACAAAAATTAAACCGAATTGAATGCTTATATGATGCTCTGATACCAATTGTAGGAATGTATCAGCAATAGCAGAAGCAACAAGGATCATTTAAGCACTCTAATTCATTAATTTTTGCAAAATATAAAGCATGCTCTTGTAGAAAACAAGTGAGTTTCATGACATACCTTTTGTAGAACTTCTTCAAAGTTTGATCTGTAGTTGCAATCTTCTCCAAATCTTGTTGAAGACCACCTCAAGATCTTCTCCACTATTCTCTTGGTACTCTAGATTGAGTTGTGGGACTCAAAACAAGCTTGAATCAAGGGATGAAGGAGAATTGCTCACAGCAGCAATCTTGGTGAAGAATACTTTCTTAAGCACAAATTTTCTCTAAAATTCTCTCTTGATTGCATGCCTAAAATTCACTTCAAACTCTTCAATATATTGCAAATCAACATGCAAGGGAGAGAGTTGCATGAGTTTCAACTCATGCTTAGAGTAAATGAAGAAGAGCAAATGGAAAGTGTGTGAGCATATAGGAGATGGATAATGGAAAACTCTATTTTCCCATTTGTGTATTGTTTTTCATTTTTCAAATTTTATATCAAAAATAAAAATTTGATATTTCCTAAATCCATTTTGATTTTAAAACTTAAAAATAAAATTAATTTCATAAATTAATTTGTAAATAAAACTTAATTAACTTAATATCAAATATTAAATTAATTTTAACACACATCCATCTTTATATATTTAAATTATATTTAAATATAAATTCTCCTATTCCATTTAATTCTCAAATTAAACATGTAATTATATCTCATATAATTACTAATTCCCTTAATTCTAATTTGAACGTTTCAAATTAACTTATCATGCTATTATAGAACTAGTACATTACGAGCTAGTAGGGGGACCTCGGGAACCTACAGATCATGGGCTCTAATGATCTGAGATTAATTGGTTAAACTCATTAGACCATATTAATCCCCATTTGTTAACTAATGGGTCACTCCACTAAAGCTCATAGTTGCACTCCCCTTACTGTAGACATATTATGTCTATATTATTTAACCATAATCAGCAAGTCGACCCTTCACAGGTTATTTGTAATAACGGCAGGGTCAAATATCTGTTTTACCCCCGAGATTACGTCTTATTCCTCAAGTTCCTATTCATCCTCTAATGAACAACTGATTTGTGATCCAATCATTAAACCAAACTCTCTCAGCCCAGTGAGAGGGTGGGGCCCTTTGTGCAAGACTGGATTCAGTACATAGAGAACAACCTTTCTCCTTTCCCTAAATCGGGTAGGCGTGAACTCCATCTTGTACCCTATGTCTCCAACTATCTATTAGGTCTTATGTCAGACCTCGCCTTGTGCCTGTACTTCTGAGCTCGAGAAGAGGCATGGTATTATTTAATGCTACTTTTTTTTATTGACATTATCTTACTAGTTTCTTTTATACCCTTATTCACAACAGCAACGGAAAAAATCCTACATGCTTTATTTAGAAACTAGTTTACAAATTCAAGTTACATTTACATGAAAGACACTACCCTATCTACCCATCTCATTTAGTACTATTTCTAAACTTGTGGCAGACCTTGACCAACTTCACAACCTGGGCTCTTCTGCTACCTGCGAAAGAAATACAGAAAACAAACCATGAGCTTTACAAAGCTTAGTGAGTGGTACCACCAATACAGGTCTTTTACAGATCACAAGTATTATCACGAAGTTCCAATGCAAACCTCCACTATACCATGAAGCTTTTCACAAACCTACCTACATACACGATAGATAGTTAACATTCATACCTAAAAATATAAACCTATGTGCACATAGTTATTCTACATCTTTCAGTTTCATCTACTATTATACTGGCGGCGTATTTGCTAAGTTCGGTATATTTTTGTTCATACTCGACTACTGATAGTGAGCCTTGTACGAGTTTAAGAAATATATTTCACTTTGCATCGCAAAACGTTTGAGGATAGAATGTTCATGGAAGGCCTTTCCAAATTCCTCCCAGGTAACCTCCTCTCTTCCCCTTCTTCTATCTTTAAATACCCACCACCAATCCTCAGCTCTTTTCTGGAGTAGGAAAGTGGCTAGTGCTACCTTTCTATCTTTAGGGTATCGCATTATCCTAAAACATTTCTCTATCATCACGAACCAAACTTTCGCACCTGCTGGGTTTGTTGTTCCCTTAAAGGTTGAGGTTCCTAAGGCCTTCAACCGTTCAATCCCAAACCGTTTCTCGGGGTCTGTCGACACCCTTCCTAAGCTCGCGGCCAAATATCGAGCAAATTTTCCCATCATTTGCTTGTCGCCTCCTGTTTCTACTTGCGGATGACTCGACCCACCTTGGTCCTCTCCCGTTGCTTTTAAGGTAGCATATTGAGTCCCCACCGGTTGCTTGCGCGGCCTGCCACGAGGCATGATTCCTATAATACACCACATATTTAGACATATTATAGTATCACTATGCTTTTCTCTAGTTTACCCTTTCACAAAACTTTATGCTCTGATACCAAGTTGTCACACCTCGCCTCGTGCCCGTACTCTTAAGCTCGAGGAGAGGCATGGTATTATCTAATGCTACTTTTTTTTATTGACATTATCTTACTAGTTTCTTTTATACCCTTATTCACAACAGTAGCCAAAAAAAAAAAAAAAAAAAAAAAAAATCTTACATGCTTCATTTAGAAACTAGTTTACAAATTCAAGTTCTATTTACATGAAAGACACTACCCTGACTACCCATCTCATTTAGTACTATTTCTAAACCTATGGCAGACCTTGACCAACTTCGAAACCTGGGCTCTTCTTCTACCTGCGAGAGAAACACAGAAAACAAACCATGAGCTTTACAAAACTCAGTGAGTGGTACCACAAATACAGTTCTTTTACAGATCACAAGTATTATCACGAGGTTCGAATGCAAACCTTCACCATACCATGAAGATTTTCACAAACCTACCTAACACACGATAGATAGTTAACATTCATATCTAAAAATATCAACCTATGTGCACATAGTTTTCCCTTTCATGGGCTCAGAAGCTAGACCCGTCAGCCCTCTGACCATTCCATTCAAGGTTTTTTCGTCCCATAGGCTCAGAAACTAGACTTTTTGGGCCCTTGACCATCTTGTAAGGATTTATTTTGGGCTCAGGCTCTAGGTCCACAGACCCCCTAAACATCCCAACGTAATACTCACCTTATAATATAAACTACAACATATCAATTCAAAATATGCTTAAAAGAGTAAAAGAAGAAACCACTCACAGTGACTCGCTAAGATTTTTCTTCCCAGTTCATCCAGTTTCCCTTATTCTTTCGCTAGACCCTATTTTAGATTTAACTTTAAGCTTAGATTACTCACTATTTCAGGCCTTATCTCAAGACATTTCTTTCTAAAAAATGTGTGAAAATGTCTTAACTAAATTACCTTAAAGTTTCGCCTAGTTCAGAGTCTCTCGCTAATACCTCATTTATGCCGCAAAAACAAACATAGCTCAACTGATATACGAGAGTGTTAATGATTCTGAGATATATGGTTTAAATCCTCCTACTCTTGTTATACTAAATATTTTTTTATATATATATAAAACTTAATTTATGTATTTATTTAGACCGAATCCAATCGGTAGAATTCAGTTTTAACTAAATGGATTCGAAATATAAAATGGATTCGGTTTCTTAGTTACTAACAATTGTTATTTTAACAGTCTTCATTCATTGTTAACTTAAAAAATAGGATTGTTGTTTATAGAGAACTATAAGAACATATAATATTGTAAAATAATTGTATTTATACATTACAACAAATCAAACTAAAATAAATGATTTCTTGACCATCTTTTTGCTATATTTCTTTTTTCTTCAGATTGTTTATTCCTTTGTCGATTCAACGCAATTCCTTTTATTGGTTTTCACTTGATAACCTTTTGTTTATGCACCTTAATACAAAGAGAGGAATATCACTTAAAATAACTACTATACCATGATAGAAGCTGGTGTCATTAAATCTTTGGTTTTAAACACAATGTTACTGTGTTTGTAAATCATAAAAGTGAAATAAAAAAATTATGTGAATATCATAAAGACATCATGTCTCCTGAACTTGAACTAGAGACCTTCAATGTGTTAGACTGATGTGATAACCAACTACACCACAACACCATATGTGAGGTGTAGGTTGGATGAAAAATTATTTTTAGGTTATTTTTTCTTCATAAAATATGATCATTTTTAACTCAAATACCAGAGAGTGGTAATACAAATATGATTACCGAGTATAAATGATCTTATAATTCCTTTTAGTAAATCAAAATGATTTTTAAACTATTGAAAATGTAATTTGGTTGCATCAGCATGGCATTATTCCTTGCATTTATTTCTAACTATTAACTATAGAAATATGTTAGTTAATTGATTTTCTTGAATTGACAATCCACCGGTCCTCTTGCTCATCCTGAATTATTCCAATATATACAATCATCTAGTTGTGAGAAAGTAACCACAGAAGTTGAAATCAATAGAGTATTTCAAGCTGAAGTCTATGGAAAAGAATTGTTTGGATTTCTTAGGAAAGCAAGTGTTTTAAAATATATATCTTTTAATAAACTTTTTAAAAAGATTTGTTTATAATTATAATACTCGTTACATTTTCAAGAAAATGTTTTTATACACACAAGTTGTTTTGCTCTACACTAAAGATGCTTCTACTAATGAGTCCAATTACTATACTATGATCTAATTAATAACTTCAAATTTGAAACATGGTTGCTAGTGTTGGTTGTCGGAAGTGGTCAATGGGGTTGATCCTTATTCTTTGTAGTTTGTCTCAGTCCATGGTTACAAACTGACAGTTGTTGGTTGTGTTCATTGGTCACGGTGCCCTGTTTCTATTTTTGATTGCTAGTAACTCATGACCAATTATCGCAAAAGGTGACCTGTTGTCAATGACTGGGATTTGGTACCAATTAAATAACGACCTCGTCTGGTAACCAAAGACCAAGTACTGGGACCGAGGACTAGAGAGTTTTAATTTTGTTGATCATATTCAATGGAGATTTACAAGTCCCAAAACTCATAAACCCTCAACTCTATATGAACAATAGTAACATGTGTACAATATTAATAGTAGCCACCTAGCAAACAGTTACAAGTCTTTTGGTCCTTTAGTGGTAGAGTAGATACTGAGTTGTCTTCAAAGGATTTGACCGCTACCTGTGGGGGGGAAAAACAAAAACATTTGAAAATTGGGTGAGCTTACGCCCAGTGAGTGACCGAGAAAACATAGTAAATTCTCATGCATAATTTCAGAAAATAGTTTTATCTGAAATATAAACTTTTACAGCATAAATATTTTCCAAGCGTAATGTATATAAAACTGTTTTAAACATAAAACAGTAAAATCATTTGTCAAATCAAAGTACTTTATAATTGGTAAAATAATCCCAACACCAACTGCTAATCCAGAGAGAACCCTTTTGCTCAATCTCTGACTTTATTCACCTGTGGCCACATTAGGTACTACTGCTCAGATACCTTCTCCTTGTACTTCAGTATCAAGCTACTAGGATACCTTTTCCAACGTACTTCAGTATCCCATTGGCTTGGTACCTTCTCAAACGTACTTCAATACCAATAGATACCTTCTCCTTGTACTTCAGTATCTAGTTGGGTGGATGCCTTCTCCTTGTACTTCGGCATCGCATTTTACCAAAACTATTTATAAACAACTTTTCTCTTTAAAGCATGTACAGTATAACACATATACAACATGGCTTTAAAGATGATAACGCATGCTGGATAAAATCAACATATGTAAATAGTTTTTCAACAATATTCATGCGTTCAAATCACAATTCAAAATTGATTGGAAACCACTTTATAAAACTAGTAGGCATGAGAATTATTTTCGCAAATATGCTTTCTGTAAATGTTGTAATCCAAAACAGCTTTAGAACATTTAAGTTCGAAAATATTTTAGCCACTCACCACGAACTCTTAGGAACTTTTCACTCTAGTAGCTCCTCGGGTCCCTTTTTCACCCCTAGAATCCAGATTCAACTTACAACTTAGATTACTCATAGTTTCGAACCTTATTTGGAAATAATTCCTTCTACAAACTTATTCTAAAATTTCTTAGAAATCTTATCCTAAACTTTCAGCTCAAAATTCCTCGTGGTTTGGTTGGAATCTCAAAATCTTTAAGACTGGCTCAGATTGATCCGACAGTTTGACCCTTCTACCTTCTTCTCACCTCCAGCCCAGTTCCTTTGAGCCTTTTCCTCTGGCAGCCCTATTCTAAAAACTAGACTTCCAGAGATTTTAGATGGCTTTGGAATCACTCCAAACGCACGAGTAGATTGGAAGATCTTCTCGTCCAAATTTGACACACTCCTCTGAACCCTCACTGCCCTCTACTTTCTCTACGAAATTTATGATTTTTGTGTGATTTGAAAATGAAATCCCAACTCCCTATTTATAGGTGTTCAAATTTCTCATGGGATTGACAATACCTACTTGATTGCATGGCCAAATGTTTAATCCTCCCTTTATCAACGTAAGCTGACTTCACCTTGGTTCAATATGTTCTTCCCAAACGTATCCAACACAATTTCTTAGGGTTTAAGAATTTCTCTTAATCGGACAACTAGATTTTAATTGACGTTTGCCCTTATGTCTTCAAGCTTTCTTTGTATTCAAATTAGGGTTTTTAAATGCATAATCCACCCCAACGTGTCCAAATACATCGCCCAGAAGCTTGCTCGGTCGTTCAATGCATAGGCGAGGCGTGGGCATGACATTCCAATCGAACAAAGCAAGGCTAACGCATAGGCACTCTCGCTCTTTCTACTCTCGGCAGTGTCGCTCTCTCCCACTTTCTCTCCAATCTCGCTCTCTCCCAGTTTCTCTCCAACTTTTCTTTCCACTCTCACTCTCTCCACCTTTCTCTCCAACTTTTCTCCATTCTCGCTCTCTCCCACTTTCTCGCTCAAAATCTCGCTCTCTCTACTCTCGCTCTCTCTAACTTTCTCGTTCAAAATCTTGCTCCCAATGATCTCGCTCTTAGCTACTGTGAACATTATTCTCCGTACACGTTTGCTCACCACTTTGTGATACTTTTACACGGATTTTCCAAATTTTTTCAAAGTAATTTCCCATATTTTTCGCATTTCACATAATTTCCATATTTTTTTCAGTCCTTCAGCCATAACGGACTTCACCTAATTTCTCCATACTTAACCGAATTTTTCCCCAAATTTTCCAAACTTAATTTCCATATTATTCCACACTAGCTCAACCTACTTATTATTTTCCCCCAACTTTCCCAACTCAATTCCATATTTTTCTTTTCNAAATAATAATAATAATAACTAAAAAGGAAATAAGTATAATTATACTTTATTTTTTTACCTTATTCCACTTTATACTATTAAATTCCTTTTCTTTTCAAAAGAAAATTAATTCCTGCCACTAATTTCCAAATTGAATAATTTCACGCCAACAATTAAATTCCCGCACTTACACTTGAAGTCCAAAATCCCAAAAATGCCCTCCAACTAATAACAATTACTAAAATTCCAAATAATAAAGTTACTGAAATTATATTATTACTAAAAAAATGTACGGGGTGTACATTCTTCCCTCCTCAAAGAACTTTCATCGTCGAAAGTTCATTCTTGAAAAAACTCTGGGTACTGAGCCTTCATCTCATCCTCTCACTCCCAGCCTCCTTGAACTGGTTATTCTGCCACAGGACTTTCACAAAAGCAATTTCCTGGTGGCGCAATATTTTTACCTCTCTGGCGAGGATCTGTATAGGCTTCTCCTCGTAGCTCAAGTTGTCATTCAATTGTAAGGCCTCGTAGTCAACTACATGGGATGGGTCTGTTACATACTTCCTTAGCATTGAAACATGGAAGACATTATGAACTGGAGACAATGCTAGGGGCAATGCCAATCGATAAGCTACAGGGCCAACTTGTTCCAAGACCTCGAAGGGTCCAATGAATCTCGAACTCAACTTCCCTTTCTTGCCAAACCTCAGAATACCTTTCATGGGTGCCACTTGTAAGAACACTTTCACACCAGTCTCAAATTCCAGGTCCTTACGTCTTACATCGACATAGCTCTTCTGTCTGCTCTGAGCTGTTTGCATATAAGCCCTGATCTTTTGATTGCCTCATTCGTGGCCTGAACTAATTCATGTCCTAACAATTTCCTCTCTTCTACGTCATCTCAACACATAGGGGACCTACAACTCTTCCTATATAGGGCCTGACATGCCAATAGTGGACTGGTAGATGTTATTATAAGCAAACTTCATTAAATGCAAGTGAGCATCCCAGCTTCCCGAAAAATTTATGGCATAGGCACGCAACATGTCTTGAAATATCTGATTCAGTCTCTCTGTCTGCCCATCAGTCTGAGGGTGGAAAGCTGTATTGAAGTCTAACTGGGTCCCTAAAGCTACCTGAAGATTTTTCTAGAAGTTAGACGTGAAACGAGGGTCTCTGTTTGACACAATGGACATGGGCACTCCATGCAATCTCACCACCTCATTCATGTATATATGTGGCCACTTATTCACTGAAAAGGTGGACTTTCGAAGTATAAAATGTGCTAACTTCTTAAGTCTATCTATCATAACCCATATCATAGTGAAACCTTTGACTGTCCGAGGCAACCCCATGATGAAGTCCATAGACACATGCTCCCATTTACATTCTGGTACACTCAATGGCTGTAACAAGCCTGCTGGTTTCTACCTCAGGGCTTTCACCTGCGGGCACACCAAGCACTTACTAACGAACTCTGCAACCTCTATTTTCATATCATTCCACCAGTATTAACGTTTCATGTCCCGATACATCTTGGTGTTGCCGGGGTTAATTGAAAATAAGGAACTATGAGCCTCTGACAATAACTCATCTTTAATATCACTAACTGCTGGCACGCACAAATGCCCCTGATAAATGAGGCCACCTTTCGCTGAAACTAAGAATTCGCCATCTTGGACTGACTCCACCCTACGAACTCTCTCTTCCAGATAAGGGTCGTCTCACTGCGTATCAATAATCTTCTGCCTTAGAATCGGTCACACCGAAAATTGTGCTAACTGTGTTGTGACCTTTCCCACGGCCACTTCAATCTCTACCCTCTCCAGTTCCCGCCACAAGTGAGTCTGTCTGGTAATGAGGGCTTCTGAATGAGCCACCTTTTTGCTTAGAGCATCTGCCACTACATTTGCTTTTCCCAGGTGGTACAAAATTTCACAGTCATAGTCCTTCATCAACTCCAACCACCTTCTTTGCCTCATGTTTAACTCTTTCTGAGTGAAAAAGTACTTCAAACTCTTGTGGTCAGTGAAGATCTGTATCTTCTCTCTATATAAGTAATGCCTCCAGATCTTGAGAGCAAAAACCATTGCTGCTAATTCTAAGTCGTGCGTGGGATAATTCTGTTCATGCTTTTTTAGCTGACGTGAAGCGTAAGCAACTACTCTGCCATGCTACATCAATATGCATCCCAACCCCTTCTTGGACGCATCACTGTAAATGACAAAACCACCTGATCCATCCAGTACTGTAAGAACTGAGGTTGAAACCCACCTCTGCTTGAGGTCTTGGAAGCTGTTTTCACAAGCCTCATTCCAAACAAATGCTGCTCCCTTCCAGGTCAACTGAGTCAATGGGACGACTATGTGAGAGAAGTCCTTTACAATTCGTCTATAGTAGCCTACTAACTCCAAGAAACTCCACACCTTACTAACTGTGGTTGGACAAGCCCAACTTGTAACTACCTCAATCTTTGCAGGATCCATAGAGACACCTTCCTTCGATACTACATGCCCTAGGAACGACACCTACCTCAACCAAAATTCACATTTAGAAAACTTAGCATACAACTTATTGGCACTCAACGTCTCCAAAACTTTCCACAAATACTCCTCATACTTGACCTTTGTCTTGGAATAAACCAAGATGTCATCAATAAAAACAATCACAAAGGTGTCGAGAAATTCTTTGAACACTCTATTCATCAAATCCATGAACACTGCTGGTGCATTCGTTAGACCGAACAACATCACTATGAACTCATAATGTCCATACCTCGAACGAAAAGCTGTCTTGGGTAGGTCACTGTTCTTTATTCTCAACTGGTGGTATCTTGACTGGAGATCAGTCTTAAAGAATATCGTAGCTCCCTGCAATTGGTCAAATAAATCATCAATCCTGGGAAGGGGATACTTGTTCTTGATGGTCACCTTGTTCAGCTCTATGTAATCAATGCACAGACGTAACGATCCATCATTCTTTTTCACAAATAAAACAGGTGCACCCCATGGTGACACGCTAGGGTGTATGAAACCCTTGTCCAACAACTCCTGCAATTGGACCTTCAGTTCCTTCAACTCTACCAGGGCCATCGTGTATGAAGCCTTCAAAATAGGGATTGTGTCTGGCTCAAACTCAATAGCAAAATCTATCTCCCACTGCGGGGGCAGTCTGGAAAGATCCTGTGGAAAAACATCTGGAAAATCCCTCACTACTGGCTCCGAAGTCAAGGTGACTTCAGTCTTTCCAATGTCCACCATACTAGCCATAGAGCCCCAGGCTCCTTGGTTGAATAGTCTACTAGCCTTCAATGCTGAAATCACTTTAGGTAGGACTACGGTCCCAGCCCCTTTAAACTTAAAACTGGCTTTTGTAGGAAGGTTAAAGATGACCTCCTTATGGGAGCAATCGATGCCCAATATCACATCAAAATCGCGCATATCTAAAATGCGCGATTGGCTACCTTTATCTAACATGCTTTTATCTTTCCTGTAGCTAACACGATATCTTCTGATGGAGTGGAAATGGACAATGCAAATGGAAAAAGTTTTGAGTCAAACATGGTATGCCTCATAAATACAGAAGATATAAACAAATGTGAAGAGCCAGAGTCAAACAAAACTAAAGCATGGTGCCCCAAAATGGGAAGTGTACCTGTCACCACAGTGCCTGATTTCTTGGCCTCACGTCGAGTGGTAGAAAACACCCTACCCTGCTGTTGTTGACGACTCGGGCCTCCCTAAAACTAACTTACGGACTGGCCATTATGTTCAGGCACGTTCCTCCTCGGGCATCTATCTGACATATGCCCCTTCTAGCCACATCGAAAACAGATCCCAGAGTCAACTAGACAATGTCGTCAGTGTCGCTTACCACAAGTGGTACATATCGGCCTATCCTCCCTACTAGTCACAACTTGGGAACCTTGCTGTTCCCACTGACGTGAAGTATTCACTGTGTTCTGGTTCCTCTACTGATGTTTAGGAGCCCTGGGCTCAGCCTTCCTTTTCTGACCTGCGGAGGTCTCAATCCCGAGTGACCTCTTGTATTCTTTTCCCACCTGGGAGTCAGCATCAATCCTCACAGCGGCCCGTAGTGCCGCAGCATATGTCTTGAGGTCCAAGGCATGCATCATCCCTCGCAGTCCACTCCTCAGGCCCTGGATGAATTTCTCTATCCTCGCTGCCTCAGTGGTTACTAGTTTAGGAGCAAAGCGAGAAAACTTATCAAATTCCAGCTCATACTCCTCCACCGACATAACTCCCTGCATCAAGTTCAAGAATTTTGTTTGTTTGTTGTATCGGGTGTTGGCCGAAAAGTAGTTGTCATAAAAGCGCTCCTTGAACTCCTCCCAGGTTGCAAGTTCACCACCAGTATCAATCATCTTTTTTGCTGAATGCCACTAGATTTCCTCACTACCAGTCAACATGAAGACTGCGCATTGAAGCTTGTACTCTTCCGGGCACCTCATAAAATGGAATATTGTCTCAATAGATGACAACCACATCTCTGCTTTGGTGGGGTCCCCCAACGATCCATCAAAGGGGCAAGGGTCATACTTCCGGAAATCCCTAAGATATTTAGCCTCAAGAGATAGGCCAAACATGTCTCTATCCTATGGTCGGGTCTGCTGTAACTGTTCGAGTGGCACTGGTTCCTCTTGAGCCTGGGTCTGGGCAGTCTGTCCTGCCATCGTGCTACGAATCAGCTCCTGCAGCTTTCCCATTAGAGAAGATGCAACAACTTCACTAATTCTAGCTTCCATTTCCTTTTCATCAATTTGGGTCACAGGCGGATTTGGAGCTATCAAAATAGTTTGGCTACTCTCAGCTCTCTCTACTTGCATTTCTTCTCTAACTGTCTTTCTTGTTCTAGGTTTAGGTGCTCCTGTCATAAATTCATACGTTAACTAGCTATTTCTCGGTCTTTCTCAGAAATCGCATTTAAAACAATACATCACTATTCTCATATATGCGTTGATACTTTCATTAGTAGGACGTACCAGGCGATGACGAGGGATCCGTTACTGGGCCATAGGGACTATCTAGACTTACGTAGTAAGTCAGTCTACAGAACCCAAAACATGGGCTTTGATACCAACTGTAATGACCCGACCCCCTAGGACTTAAGTTAGGCCGTTACTAAAATACATGCATGCATGGAACTCAAAATGACACTCTGTTATGGCAAAATAAATGCTAATTAAATAAGGTGAGTTCAAAAGACATTCATTAAATTCGAATATTAAAACAATAGTAGGGTACCCAGAAATCATAAAGGATAGTAAATAAGTCTGAAAAACGATTCATAAAAGTAAGTTTTAAACATCAAAACTACAAGTTAAGAGAAACATGAAAAGAAGTCTAAATTTCATGATGCGGAAGCGTAAAAACTAGTCCCAGTGGCTCAATCACGAATTCCGCTTGTCCATCGCCAGTGCATCTCTACGCTTACCTGAAACAAAAACATGAGAAAGAATGAGTATAAAATATTCAGTAAGTAACCCCACTACTAGGGTCAGACTAGGAATCTATGTCCTACAGATACCCTCCTCTGGTGAAATATATAAACTACTCTATTCCTCATGGGACGCATATACACATGAAACAAGAAGGAGACTGAGTCCTATCATACTGTAGTTAAGTATGCCCACTACCTCTGGTGAATCCCGAAGGAGACACAAACTGGTGAATCCTGAAGGAAGCACAAACTGGTGAATCTCGAAGGAAACACAAACTGGTGAATCCCGATGGAAACACAAACTGGTGAATTTCGAAGGAAACACAAACTGGTGAATCCTGAAGGAAACACAAAATCTAATGGGCATCTAACTAATCAGTAAGGACATTTACACAGTCTCAACATCATAATCAACACTATACGAATCTATGACATACATATAAACCTCAACATCATGGCTCTACAACATACTTGTATACCTCAACATCATCAAATCAAATACAACCATGGAAGCACATACCATCTCATACTAGCATTCAAGTGTCTATGTGCATAAATAAATAATTCAGATCTCGTAACAGAACATACNGGTGCATCTCTACCCTTACTTGAAACAACAACATGAGAAAGAATGAGTATAAAATACTCAGTAAGTAACCCCACTACTGGGGTCAGGCTAGGCATCTATGTCCTCTAGATACCCACCTCTGGTGAAACATATAAACTGCTCTAGTCCTCATGGGACATATATACACATGAAACAAGAAGAAGACTGAGTTTTATCCTACTGTAGTTAAGTATGCCCACTACCTCTGTTGAATCCCGAAGGAGACACAAACTGGTGAATCCTGAAGGAAGCACAAACTGGTGAATCTAAAAAAAAACACAAACTAGTGAATCCCGATGAAAACACAAACTGGTGAATCTCGAAGGAAACACAAACTGGTGAATCCTGAAGGAAACACAAAATCTAATGGGCATCTAACTAATCAGTAAGGACATTTGCACAATCTCAACATCATAATCAACACTATACGAATCTATGACATACATATAAACCTCAACATCATGGCTCTACAACATACACATATACCTCGACATCTTGGTTCTACAGCATACATGTATACCTCAACATCATCATATCAAATACAACCATGGAAGCACATACCATCTCATACTAGCATTCAAGTGTCTATGTGAATAAATAAATAATTCAGATCTCGTAACAGAACATACTTTGATCATGTTATACTATCAATCTATCATGCCGTCATTCTGCCATAACATTCATTTATCATGCTAGCATACATCTAATGCCTAGCCCGTGGGCAGTTCCAGTAGTAAGATTACTTACCTCAGAGATAAATCCAAAGAAACCCAAGCAAGCTTATCCTTTTCAAGGCAAGCAACACCTAAGATAAATCCAATATTTAAATCAATATTTTAGGTCTAACTTCAATTAACCAAATTATTTAAAGATCTTTTTATTATTATTAAGGACGGATGGGGTTGTACATGCAATCATGTGTTAGACATGGCTTATGCGTTTGTACCTATGCGTCTGAGTTCATGCGTCATAATGAAGATGCGTTAATCTAGTATGCAATGTCCATGTGTTCTTATCACAAGTTTTCTTACACTCACGCCAAGTATAACGCGAACGCAAGTTTCTCGGGTAATCCGAGGTGGAACACATGGACTTGTCACTCAATAATGCTTGTGAAGTAATGTGTTTGAGGCGATGAATAATAAAAAAAAATAAAAAGAAGTTTAATTGATTTACACATACTCCTACTCCTAACTAAACAGATTGAGCAATAGAAGACTTGCAATGAGAATAGACAGAGACACAACAACCATTAAAGCATAGTAATGTTTATTATCTTAAATCGCCCGAGTAATCCCAGCTCATTGTACTAATGCATCGCACACCTCTCGGTGGTCAACTGCATGACTATATCTCTATAATGCATGGTTGCTTCGAGCATAAGATTGTGCCTATCTCTAGGAATAATGCGAACTTTGCTTTAGTGAATTCCATCTCTTACCTTCTTCGGCAGTTAGACGCGGCTATTTAACTTATAGACAAGCAATGCAACATCCCATAAACAAGCGTTGCTACAGCCTTTCACCAAGCAAAGATGATTAACTCATTATACTTGCATAATGCACACCTCTCAGTGAGCTGCTACATCCGTCCTATCTCTAGGCTACACGATTAAGCATGCGATCACCTTTGATAAATAAACGCTGAAGATAAACAATGATAAAGATAAAGATGATGAAAAAGACGACAATGTCTTAATATCTTAAGCTAAAATGTAATACAATACAGAGATTAGAAGGGAAATGAAGGATTCTGCATCAAGGCTGTCAGTGGTGCCTGGATGAATGGTGGAGATGTCTCTCTCGAGCTCTATCTCCGGCAAAAGCTCTGGTCGTCACTCGGTCTGGTTTGTGAAGGTGAAGAATTCTCACTGAAAATCTTATTCAAGCTCTCATCTATGATCACAAACCTCTGCCTTGAGGCAGAAGTTCGAATGTCTTGAATGAAGATCCAAAGGCTATTTATAGAGTTTAAACGCCGACAGTTATCATGATTGCGTTATGGCTCACTGATGCTTTTATTGCGTTATGGGCAATGTCACATCGTCTTATCATGATGATACTCCCAAGGTATGCGTCCGAGCTTGATTCAGCTGAAGCATCAACGCGTCCTACCCATCTTGCGATCGTTTTTCTATTATGGTTGTCACTCCGTGGCTGCAATTTCCAATTAATCACCGCATTCGCTTGATCACCACAACTTCCATGCAATAGACACATGCATTTGTCTTTGCGATCGCCTGGCTTCAGCACATGCGTTTGATTCCTGTGATAGTTGCAAAATAGACACTTTGGCATGGAGTAACGTATAATATTGGGGTCAGTGAGGATCTAGGTACTAATTGACGCAAAACTAAATTTTTCGCAAATTCTAAGTATTATCATCGTATTTTCTACTTATTAGCCCTCAAGATTCTAAATAAAAGGTTTATAATAACTGGCATTTCTGCCAGTTATCAATCTTCAATTTAAATTCACCTAAATAAAAAATCCGCAGATAATTTCAGACAGCCAATGAAATCAGTAACTCTCAGTAAGACCCTAACATAAGAATGCAACCAAGTTTAAAAATTAAAACCAAGGCCTAATCGCACATACTCCAAGTACTACCAAAAATCCGAGTAAACTCACCAAGGGTGTGATATGAGGTGCCCCAAATCTGCTAAAGAACTCCAACTTCACCAAACAACACCTTAATACTTTCCAGAAGATGAATCCAAGGTTGACACATAAATGGGAGTCAAGAATTAATTGAAAACAACCCCAACCAGTAGAAATCTTACTCAGGTTAACAAATCTGATGACGACACGAGCAACGATGGTGGCGACAGGAAGAATCCAGTGCAGATTCGATTGATTGCACTGCGGCGGCTCCAGTGCAGACGCGTCTGGAGCAGCACTGGTCGGTTCGGACGAACGGTGAACTAGACTAGCTTCTAGTCGCGCGAGTCTGCAACTGTAGAGGACTTGAAAAGATGGCTGAAGCGGCGAACAAGGCTTGGTTTTCGGCAGAGGGGTGACAGACGCGCGGATCTAGAGAGCAGGGCAGGGCTTTTGTAATGACACAGCGGGAGCGGGCTGGGTCAGCGCTGTCTCTTATACACATCTAGATGTGTATAAGAGACAGGACCAATGTCAGGAAAAACGCCGGTGTCTGGAGGTGGCGTGGTCACGAGTTGCATCGACAGCTAGGTTTTCTTAAGGTGAGGGGGAGGGGGGGGGATGCCAGATGTGTGAGGAAGAAAGGGGATTTGGTTTTTTTTATAAATTAAATAATAATAATAATAAAAACTAAAAAGGAAATAAGTATAATTATACTTTATTCTTTTCCTTATTCCACTTTATACTATTAAATTCCTTTTCTTTCCAAAAGAAAATTAATTCCTGCCATTAATTTCCAAATTGAATAACTTCATGCGAACAATTAAATTCCTGCACTTACACTTCAAGTCCAAAATCCTAAAAATGTCCTCCAACTTATAACAATTACTGAACTTCCAAATAATAAAGTTACTAAAATTACATTATTACTAAAAAAATGTACGGGGTGTTACACCAAAACTAAAAGCCATATCAGTTAGTGTTTAATTATTTATGCATGCAATGTATGTTATAATTAAATAAATCTTGTATATGCATACAATATGCCATGTAGATTTAAATTCCACCATAGGAAGCATGTTACATGCATTGAAAGTATGTTATAAAATGTTATAATATATAGTAAGCATGTCAGGGTTTCTTTTATTTAATATAAAAGTTATATTAGATATTGAATGCCTTTGCTGCTTGTCGTGGTTGTTTAGCATGTCTAAAATCTTGTAAGCTATTATGAAATTGGGTTAGACATTTAAAATCCATAACAAAGAATAACTACATGCTCACTTAGGTTAATCACTTGTTTTAATAGTTAAAATAGGTCGTTAAACTTGTAAAACTAGGGTTACAAACTCAACTGGTATATAATCCTGTTGAAGGCTAGGGGTACTTAAGTTGATGGTCTACGGAACACCTCTTACTTGGGGATTATGGCCGAATAATTGAGTATTGCTAACCAGTTTTATGAGTATTTGTGAGCGGTGTGAGGTAATAAAAACGGTTTATCACCTAGACATCGTAGGTTTAAAATCCATTTATAAGTGTTATACTCAGATAAACCACCTAGACTTAGGGTTATTTTTATTAGCCGAAAAGAACCTACGTATAAATTTTACCCAAAAATTTAGAACACTTTAGTGGGAGAATAAAAATTATTAGCTCTCACGTCTTAAAGAGATCACATTGTGAGATCCATGCTTGGCTTCGTGTCGATTTTACCTAACTGCTCCATTCGGGAAGTGTTTGTTTGGGTCAATAACAAGTTGAATGAGGGAAGTCGTTTATAGTAAGTGGGTAAAGGAAATGTGTCAACATTGTCCTATGGTCTCCTCCATTATTCTGAACTTTGAGATTCCTATATTGCGTCTGTTGTCATTTTTAGGCGGCACTAGCTAATCGTTAACCGTGGCGATCCCCACAGAGGGTTGTAACATAGGATTCGGAACAACCCAGACTTCAGTAAAATGAATAAGATCTTATAGTTCCATCTTGGGTATTTGTCTTCTATTTTGGATGCATACTCGTACTATTTAAGATCTAAAAATGGCGGGCCTACACTTACAAGAATTACTAAGTGTTAGTAAAGATCTTGACCGAAAACGATAATTAAATGACTATCAGAATATGAGTTATTCTAGAGATAGTATTTGGTCAATAATTGTCTTGCTTTTGTGAAGGAATTCTTGACTGCCCCTCGATAGCATTTGTTCTAAATCACTTAAGTATCATTGCAAAAATAATGATTACTAAAACTTGATTGGATTTAAAAACAATTTACTTATAGGATTTGTTTATAATTTCAGAATGACAAGTTCAATTGTACAATTGTTGGCATCGGACAAATTGATTGGGGATAACTATGTGACATGGAAATAAAATTTAAACACGATACTTAGATAGATGATTTGAGATTTGTCTTAACGGAGGAATGTCCTCCCATTACTAGCTCTAATTCCAACCGAACTGTTTGGGAAGCATTTGATAGATGGATTAGGGCGAATGATAAAGCCCGTGCTTATATTCTTGCCAGCTTATCTGATATTTTGGCCCAAAAAAAAAAAAAAAACACGAGGATAAGGATGTTTCAACAACCGTCCTTCACCCTAAGGCATGATGCTATCAAATACATTTACAATAGTCACATGAAAAAGGGGACAAATGTTCGTGAACATGTCCTGGACATGATGGTCCACTTTAATGTGGCTGAAGTAAACAGGGCTATGATGGATGAGAGATGCCAAGTTGGTTTTATTCTAGAATCTCTTTCGAAGAGTTTTCTGCGATTCTGTACGAAGCATTGATGAATAAAATTGAATACAACTTGACAACTCTACTGAATGAGCTTCAGGCTTTTCAGACTATGTTGAGAACTAAGGGTCTAGAACCAGAAGTAAATGTTGCTTTTGCTAAGAAAAGAGGAACATCCTCCAAGCCTGATGTTGCCTCCTCTTCGCTGAGGAGAAGCCTGCTGGCAAGAAAAGCAAGAAAACCACTGCAAAGAAAGGAAAATGTTCCCGCTGCAATGAGGAAGGGCACTGGAAGAGAAATTTCCCTAAATATCTTGTTGAGAAGAGTGTGGAGAAAGGTAAACAGGCAACTTAGTTCCCGACGACCATTTACTCAGCTTGACTAGTGGGAGAAGTTGCTACTGAAGGAAATTGAACATGAGGATTTCCATGAGCAGCATAATAGATCATTCCAAATTACAATCATGAATGAACATTACAAATTACAGTCATACACAAAAACAAATGGTTATGCATTCATTATAGAAATTACAGCATGAAAACTACAAATGAACAAGGAAAATGCTACGAACATTTGTAGACTCGCCTCCACGATCCTTGCTCACGAACGCTCGAACACAGCAACCACGAACACTCGAACAACACGACTGCAACACTGCACGAACACTTCACGCTTGAACTCCGTGATCGCCTTGGTCACAAACACCCCAGGAACACGAACGACCTCCACAGAACCTCGATGACGTCGAGTTGAGTATGACACCACCAAGAAGGTTACCTTGGTATTCTCGTTGTGAGAATCCAAATGATGGGCTCTGTGTGGACTTGGTTTGAGGTAGAAGAAGGAGGAAACAACAATCATGTACATGATTGAACAAATGGGAGAAGACTGAACCTATCGTATAGGTCGGTGCCCAATCGTTCAGCAAAAGCTAAGCGATCGTTTAGCTCATTGATGTATTATTTTATAAGGTGCAAATATGGAATGAGATGCGTGATGGAAATGCATTGAGCAACAAGTTTTCTCAGTAGAATTCAAGTATAAATTCCACTGAGTTTCTTGGTAAGTCTAGGGTCGAACTCAGGGACTAGGGAAAACGGTTTGCGGTGGTAATTTTCAAAAAAATATTGCGGTAACCATTAAATCAAATAGTTATTTTGGGTTGTTGATTGTTATAATAAAATAAACAAATGCGGCGGAGTTACGAAAAGAGTTGATAATATGGAAGATGCGATGAGTATGCGGTGAACGGGTTGAGAAAGGGTTCGACTAACACTCCTTAGGATGAGTTCATGTTATGCGATCATGCAACACACATACAATAGCAAACCATCTCTCGGTGCGAATGCTACGACTTCTAATGCTTGAACGCATGCGATATATGTGATGAGTCTATAAGACCTACACATAAGCCTCTATTCTTGTTTATGCGATGAAAAAATGACACACACACAAATAAGGCGAACACATAATATCATAACCTATCTCTAGGGTGCATGCGATGAAGGTTGGCAAACAGAGCTTATCTCTAAGTTCTTATCTCTTGCTTATACAAATCTAATCTTTCTCTCTTGGGTCTAGATTCTAACCTAGCTCTCTTAAGTCTTAGGTTTTTTCTTTAGACTCTCTCTCGAGTAGCTCTAAAGGGGTGTTGGGCATAACATCAAACAAGATAATCGCATGTGATGGAGATCCTAGGTCATGTTAGTTTAGTTTTTCTCAACCCATTCGGTAAGTTTAGCTACTCATACATGCTTTCAAGAGAATGAACAGATGTAGATAAAGAAGTTCCATTGTATAGATATAGAGTTGAAATACAAAATAACAATGCAAGATGAGAATAAAAAGTCTATTAGTAATCTCTTGCTTTCCAAGGCTTTTACACTGTCTTTTCTACTCTATTCAAAAGATAGTCTCGCTCTCGCGAGAGTCGGCTCGCTCTCTGCTTTTCCACACCTCTAGGTTCTCTCTCCATTTGCCCTGAGCGATCTTCCAGCGTCTCTTCCCTTCTCTCGCTCCGCCTTCTAAATAAAATGGAAAACTATGAACAAGGCTATTCTAAGGAAAAATCTCTAACTGTCCGAACTCCTTTGCTGAAGGTTGCCTTCCTATTTATAGAACTTCAGGGTGAAAGGCAACTTCTCTCTTATGATTGCATAGATCAGATGGCTTTAATTCTCTGACTGATGTGTCGAATATTTGTAACCGAAAAACTGAGTGTACTTGTTATCGTTAGCGGCTTGTCAACTTAATTTGGACTCAACCGTCATCAGCTTTCTGTCCAATCGTGATTAATTATGCTTTTCACCCAGATGCGCCCACCAAGTTGCGCTGGCTCTATGCAGCAATCCTTCTTGAGCAGATGTTTGCGAGCACAAATCACCGTAAAGCCTTGTGGCAACGCTGCGCTCGACCGTTGATTTCTTGTGATCCGCTTTCCGCCTTGCGTCAACGCATATTCTGCATAAAAATAAAAAAGTTAACTGTTTTTATGCGATGAATGCATGCAACCGCAATGTTGTGAACTTAATGCTTCTTGGACGCAATCTAACATATTTTATCAATGCAAACCTTCATTTTTTAATAACTTAGCACTGTAATAACGTGCATTTCTACCCGTTATCACACCCCTAAATTTAAACAATGCTTGTCCTCAAGCATAAGCTAAAGATTTCCTTTAGAAAATCAATCGCAATCTCTTTTCCTAGATTTCTCAAGGATACTCCATTAAAATTCTATACACCAAAATTTCCTCAATTCTTATTCAAATCTCCTCTTAAAATATTTCTAAGATCTAGGGACTGCATGTTTAACCTTCAAAAGAACTTTACTAGATTTTAAGACATCGCATGATTTATTTCAAAAAAAAAATATTTCACTTGGGTGTTAAATGATTTTTATCCTTGCATATTTTTGACATTGTTATTTTTTTTCTGACCTTGCGCTGATCCATGTGCCTCGCCTCGTTTTGGCTTTCCCTCACTATGTCATGCGGACATCCAACTATGAGCAAGGCACTCTTTCTTAGACTAGACTCATACCTACTTGGCAGCGGAGTTGCGGTCATTTATTTATGCGTTGATCCTGGTGACTTACTTTCGTTATAACTTGCTCCCACGTGTGTCATGCAGACATCCAACTACAGGTAAGTGCCCTTCACAACTTAACTCTTATGAACATGGGTTTCCCCATTGCGTTGACAGCGAAGTTGTTATTCTCAAAATTTTCCTCTCTTTTTTTTTAAGAGCTAAAAATAGCAAGGTCGAAAATAAATACCTCACCCCCAAGTTTAAAATGCGACAATGTTCTCATTGCCAATAGACTTAAATAAGTCATGCGATGTTCTTAGGAAGTTTGGTAAAGGGTCAGTTTGAAAGAAAGCTAGCAGACCACTAACTTCTAGAAATATTTCATGAGGTGACTGTCCTAAAATTAAGTTGACTCTAGTATATACGAAAAAAATAGAAGCATGAGTTTCATCATTGAAATCATAATCGTCAAAAAGAAAGCATGCGGTGACTTACTAAATGTATCAATGTTAAATGATTGCGGTAATCAAAGAGGATGCGGTGACAAAACTTTCAAAGTTAAAATGCGATGCGAAAGTGCAGAATTTGGAATAAAGTCAAGGAAGAATACAACCCCCAAATTTACGTTGTCGCCCGCATTGTTTGTTGACACATCCTGCTTTGCTGCGATCGACCTCCTTTGGATTGCGGTGATGGAATAAAGTAGTTGCATCTTCGTGTAGCATCTCCGCAATCGTTCGCCTCGATCGTTGCAAGAAAAACATCGAGAGGGTCAAATATTAAAAAAAAAACAAAGTTAACAAAATCGCTCACCGCAATCGTTTAGCATGATTGCCCCTTTTTTTCAAAGAAATAATTATGCGATAACAGATAAAAAAATTGTGATGAAAATCCATGAAGTATTGATGTGGAGAAAGGATATTCAAAAGGATTTCGTCCCTGATGAGGTACTCAGGGACTGCTTATTTTATGGTGCACGCTGGACTTTTTACGTCCACAACGGCTTTGCTTCTTTTCTTTGTCCTTAGGAATCTTGACTGCCTTAATCCAAAGCTTTTCCCTATTTATGTTCATTATGATTTCCCCCTTGTGCACATCAATTTAAGCACGACCGGTCGAGAGGAATGGTCGTCCCAATATGATGGGCACATCTTCGTCCGCTTTACAATCCAAAATGATGAAGTCTGCCGGCAAGATAAATTTATCAATTGAGATCGTAGCGTCTTTCAACTCTTCTTCAAGATGTATTCGGGATCTTTCTACAAGTAGGAGAGTCTCCTTCATGGGTGCGAGTTTGCCCTTATTCAATTGTTGAAGATTGATAGTGGCATTACATTTATACTCGCCCCAAGATCGCATAGTGCTTGGCCACTATAGACCCCTCCAATGGAGCATGGTATTGTGAAGATTCCTGGGTTGCACATTTTTTGTGGGATCATTGCATTTTGCGTTATTGTCACTGCCACGAGCTTGTCTTCATCATTTTGTTTTTCTTTCAACCCTTGCGGGATTGGTGGTAGCTAGAATTATTCTGTCTCATGTTCTAAAGGCTTTATGGTGGATGCAACTTCGGGGTTCATCTTCTCGAGCTTTTTCGAATTATAAGTCAACAGGTCCTTGGTTGTTACCGCATTCAAGTTGGTCATGTTGGGTTCCTCCTTTACTTACACAGTCATTTTGTCGCTTAGCAAGGAAACTGCTAAGCATTGTTACTTCCCTATACCCCCAGTGTTGCGCAAAAGCTCAATTGAGCTCGGCAAAGCTCCTTGCAGTCTATTTTTGAGCTCGCTCGCAATTTGTCCCAGCTGAAATTCGAGATTTCGAATGGATGTTGCTTGATTCTGAAGCACTGATTCGTTCTTCTCAATGTACTGCTTCAACAACCTCTCTAAGGATGAAGATTGTGGTGTCTGCGAGCTACTAGCTTGGCTATGCATTGGACTGTTGGTTTGTGGGAAAAATCCCGGTGGCCCTTCTTTATGCACCACTGGTGGAAAGCTTTGTTGTTGATTTTTCCACGCAAAATTTGGGTGGTTTCTCCACCCGAGGTTGTATATATCAGAGTAGGGGTTGTTCTTATGAAGCATACTGATTTCAGATTTCTGGGGCATTCTTCCATCGAATGAGCATCTCCACAGATGACACAACTTGCGGTCGTTTGAGCAATTGTTTTGACCTGCCCTTTCTTCGCTCCCGTGCTATTGATTGTGATGCCTTGTATCAAACTCATCATCGCAGACATTTGATTCTGTAGGGATGCGATGGCCCCATTGTTCATGTCACTATCTTTAATTCTTAATCTTTGATCGCTTTCTCGTCAGTCCTCGGGATTTTTGGCTTCCTCATGTTTTGTCAAGCAGACCATCAGCTGCTGCCGCATTGGCAGTGGTCTGTGAAGCAAGGTTCAGTCCTTGATAAAAAATCTCTATCTGTAAGCAGTCTGGTAAGCCATTATGTGGACAGTCTCTTACTAGCCTCTAAAACCTCGCCCAAGTATCGCTAAGCGATTCGTCATTTTCTTGTTCAAAATTTGTTATTAGTTTCCTTCTCCTGGCATTCTCGGTTGTTGGAAAATATTTCTTCATAAAATTTTCGACGACTTGTTCCCACGAAGTTCTCTCTCCCAGTTCGAGAAAATATGCCCATTTTCTTGCTTGATCACATAAGGAAAATGGGAACAAAGTGAGTCGAACTTCCTCGATAGAGATATTCGGGAACACAAAAGTGTTGCAGATTTCTATGAAGCTCCGGAGGGGCATGCGGGTCTTCGCCATGCCTCCTTCCAAACTGCCCAGCAACCTGGATCATCTGAAGCATTACCGGTTTCATTTCAAACCTCGATCCGTCTAATTCTGGCCTCATGATTCTTGGCGAGAAATCGTAGAGGTTGGGCGATGCATAGTCCCGAATGGGTCTATTGCGGTCATTCATCAGAAGGATGGGGTTGGCCATTATATTATTTGTGTTCGCGGCCCTTTCTTCTAGTTGTTCTGCCATTCTTGGGGTTCTGTCTTGTTATCGACGGTTGTCTTTTAATCGTCGTCAAAACGTTCTTTCACTCTCCGGGTCGTAGTTTGCCAAATATTGAGGGCTGCAAAGAAATCAAAAAAAATTACTATTAGCACACTGAATGCTGAAGTCTCCAGCAACGGCGCCAAAAACTTGATGCGTTATTTTATGAGGTGCAAATATTGAATGAGATGAGATGATGGAAATTCATTGAGCAACAAATTTTCTCAGCGGAATCCAAGCATAAATTCCATCGAGTTTCCTGGTAAGTCTAGGGTCAAACTCAGGGACTAGGGAAAACGGTATGCGGTGGTAATTTTCAAGAAAATCTTCCGGTAACCATTAAATCAAATAGTTGTTTTGGGTTGTTGTTTGCGATAATAAAATAAACAAATGTGACGGAGTTACGAAAAAAGTTGATAATACGAAAGATACGATGAGTATGTGGTAAATGGGTTGAGAAGGGGTTCGGCTAACACTCCCTAGCCGTGAATGCTACGGCTTCTAATGCTTAAAAGCATGCGATATATGCGATGAGTCTATAGGACCTACACATAAGCCTCTATTCTTATTTATGCGATGACAAAATGACACACAAACAAATAAGGTGACCACATAATATCATAACCTATCTCTAGGGTGCATGCGATGCAGGTTGGCAAACAGAGCTTATCTCTAAGTCCCTATCTCTTGCTTATGCAGATCTAATCTTCCTCTATTGAGTCTAGATTCTAACCTAGCTCTCTTAAGTCTCAGGTTCTTTCTTTCGACTCTCTCTCGAGTAGCTCTAAAGGGGTGTTGGGCACAGCATAAAACGAAAAAGTTGAAGTGACTTGTTATCGTTAGCGGCTTGTCAACTTAATTCGGACTCGACCGTCATCAGCTTTCTGTCCCATCGTAAGATTAATTATGCTTCACCCAGATGTGTCTTACCAATGTGTGCCGGCTCTATGCGGCAATCCTTCTTGAGCAGATGTTTACGAGCACAAATCACCTCAAAGCCTTGCTGCAACGCTACACTCGATCGTTGATTCTTGTGATCGCACTTTCCGCCTTGCGTCAATGCATATTCTGCATAAAAAAATACAAAAGTTAAACTGTTTTTATGCAAATGAACGCCATGTGACCGCAATGTTGTGAACTAAATGCTTTTGGACACAATCTAACATATTTTATCAACGCAAACCTTCATTGTTATTAACTTAGCACTGTAATAACGTGCATTTCTGCCCATTATCACTCATCATTTAGCAGCGTTCTATCGCCTACAAACACTACACGATCGTTTACTAAAACAAGTTGTCGCTTAGTAAATTAGTATTTACTTGACAGCTTTCATGAGATGTTTTTTCGAGAGAAAAATCTCAAAATCACTTTTTCAAAACTTTGCAAAAACTTACTAAATTAGGAAAAACAATTTTCCTTTTAACTCATGACTACCATAACCAACAATAAGCTCCCACTCAATTGTTATTAGAGAAAAAGATTTAATATCCATAATTAATATATATTAATAAATATAATGATAAAAAACTTATCATACTATATTATAACTATTAGTTTTAATATTTCATCTCATGAAACATATAAACCAATAGTTCTTTTTCTATTCCATGGTACTTAATGTAAATTCTCATTTACATTAATCCTCCACTAGATGTGTCTCATACGTCATATAGATCATATCATATAATCAAAATACCTCTTGTCAAATTGAACATTTGAAATCAAACACCAGAACTGATCCTCAAACTGAATCCATTAAGCAACCAAGGGGACCTTATGGACCTGTAACTCGAAGCTCAAACGATACGGAATAACTGACTAAACTCTTAGTCACGGGATCCACAATCTATTAACTGCCAGGCACTCCACTAAAGACCACAACTGAACTCTCCTTACCACAGATATTATGTGTCCATCTTAACCAATCAGCAGTGCGACAACACCTTCAACAGATCGTCATAAGAATACACTCTAGGCCCATAAT